>NW_027526335.1:85475765-85831422 GCF_048455015.1 Haemaphysalis longicornis
ATTTGCCTGAATGTGCCATGAGAATCTCTGGTTTACAAAAAACGCGGACGATAACATGCATTGAGATTTTCCTGGAGAACCTTCTTTTCGTGAACATTTGTCAACCTTATCATACACCCCTTTAAATTAATGAAGTTGAGTTGGCTTTCTTTTATAGCGCAAAATCTTACGGTGAAGCCGTCTTTCAATTCCCTAACGGGATCTTTATTGGCCCATTGGCCCTTAGGTCGTTGGCTTTCTTTCATAGCACATGTTCTTGCGGTGAAGCCTTCCTTAGCGTCCATAAGTGGATTGTTATCGGCACGTACGGCGGATGGCGCGAGACAGCCGTTTCCCACTAGACGCTGTCGTTACAATCATCGCACCTTGTTTACGTCACTTCAGGCTTTCCTCATTTTACGCGTGAGCAATTTCTCGAGATTGTACTTTCGAACACACAAGCAATCATTCAGCGCAGAATCGAGTGTGACTTAGGCTCAATCTGCCATGGACGCTTCATTGAGCAAACGCTAGAGCTTGTATATCGTTACCCCTTTCAAAAACCCTGCAATATACACAGGTCAGACGTCTATATAGGCCTATGAACATCGTTACATGGATACTCCCGTCGAACAGAGATAACCATACAGAGAGTTCCGGTTTATAGAGTTCGTAACAAAGCAGCGAGCTATAACAACAAATTTGGTTTAAACAGAAACGAGATCCGAAACAAGTCGCACATACAGTTTGCACGATGTGTCTTATTACCGGAGCGATCAGCAACAAATAACAGTCAGTACCGTGGATGACCGCGCTTAGGCGTCTAGTGAAGCCCGAGAAAGTAAGACGTAAAATCGTGCATCTACGTCAGTGAGCGTGATGTCTCAAAAAGTCCACCCCCTCCCCCTTCATCTTCCTCGTAGTTGCAGGACGCATCCGAAGCACGTGACTTTCCTTCGGGACGTTTAAACACACAACTACTACTCACATAACGCAATCCGCACTCTTCCGCGTGCAATTAAACCAGCGACATCGACCTCTACACGACAACCTCTCCGCCCGAAGTGAGCGGTGGAGTGGCCGCCGAGAAAGACGTACCCCATGGAAGCCCGTTGAAGCGGCTGCCGGAGGACCGTGTCGCGCGCACGGGGCGAGGGACACGGCGTGCACGAGAAGGAGTCACGCGAGGAGCGACATGGCGTGGGCACTGCGTAACCGGACGACCAAGGGCATTCTCGGAGACCCCGACCTTGACGCCCCGCCGAGGGGAAAGGGGCAAGGAGGCCAGAATGGGGACAAGAAGACGCGCCGGCGCAGAGAGAGCATGGAGGGGAGAGCGAAAAGTCGCCACGGCAGGACCATTGTCGAGGCAGGGACAAGAGGGAAAGAGAGGCCAAGATACGGCGGAAGGGGTACGCACACCAAGGAGCCGACGCGCTGCCAACTGCAACCCCCGAACAGACCGCCAAGCACACAAACAAGCAGCGCGTGCTCCGGCAATGGGCTCGTCGGGCAATTCAGAGTGAGCCGCCCCCTCCTGCTGTCTGAAGCCTTTTCGCGCTCCCTTCTGAGCGTGAGGTCTTGCATTAAAAAAGAAAATCAGGAAGAAAGAAGACGGCCGGCCGACAGGAGCAAGTGGTAAAAAAACCGCCGAACGCCGTCGCGGGGTGCTCCCCCCCTCCATTGCTTTCGTTGCGACGAGAGACTCCACCACAGTAAGAGCCCGGCGTATTTTTTTTTTAGCGGGCGTTTAATTAGAGGCGGCGCGGGGCAAAGCAGTGAAGAAAAAAAAAGCGGCGAGGAAACAAAAGGAGGCCACTTGTGTTCGGTGGCCTTGAGCGGTCCACCGTGCGTCCATTGTGGAAGGCTGCACTGGGCCGCAGCTTGTTGCGGGCCGCGGAGAAAGAAAGCGGCGCTCGAGGGCGCGCCTCGACCGAATAAAGGGTTTGCCGCATCTCCGACTCCGAAGGGAGGAAGAACAAGCGCCAGAAACGGATACGGGACGGAGGGTGGGGCGTGGGGGCAGCGGTAGGAAAGAAGCACAGAAGACCATTCCGGCGAGTCCCAAACGATTAAGTGGCCGTGGCAACACCGTCTACTCAAGGAAGCCTCTCTCCGACGCAAGATAGACCTATTGCGATCTTCTTAACGGCAAATATTTAAGCGAGAAACGTCGCCACGAAACAGCCATCAGCATGGACGAAGCGGAACTTGCGATTAAGATGACGAGAAATGCAAACAGAGGCGGAGTGTTTGGGTCTGTGCTAAGGCGTCGTTGTCTCGTGTATCGGCTTCTCGGAGAAGATTGCGTCGCCTCAGTGTCGCCTTGCTCGTGCCGGAGGGTTAGTGGAGGAGGCACGTGGCACGTTCTCCCATTCAAAGTCGCCCGGGGTGGTGTTCCTTGTCGGTGGACCCTTTCAACTGGCCTCTGTTGCGTTGGGCCGCTTACTACTCCTCCTTAAACCCGCGTTGCCTGTCGCCCCTCTTTGAGTCGCGCCTTTCTGGCGTCTCCTTCGGCGTCCTTTGCCCGTTCGTCAGGCCGCTTTTTGCCCCGCAAAGAGATGGAAAGGCGTGATAAGGAACTCTTTGAGGATAACAGGGGTGGTTAAACCGATCCCGCCTGTGTTTGCGTACGTAAACAATGCTGCACAAAGCGTGCCGAATGCCCGACGTCTCACCCTCAGGCTGACGGCGAAAAAACCGCCGCGTATAATTGGTTAGGAGTCACAACTTTCACGGAGGTACACGGTCTATACGCACAGAACGGCACTCAGCGACGTTTCTGCCAACGTTGCAACATATACATATCTAGAAGTTTGTGTTGCTGCACCCGTCTGTGTTGCTCGATCAATTCATGGGGCTACGCTGTTCCTCGCGACATTGTTTATGCATATATGCGCCAGCACAGGGGTGGGCAAGCTTTCGAGGGGGAGGGCCGAGTTGCATGAAGCCGACATGCCGGAGGGCCGGAAGGCAATATGGAAGGGGAGGGGGGGGATATTTTTGTATTTGCAAGCAAAGAGAAAACATTCAGAGATATTTGAGAATAATTGGCAATAACCTGGTTAAGTGTGAAGATGGGGGCAAGGCCAAGTGGAAGCTATCGATTCTCTGTTCTTGTCTGCCGTCTAACTCCATATGAGGTCGAAACTGGCGTGTCGACCTTCAGATAGGAAGTGACAGGGAGAAGGGGGGGGGGGGGGGTTGACAATGTCCTGGGGGCCGCATAATAGTGCCCCGCGGGCCGCAGGTTGTCGACCCCTGCGCTAGCAGATCTTAACAGGCGAAGTTGCGTCATCCTGACGCACTAGCCACTTAATACCATCCTTTAGCAGGTGTACACATGCATGCATACAAGGCTAGGCGCTATTCTTACAGCAAGGACATATACTTCGTTTTGATGCTGCAACATTACCGGACTGGTGGTGATGCTTCGCGGTATCGTGAACCCTGGCCGCCACGTTGGGAAAAACGGAGCCCTAACAGCAATACAGACCTCGTCGTTCTCGTCTTCGCCGACGCAGGAGATTGGCCAAGATATTGGATGTCAACTATATCACAATCGCCGTCGCCGTCGACGCGCAGTTTTCGCTGCATTGCCCTCGCGCAACCCGTCAGGCCCAACTGCTTTACCACGCGTCGGGCTAGGAGTTCTCCTACTCCACGTGCGAGAAAGCGTCGTGCAAGGCCCAAGGGTCGAACGAGTCGGAGCAGGTGTGCGAAAGGAAGATCTTACAAGCAAGTGTTCGACTTGGCGCCTCCTGCCATGCAGCTCCAAGGCTATATTCGGAACAAAAGCTACACGGCACGACTCTACCGGACTAAAAATATGGTTAACGGATGCACTGATGTTCCTTGGAGGTGGTCAAATAATCTGAAGGCGCGATCTCGCATGAGGGAGCGAGCAAGAGGAACAAAGGAACGTGCCATCCCTAAAGTCGACAGGAGGTTCAAATAGACAGTGAGCGGGAGACGGAGTAGAGGGGTCTGCGGGCAGATGAGGATAATGGAGCTGCGCAAAAAGACTTAGCTTGGAGCACGTGGAATTCAATTTGCAGAAATTGTTGTTCTTTTTATTATCATTTTGGGAGCGGATAAGGGGTAACGCTTAGGGACTTGGTCTGTTGCTCCAGTTTCCGGCTCTTGTTCAGGTTATTAAGCCATTATGTGTTGACATCATGCATGTTAAGGTAAACTGCACCAGGGGTTTATCCAGAATTTGGGGGGGGGGCGGGCTGCTCGTGGTTGTGGAATCTTTTTTTGTGGGGTGTGGAAATTCTTCTGGGGGTTGTAAGGGTTGTGTTGGGGGGGGGGGGGGGGGGTATAAATTCCTGAACTGCACAAGTTAAATGACGCGTTCTCTCTCCGACCTACGACTGTCTTTACTAATGGGCATCACCAAGACACCAAGACATCAATGGGAACAAGTGCTGAAGTGATTGGCTTTCATTTCCCTCCTTTCTTCCCTTACGCATGCTCGGACCTATGGTCTTCCTGCATTAATAAACGTTTTTTCAATCAATCAATCAATCAATCAATCAATCAATCAATCAATCAATCAATCAATCAATCAATCAATCAATCAATCAATCAATCAATCAATCAATCTTCCATCCCTGGATTGAAAGGCACGCACAAATGCAAGGGTACAGGGTTAGAGGAGGGGAGGGGCGGGGGGGGGGGGGGGGGAGGTTCTAACACCGACCCTTTCATTCATGAGCCCGTTAAAGAAATGTGTCGCAGCATTCTTGTTTTTGGTGGTATTTTAAATTCCCATCTTTGAAAGAAGCTAGATTTATTTCTAGGCTTCTTTTTAAACTCTTGTAATGCCTCGAGCAGTTACACAACAGAAAGGAAAAGTTATGGCAAAGTTGCGTTAAGTAGAAAACGATGTGCAGAGCTGCGCAAATAAAAATCGATAACATTCTTGCAATGCTTGAAAGCGAATTGAGCTTCTCGCAAGCATTACAATACACATGCTTTCGGGCAAATGATCGCACACTCGGTTACTTCAAAACTGCTTTTCCTTGGTGTTGGATACCTGCTTGAAATATTTGCTTTGTCTGGGCGTTGTTTAGTGGCGGCTATATATGAGTGCAAACCCCACAGCATCACAAAATATGCGTGCGAAACCGTGCACGTGCCAAAGTACTGCCTAAAACGACTAATAGAGATCCCTGGTTGCTTAAAAATGTTTTTGTGCACTTAATCATGCATATCCTACCGCACGCACAAAAAAGAAAAAAAGAAAAACTAAAATAAACGGCAATGGCCTTTTTTGTGCTACTGATGGATTAAACATACACGATGTTGCCAGAACTTTATTCTTGCATGGTCACCAAATGCAAGAAACCCAACTTTGCGCACCTGGACGCCTTGGGACTACTCCCCGCATTTCGCTCTTGGCCCCGTACTAATAGACTGAAGTACTAAGGACTATGAACAGTGTTCAATGGACTTTTCGTTTTTCATGCCTTCTGTCTCCCTGTCTCACCTCTCTATCAATCTACCATCCCCTCCCCCCCCCCCTTCCCACACACACACACCAGCAGGCGTCCATGGTGTCCACCCCTGACTCCTGCTGGTGGAGTTTTCTTTTACTTATCCCATCAATAAATTCCTTCGTCGATCCATTTGCGATGTTATGTTACATGACCCACCAGGATTGGTCATTATTGCAATCGAAAAACGGCTTTCGAGGCCCATATTCTTGCACCTGTAACTCAAAGGAGCTTTGCGCACGCTCGCCTAGGCGGAGGGGAGGAAAGCTCCAATCGTGCCTTGTCACTGCGCGCGCATGCGCCCTTCGCGTATTTACAAGATTAGTGGGTACAACGGAGGCGTCGTGCTGTTGCCACACCCGCTGTCCTGGAAAGTGTTTGCGCAGCGATGCGTCGTCGTATCCAAAACAGCAAAGAAGAACGCCAGGCTCCTGTAGCGTTGGTAACGCACGTGGTTCTGCTTGCGACTGCACTTGTCGTCCGGATTCGGGCTGCACCCGATTCAGACTGTCGTCGCAATTGTAGTGACATTTTTAAACGATGACGTCGCCTCACGTCTGAGCCAATCCAATTAGGCGAGACTCTGTTTCTCGCTTACGATAGACCCGTCGCGTCAGTGTTCTGGAGAGTGCATTGTTCTTAACGGTTCCTCTATATGACACCTTCCCACCATTCGCATAAAAAAAGTCCCTGCCTGTTCGTTGACATTTGGGGCTTGCTGCTGTAACCATATATATCCCGCAGCAATTTCCGTATACGATACAGGCACAGATCGGTTTTTGCCATTATATCTCTCTAAAAAAAGTAACATGAATGGCCGTGATTTTTTTTTTAATTTTTTGGAGCACGTAAAAACTCGGTTTGAGCATCAACCATATATAGCGCATACCAAGTTACCACGGAATGTGGGCATCAACCTCCATATATACGGCGCCCCTATATATCCGGTTGACTCTTTAAAAATCGGTACGTTCCACGGGTAAGCTTGCAGTGTACAGCACACAGAGTTTACTTTCCGCTGTCTGACGCGATATGGACATAGAAGACTCAACAGCTTTGCCGAATTCCTGTATGCGCCACTTTTGTGAAAATGGACACCGCTCATAAGCGATATCCGGAAAGATCGGAAGGCCCCTTTAAAAAGGACTGTTATGCTGTGTAAGTTAGTCGGGGCAAGGCGAAATAACTAAAAAAAATACTGATTTCTGTATTTCTTCGCAACATGTCGAGTGACTCAGAAGAGCTGACTATCCCTATTCGGGCGCATTAAACACCCCTCAGTTGGATTGAGCTAAAAAGGTGAATGGAAAACACGAAATAGTAAGAATCAGTGTGGTCTTTATAAGGGAGACTGAGCTCAGACATGGCTGTCATGGTCGGCTCATACTGCCAGCTTCAGAATTGTAACACAGACGGCGGAGAATGCTGATATCGTGGTTTGACAAACACGACAACCCGGTAATTAGGTGCAGATAATGAGGTTTGGGCATTTACATATATATCCGTGGCTTCTTACACAAATTTTTGCTATACATATATGGCTACGAAGCAGCCTGCAGGTGTTAAAAATACGGGGGCATCTTGGATAACCCCGAATACCAGCAGCAGCAAAAATTGGATTGTCCGCTTTGGAGGGAATACAGAAAAAAACAAAACAAATACTTTTGTTACAGGAGTGATCACTAAGATACTCAGCCAAATGAAAGAATAGTAATTATGCTCTTTTTACTGCCACTGACATAACGAAATTTACATCTTCAAACCTAGCGGCCTCGAAATGAACATCGCTGAAACTTGAAGCCGAATCAGTTCATACAAATACACATGGTTCAAAATTCGAAAAAAGAAAACAACATTGCAGGCGCGCTCGCAAAGAAAGTACGAAATTAAAGTCCCCACTTCACCTTTAAACGATGCAAAACAAAACTAGTTGACAGAAGTGTTGATGTGTGAGCGGATAATCGACACACACAAGCTGTAAAAAGAAAAAAACATCTTAAATAACGCTCGACATTTACCTCTAAATCATAAGTATAACGATCAATATAATGTAATAGCCACAACGCGTCATAAATATGATCACTGAATCATCATCAATATCATCATTTCGATGATGATGCATCGAGGATCATGTATCGAAAGAGAGAGAGAGAGAGAGAGAGAGAGAGAGAGAGAGAGAGAGAGAGAGAGAGAGAGAGAGAGAGAGAGAGAGAGAGAGAGAGAGAGAGAGAATGCTCTTTAATGTGAACTGGTGAGGTCAGCCCTGCTAGGGACAAGGCTTGCTACACCAGATGGGGGGTGACTACGTTGATGAGTGGTGAAGCATCGCGTGTACCGTATACACGTTAATACACGCAGCAGTCGGCAACCGATACGCGAACACAATATACGGGCCTCAAATCACATACATGGCCGGGTTTGAGGATTTCGTGGTGCCTGAAACTGATAAAATGCGCGACAGGGTTTGCTACAACAACGAAGCGTGGCCATCGCCATCCTATATGTAATGGTATACGCGCCAGGCCGCACCACGGTTTGACATCTACCCGAATCGCGGTTTATTCGTCTCCATCATTGTTGCCCCCGACTCCGCGCTTTGACACGCTTCTTCACTCAGCATACATACATTTTAAAGCTTGTCTGAATATGAAAAAAAAAAAAGTCCTAAATTCCGAGAAATTGCTTATTTTCAAGCCATGGCCAGGAAGGAACATGCCACAAGTTCAAACTTGCGTAAAATCTGTCTACGGTTCAACTGAAAACGAGTCGAACTGATAAGCCAAAAGCCAGTGCTGTGAATTTTTGGAGATCCTGTTCCTTAGATTAAAACACAAAACACGAACTATACTTAGCCAAGCAAACAACTATTTCTTTCAGCTGTTTAACTGCAATTCACTTGTCCAGCATGCGAGAATAAGACAGCGGGCATGCATTGAAAGAAAGAAAACACCGCCAAATACTGGGAGTGATTATAGCCAAAGAAAGATATAAAATAAAAATCAGCGGGCCATTATACTGCAAACGGGCGTAACCGCTTGCAGCATTCGAGATCATTCGAAACTCCACGCATTTCGACATTTCACAAAGGGACTTAATTATACAGTGCGTTATCACTTCCAGAAATCTCCTGCTAACGCTTCAGTAGACCCCGCTTTAGGCGTCAGAACGCCGTGAAGGAAAAACAACGGGAAAAAACAATAAAACTTAAAGCGGGTCACGGAAAGGTTCGAAGCAGTTGCCTTCTGTTTACCGCAAATTCATACCCATCCCGAGTTTCTCATAAAAATATAAGTCCGAGATTACGGCAGAACGGAACAGGAATCGCGCGTGTACAAAAAAGTAATGTTCCTATTTACCAGCTTTAGCGCTTGGCCGAAGAGCACGGTGCCAGCGTGTCCGACAGTCCCGGCTGTCCACTTCCGCACGCCCCAGCGTTACGAGCCACGCGCAGAGCGAAAAACTCATTCGTGCACTACGGACGAGCGGCGAACTCCAGCAGCCTCGTACAACCGAGATAGAAGGCAGCGAAGCGAGAAAGTCTAAAATCCGAGGCAAAAAAAAACAAAACACCAAGACGAGAGAGAGAAAGAGAGAGATAGCAAAATAGAAGCAAAAAGAGCGTAGCAGCTGTTTTGTAACTCGAACCTCGTAGGCCGCCGGAGGATGGCGCCCCGACCGCCCAGGCACCCGCGGCGGGCGTCCAAGCATTGTCCACTCTCCGGCCTCGCCGGTCAGCTTGTTATATTATCTGACGGGCTCGGACAATACCGCAGCCTGGATATCTTCCACGTAGGGGGAGGGGAGGGAGGGGGGATAAGTCGGCAGCAGCGGCGGCCGTCCAATGCGAGCTGGCGAACGCCTGGCAACACGGCTCGAGCTGCGGGCTCCGCCTCTAGCAGCGCTCCGGAGGTGGAGCAACCCTTTCATTGGGAGAGCCCTGCCCGGGGAGCGGAGGAGACGGCGCGCTGGGATTTCCCCCGTCGAACGCGGCAACCCCATCAGGCCAACCCTCTCGCTACGATCCCCGACACCTATTCCCCCCGCCGCCAACCGCACAAACACGCAACCCTTCCCCGCCACTGGCGACGCGATAGAAGCGACGCGACGAGCGCGGAGTGGCTGATCTCCCCCGTCCTCCGGCTATCAGGAGCGGCTGCCTCAGCGAAGGGGTGAACCCGTTGTGTAAGGGCGAGCGTCGATTGCGGAAGGGTTCGCTCGCTCGCGGCGGAGGGCGACGAGCGGAGAGGGCGACCCGACGGACGGGGGAGACTTCCGCATTCGCGGAGGTCTCCCGCACCACTTGCGCAATGCCAAGACGCCGAGAGACACGAGGGTAATTACTGCTAATAACGCGCGAGTCGCGCCCGATTATTGGACCTGCGCATCACACGGGCCCTCATTAGACGAACGGCGCCCCAACGGGGGGACCCTCCGAACTCGTTCCGTACGCCATCAAAAACGATGCCGTTGGACGGCGAAGGAACGATTACGCTCCCTCCACTCTTGCCAAGCCCGAAAGGATGGACACGTGTAACGTCGCGATCAAAGCACCCAGTGCCGTCGATATAGCCCTCGAAGCGCGTGCCCCGCTATTCCAAACAAAGATTTCGAATCAAATCCTATTCATCTCAAACGTCCAAAGTGGAAATCAGATTGCACTTCCACCTTTCCAAAGGAGACACGCCGCATGCAGTGTCAGGTAATTAGCGAGTATAATGTCCCGGGACAGAGTAAATCTGATTCGTTCAGGATGCCGATGTCATCGCTGTGGTCGCCGCCAAGGTTTGTCCCGTCCAGCCTGTGCTAAATATATTTCAGTGCAACAGCAGCAAGCGGCCAGATTAACCCGCCTCCTTTTCCATGGCCGGCAAATGTACGACGCTGTCACGTGAACAGCCACGCAGGCCTTTGGGGCTCGTGTAAACACGGCACCCAATGCAGCAGCCTTTGCTGATAGCGAGGCGCGTCAGATTTCCGTTGCAAGGTGAAACACCGGGAAGAAGGCCTCTCTGCTTCTCTCTCTGTTCCCCCCTCTCTCTCTCTTTCTCTCCCCGCATGCATACACGTACCTGCAGGCGTCCTACTTTCCGACACTGATATCGCGGGTGAAACGGTAGCGGAAGCGATAGCGGGCCGAAAAACAGAACAGAGCACTGAGCATGGTTTGTTCCACATACCTGACGAATAAAATGACTATTGGCAACAAGTCTTTCAGTGTCGTTATACAGCCTTATTTTCCACAGAAAAAAAAAAACAGTCAGTGTTTTTCTGCTATCCTTGAAAGCGCGAAATAAAAACTTAGAGACGATATATAAATAACTGAATATTACCCTGTTTTGGAGGAAAACTCCATTGCTCGTCACCGGTCACCTTTATCACGCTCTGTCCTGTATCCACGCCTTCCCACAATGACGAAGGGGAAAAGATCTGTTCCTCCATCATCATCCTTATCATCATGTTTAACTGCACTGAAGGCCGAAGGTCTCTCCCATCGACCTCTAGCCGCTTCTGTCCGGCGCTGTCGTCACAAACGTCCTCCCCTTAATCCGTTCGTTAATGCAGTCGTGGGCTTTACTACGCAAGTGCGCATTCATTGTGGAGGCTCCCACGATATTCCATATCCCACGCATTTCTCCTCTGCTTCTTCTGCCCTCTTCACCAGCTGTCAATGGACCCCAGGAATGAGGAGGCCACCATAAAGACTCTCTTCTAAGAGAAAATACGTTTGTTGTCTCTTCCCAGCTGTTCCCAATACCCAATTCGACCGCATGCTATACTTGAAGAAAAGACAAAAACGTCGCTGTTTGCAAGCTGTTCTAACAGGCTTTTTATCATTTGGCACATCTACAGGGTTACACGCGAAGACTCCCCCTTCACCGGCCTATGTATGTGCGGCCACGTGGGTTGCACGTAACCGCATATTCGGCGCATTCGGTCCAGGTGTGCTCCGGGCGACCCCAGGCTTGCACGCATTTCGGGCCGACTGTTACCATGCGCGGGGGCAAGCTCCCGAGCGCTTATTTACGCCCCCTTCCGAGCGAATCGAAGAGTCGTCGCGGTGGACAATGACCGTCCTTCCTGCTTTTGGAGCCAGGGGAGAGGAGATAGGCGCTATCTCAAGGCAAACCTGACTAAGCGTTGCCGCATGACGGCATGCGCCGCTCGGTATCGGACGCGGCCGGTCGCGGTTTTGCGAGCCGCCAAGACGGCGGGTTCGAGCGAGGTCGTCGCGAATTATTTGGCGAGGAGAAAACATGCGCGAGTCGCAGTTTGTAAGCGTGTATATAGAAGCGTTAAAGCATTGGGAGCAAGCCTTGCATACCGGCATTTCGATGAGCCGCTTGAATTCACCATTGCGCAGAGGTGAAGTTTGTGTGAGCAATGTTGGCAATTTGTTTACCAGGTTGCTCAGTTAGGGTTTTATACCCAATTTTTATGGACAAGCACACCGACAACAAAGCTTTAAGCAATTTGCGTACGGATGAGTAAAGGCTTATTACTGGCGCAAAAATCGTTCAGTGAAAGAGGGAGGTCTCTCTCTCTCTCTCTCAATCAATCAATCAATACAATATATTACAGTGTATTTTTTGTGGGAGTGCACATGCCATGTTCTTTGATATGAATTCGCTTTATTCGAACCGACTGCAGTTTAAACGAACCAGAAGACTGCGATCGCTAGCGACAGGGCGCAATCCTAGCCCGCTAAACAGCTGAAACAAAACATTCTCGATGAACTTGGTCCTTCAACGAGAACTGTCGTATGTTCCACGAAAGAAAAAGTCCGCATATGAATGCCGGAAAACTGTGCTTTAAATGCCTTGTCTCGCTTTGCCATGCGCAAGTCTTGTATCACGTGAATTATACTCAGTCTAAAGAAATTAATGGCTTGAATGTGAGATTTCAGAAAGCTTGCAGGCATCAAAAAGAGAAAGAAACCCGGAGAAGTTAAAAGGTTACGCGCAGTTCAACGACGAGCCGAAGCAAATGACAAAATATAATAACAGAGCGTAAAGAAGAAAACGAAAAGAACTGAACGACCACCCTTTTGTGTACAGGTACAACGAAAAAAAAAAAAAAAAACTTCGTGAGGTTCGGCAGAGGTTTCTTTTCGCACATGTCTCGAAAACTAGCGCCGTAATGGCTGCACGAATGAGGCGTCGTGCTGCAGGACGCGGGTTCGATGCTCAGTGCGGCAAAGTCCGCGACATCAAGCTCGCGTCGCGATCGGGCTAGTCTTGATACGCGGCTAGCTGCCAATTAATCAGGATTCGCGTGGCCCGCGCACCGCGGTACCAGCCGGTTCTCTCTCGCCAAGCGAATGTGTGCCGCGCGCAATGCATGGCGATCAGCACAGCCTGTGCAATTCGCGCGCGCCGCCAAAGCCGGGCATCCGCTCTGATTGCATACAGGGGTCGCGGTAGGCATTTGCGGCTAGGAAACCCGACGGTGCCCACGTAAGCGCCGCATAAGCGACGCGCCATCTCCGGCCGCCTGTCGACGCGGCGAGAATTAATGAACATACCACCGGCAGAAGTGCCGGACGGCGTGTATATACATTCGCGTATATATGCTTCTCAACCTTGTCCCACGTATAGGTTAATGATATATTATATCTCGCGTTGCGTAATACGCATCGCTTAAGATATACATGCTGCCTCAACGGAAAGGATTCCAAAAGCAGCTTCGATACACCCTAAAGGGACAGTAAAGGGGGTTTGTCTGGTTACCTCTCAAAACTGCGGACTCAAACTTGTCACAAAAAACGGTGACGTCAAAATATATGGCCAAAACTTCAGAGTGACACAATAGTTTTCTTCAAATCTTTTTCGGCCGAGGCGAGATAAGGCTTTAAGTACGAAACCTGTGTTATAGGCAATGGTGTTGCCCTCTACATGTCAAACACTGTAATAAATTAAGTTGCGGTGTCTCGCGTCATATCCGACGTCAGCTAGCAAACAAGTTGCGAGGATGCTGTGAGGAAAGCAACACTCTCGAACACAATTTCTTCGCCAAAAGAAAAAAGGAGAAGAGATGCGTGCAAATCACCTGGAGAATTTTGCCAACATCGCCTACTTCGTCCTCGTCTTTTGCGTTGTTTCGTGTTATATATACTAGAGGCAATTTTTTTTACCTGAACTGGCTGCACTGGTGCAAGCAGTGCAGCATATGTTCGTTTTTTTTACTAATTGATATCCTCAGTAGCACTCAGCACTGTTCTGCACGGCACTGCACTAATCTGCACCAGTTCAGGTAAAAAAAAATGCCCCTACTGTGTATTCCGTACTTTCGATGCCCCCATGAAGGTATACGCATGCCGCCTTCCATGGGTCACATTTACCAAGACGACCCAGAAATTAATAGCATTTTAAAGCGAAGCTTTGGTGCTCTCACTGATGGCGTCTGTAACGGCGAAACGTCCTGCAGGAAAGCCAACTTTCTCTGGCGTTAATGATGAATGATCGTGGGTGAAGTGAGTGAGAAAAAAAAAAAAAAAAAAAAACAGCGCTTGCAGTGGGCGGAATCGAGCCTGCGTCCCTCGCGTTATATGAAGCCGGCGTCTACCCGATTGCTCCATTTTGACATGGCCGAAACAGACCAAAATCGGACGACAACCTAAGAATCCGAGAAAGCCTCGCGTTCAACCACCGCCGTCGTTAGACGGAGGGGTGGATGATTTTTTTTTTATTTACTCTTCCACAATTGCGATCTGTATTCGCGGTCAGTGAACTGCGAAACACCTCAGCAACAAGAACCACTTGGACGTCGCCATATTGGACCGTTACATGCGCACGCAGGAAAAGTGCGGAGAGAGTGGCTTCACGAATCATCTGCAGCGTGCTCGCAATTGTTCAGAAAGGATGCGGTTGAGCTCCGCTTATCTGGAACGAAAAAGGTTCATAGAATGAGTTGTAAGCTGCCGCCTGAGTGCCGGGCAGCGGCGTGCACAGTTTCCTGCGCGTCGAAGCCGTTTCGCCGTGCCAGTCAGGTGCGTTGCCCGGCTGCGCGGCGGCCGGAAAGGCAGCGAGCGAACGAGTTCATGGAGCTGCGGCCAATCCGTTCACGGGCGGCAGCTGCGCGGCATGCATGCGGGAGACAGACGCGCTGCTGGGCGCCTCGGGGGGCCGCCGTCGACGTGTATCCACGCTCAGCGCTGCTGCACACTGATCGCCGTATTGGGTGGCGGCAAGGGCCGGAGGAGGGCCGCTCCGGGTCGCCACGCGATCGTTGCGACAGCAGACGCGCCGGGCCAACGAGCGTGTGTAGCGAAGTAAAAACGGGCAGTGGGAAAAGTTGTGCAGCAGCGCAGACCCTCGGTACCTGCTGCGCATGCGCGTTACGTAGTCGTAAAAAGCCAAGTGTGACATCCTATAGTCGAATTTTGCCGGGACTACCTGCATGCTACCACGAAGTGTGTATCAATTTATATTTGTATATTTGCTGCCGGTGGTACATATATTAACGCATAGCTGCCCCTCCCTCCCTCTTCTCTCTCACTCTCTGTCTCTCTCTCTCACACACACACACACACACACATCTGTTTAATTAGGAGTGCTGGCATAGTGAAATGGCTGAATACATTCGAATATAAACACAATATTTCCCAATGTACTTTTTTCCGTTTCGTCATACTTTGAAAAGCACGCCCTGCCATTCACACGTGTGTTCGCGTGCACTGTCGGGCAGCAATAAACGCCAATGAAAAAAACAAGTTAAATCGTATACACCCCTGTTTTTGCGCTGTTTCCACGCAGCGATATATTCCAGACTGCGTGTTTGTTCCTATTTCTCCCGTGCATGACCAAAACTCAAACCTTCAAGGACCATTACCGTTGCGACTATATAAGGACGCTCTTCTTCTTCTATAGCGCGGGAGAAGTTATTTGGTTCCGTTGACGAAGCGCGTAATATTTTGATAGTTGTGGACAGGTGCGACAGAATTTCAAAAGTTCCTATCACGGCTTTCTCGTCGTTCCGCCTGCAAAACAAGCTCTGTCTCCTTTGGTTTTGCAGCTACCGGCGTACCGCGTGTATATCTCAATATATACGTGCCTCAACCGTCACAGTAGCTCAAATAATTTGTTCCTCGAGACTTCCTGGAGCGTTCTGTGCACCGTGTACGGTACCGAGTACTCTGTTTACTCGTTCACCGCAGCGAAACGGGGGAGCTCAACAATTAGGACGACGGTTCGTCATCTTCCATAGAGCAGGGAATAATGACCCACGAGTGTTCGCAAAGCGCTCAACACGCCCTCTTCGGTGTTCGCATACATTACACGTCTTGCGACCGCCGAAGGAAACACGGCCGAGCGTGAGTACGTATATATGTGCACGGGCGGCGAAGAGGAAAGTGCTCTCGCCGAACGTGGTCAAACATGGCGTCGCCGTCGTGGACGCGGCCATGCAGAACAGCGGAAGAAGTCGGTCGCGCGAGCTCGCGCAGCGCAAGGGGGGAACCACTCGAACTTTGGCCGACATTTTCACGTAAGGGGAGACCTAAGCGTTAGCGCTGCCAAAATGGGCGCGATAAGGGCAGGCCAGGGGCCGAGATAAGGGTATAAGACGACCCCCTTATCACCGGCCCTCGTCGTCGGCAAGCAGCGGGGGACCGTCTAGAGGGTGCAACGAACCCGGCGTCCCCCCCTTCCGCTGTTGCCTGCGCGCGCACTCCTTCGCGCCCTGGTGGCTGGCCACTGTCCGACGCACCGCCAGCACAGCGTTCGTTAGACGCCGTTGCGGCTACCAGGGTAGAGTGAGCGAACTTTCGTGACGAATTTCACGGGCAGAAAATTCGCCGCGCCGCCGAATGTTCGTTGGGTTGCACTACGCGGGGAGTCGTATATATATACTGTATACATCACCGCTGCCGGCTGTGTACCAAGCTACCAACTTGGTTCGCGAGGTCACATAGGCCTACTTAAAGGGACCTTGCAACACTTTTTCAACTTTTTTGAAATCTTAAATGCTTGCAAAACGTAGTCACCCCAACACACCCAGTAGTTAGATTAGGGGGTCGCAAAGTACCTCAGCCAAAAATTACTGATGGCCGTAAGATAACTTGTAAACTTGCTCAAAAGATTTCTTTCTTTCCCGGTCTTGACGTTCTTCGACGGCTCCAATTACGTCATTAAGGCCATGTAGAGGCTGTTCGCCGGTTTTCCTTCAGTTGCAGCAACGAACGCTTTTCGATGGAAACTTAAAAAAAAAGCCACAAAAACAACGCAGAAATGGAAGGCGTATCTAGTGCGAAGAGCAAATCACGCAGCGCCGCCCCGTGCTGGCGATAACTATAGCTTTCGCAGTGGTTCAAGACGCGAAGGAAAGAGTGAAAGCGCTTATCGAAAGTGTTGCAGGGTCCCTTTTACTAAAGAGGAGGTGGGAAAGGCGTCCAAGGGGATAGAAGAGAGAGATAGAAAAAGAAGCTGCCAGATGATGGAATAGCCGTGAATAACCTAAAGGAAGGAGGAAAAGCTTGCAGAATTATTTTAAGATTTCCGCGGGACTTTGAACCTACTCATTCTTATAGCCGTGAAAATGACAATGAAATTATGATTCTCAAAAGGCGGCGAGGTCGACGAGCTTTAAAACTAGACAACCATCAAACTGTCTTTGGTTGTATACAAGCGCGTTTATCAAAGTAAGTGGCATATGATACAGCATAGATTAAGGACAACCTAGAGCAAAGGGTAGATCTGTATGTATACGATAGCATACTCAACCATCAATCACATCCGTGTCATCAGTCAAGTAATAGAGAAAATCTTCGGTGTATAATAAACCTCTTCATATGGCATTCATAAACTATAAAAACCGTTTGACTCTGTAGATATCACCGTAGTACCGAAAGAACAGAAAAAATAAATAGACAAAACTTACATAAGACCCTTGAAGGACATTGCAAGGGTTGTACGGGCAGAATATTCATTCACAAGAGTTAAAAGTTTCAGTTCAAGGATTGAATGAGACGCGGAGAGACAATCTCATGAAATTGCTTACAGCCTGTCTGGAAAGGCTCTTAGGAGGCTCACGGGTATACGGAAAATATTTGAGCCATTTGAGGTATGGGAACGGCATTGTATTATTCGGCGAGTCAGGGAAGCACCTGCAAAAATGCCTCAGATCCTGCATTCATGCAGAAAGCTTGGTCGCACAGGTAAGCATAAATATGTAAGGCGGAATTCCGTACCTTGAAACTTTAAACGCGAATAGATCTCTGCACCGATCTAGATTTCCCGCTGAAACATCATATTTTGTAAGCCATGTTTTAGTTCAGCTTACCATCGGGTTTCTGTACACTGCCTTGTATATACAGTGTCTTAATCCTGCTCCACACCCATTTTATTTCAGCTCTTTTTAACTTAGCTTGGTCACCCTGTAAGCCCCGTCCAGTTTTTATCAATGCTTTCCCTCTGCCTTCCCTTTTCTCTTTCAACACTCACAAAACCTCGCGTAACCACGGCCACATTTTTTTGCATCTGTCAGGAGTTCGGCCATCTGGTAAAGGAAGAAATGCAGCAGTTATGTCGCGTCTTCTGGCTAACGCTGTCGGGGCTATACTGCGGGACAAACACCTGAGGCACTGCGAGAATGTCGGTGCCCGTCACAACGCCACCCACACCACCAACGGGCAACGTCATGCTCACGTGCATACTCGCAATGCCCTCACTGGTTTGATGCTCACACACACCACTCTACAGACACTTTCTGTGGTTATGATATCGGCACATGACCGCAAGAAAGAAACCGCCTAATGCGTCACGCGTCGTCCGTGTACTGTTCCTAACGGCACCCTGGTTTTCCGGGGTCCACACAAGTCACAGAATGTACAAGTTTCATATCATCTAGGGCGATTTCTGTATGAGTGGTCTGTGCACATATGTCTGTGTGGCTGTGTTGAGCAATTATTGTCCCCCAGGCTGAAGGTTGAGAAAATATTGTTACTTACGCTGAGCAAATACTGGCACCTCAGCAAGGCTAAATCCACCTGTATTTCATTGCTACTCGCTTCCCCCTACATCCCCCCCCCCTCCCCCCGCTCCCACACACACACAAACACGATCACACACCCGTATACAACCAGAACCGCCCACAGTTCAGCGTATAACTGAAGCGTCACTTCAGGTCTAACATGGAAATTAAAATAATCCCCCGTGTTTCCCTTCTCTATATTTTGCTAGACCTGCGAAGGTAATCGTGCCTGAGCTCCTCTCGTCGTCTTATGTAAGCTCGTGCAATATTTGCGATTCGTCTTCAGCTGTCTCATTCGTGTTTACCTCGTGCTGAACGCCTAGTTGTGTCCCGATATCATCCTGGTTTCCAGAACACTTTAGCGTCAAACTTCGGGTATTCATCATCGTCCTCATCATCACCGCCCTACTTAGGTCCACTCCACGACGAAGGCCTCTCCCACTGACCTCCAACTGCCCCTGTCCTGCGCTGCTCGAGTCCATCCTTTGCCCCGAAATTCCTTATTTCGCCCCTCTATCGAAATACTGCACCTTCCCGTTCTTTTAGACCCATCTGTAGCTCTGTTAGCCTAATTGTCCACCGGTTGTCTTTCCGTCACACTACACGGCCAGCTAAAGCCCATTTATTTTTCCTTATTTGAACTTTGATATAGTTGAGTTTGTTTTATGATCCAGGAAGCTCGTTTCTTGCCCTCAAGTGTTACTCCTATCAATATTCGTTCCATGGCCCCTTTGACCAGACATAATTTTGCTTTCAGTTGTTTAATAAGGCGCCACGTTTCCGCTCGATATGTCATCACCACCAGCATGCATTGGTTGTATAGTCTTAATTTAGTGATAGAGGTAGCTTGCTTTCATTATTTGGGAGTGCTTGCCGAATGCACCAAAGCCTGCACCGGATTTCTCTCTCGTGGTTATAGGTCAGCCCTATGCAACAACCTGCCCGACGTAGTTATATTGTTTCACTTGCTCCATCGTTTCGTTATATATATATGCTGAAGAGGGGCTTTCGGGATGTTTATTTATCATAACTTTAGATTTATTCAAATTTATTTTTAGCCCCACGGCCACGCTTTCTGATTGCAGTTACCGGTGTTCTGCAGTCTCATTTAGCAAGACTATACGTCGCCTGCAAACCTCAAATGGATCAAGTATTCTTCTTGAATACTCCTTCCACGCATGCTGTAAGTAGTTATGTCAAGATGGTATCTCCCTGCTGCATTCTCTTTCGGATCGGAAATTTGTCGCTTTGCTTGTGAAGGTTCATCCTGCCCATACATCCCTTTTATACGTAGTCTAGAAGTCTTATGTACGTCTCCTCTATCCTCTAGTCTTTTAATGCTCACTTAATCAAAATCTTAGTTGCAGCTGCATTGTGCAGTTAAACCCACGTAATATTTATTTGACTACAACAGGAGAAGTCTGGAGATGTAATTTAAATGTAATTGGTGCCGGAACGGGAAAACATCACGTGCCGCTAGCCGGGCCTGGACGATATACCCGGTAATGAAGTCACGACGGTTTACAATGTGTTTTCACGCTATTTTAGCATTAAAAATGTTGATTTTAAGACATTTTGCGTCTAATATTGACTTTTGGTTTTGTTCGCGCACAATTATTACAGGTTAAAGCTCTAGCAATCGGCTAAACTTGGCACTACGGACTTGACAGCGTGTCGTTTCAGGTGACATCAGCCAATCCTTCGAAGGAAGCGGCGCGGCAAATTCGAACGCTGTTTTTTTTTTTTGTTTCAAAATGCGAGTAAATAAACAAAGCATGGCTCAAGCATTCCGCACTTTAGTCTGGTAAGGCAATTAGGCAATTTTTACAACTCACTTCAGAGTCCCTTTATCCGCAGGGAGCTGAAATGAAAATAAGATTGTTTAATTATTTTGTTTCGTAAATGGCTGAACGATGACAATATCTGTCAAATCAGTATGGTACTTGAACAAACTACAATCGTTCGAGCATTTTAAATAGACCTACATGTCTTTACAAATTCTGTTTTCTGGCAGAGTAATATGCCACGCAACCTTATGTAACGCCTTACACGCCTCGTACAGCCGGAAACAGTGGTAAACGGCGGACGTGTAAGAGACCCAGTTAAAACATTCTGTGTCGCCAAGTTTCCCCCTTTTCGCGTGGGAAGATAATCAGTAGTATCAGGGTATCGTCCCAGCTCTATAAGCTCTGTGGGCGTGTAATACGTCACAGCGTAGGACGCGTCTGCTATGGAGGTGGCGAGCGTCGCATATATTTATGACTCCATTCCTATACACTCCTTCCCGTACATTTCGGCGGATTCCCGTCGTATCAAACGGAAATTATGAAGAGTGCTTTTGCAGCGCGTGCGTGATGCAACGTGTAAAGAAAATCTTGCCTCTATAGTGCACTCTGCCAGATCGAGTCGTCGACCATTCTGAAGCCAAAAGTAACACAGCTGCCAACTTATACAAGCCACGGCAAAAATCGTTTATTATATGCTGTGAAGGTTTAGATTCGTCTCGATCGCCCCGTATAGACAGCAGACAACAAAAGTAGCGATGTATGTAAGTTCTCAGAATTGGTTTACTGTCGGAAGGGTTCTCACACTGTTTACAAGTTTTTAGCACTTGTGCAGCCCGGTCGGGTAGACCATAAACACACCGGCTCTCCTTCATTTCTATCGCAATTATTAAAGCGAAGCTCTCTATGGCTATAGGCTAGAGCAGATTATCTCCGGCAACAGACCGATGCAGACAAGAATCGCAGGCCAGCGTAGCGCTACCTTTCGGCGCCCACTCAAATTCCCGGTACCGTAAAACTGTGCGCCACACCTCAAACTTTTCAGCGTATGGAAAAAATCGCAAAAATAAAAAGAAAGCTCCTAGGGGCTTTACATTTTCGTGCAAGACAGCATATATTGCCCTTAAATTGTCTTCCCAGCAGGGCACTTATGCCATAGGTGAAGCCGACTTTCAAAATATCGGTGTAAACTTGATTTTTGTAAGTTGGCTTCTCCACAGTAGGGTATGGCCATCTACGGAGGGAGTGGGATTACAGAAAACGGCTCTAACTCTTGAGTTATAAAAAGTACGCCGAAAAAAATTGTATGACAATTAGCCGCTGAAAAGACCATACTATTACGCCTAGTTTCATTTACTTGTCGTAATTAGTTCATACCGCAGTTGTAACTGTTGCAGAAATAAGGCCTGCTGTCAATACATGTCGGATGGGGTATGGTTACAGAAAACGGCTGTGACTTGTTTTACCCGTAGTACGCGGAAACAAATTACATGACAGTTAGCTGCTAAGACGACTCTAATATTATGCACCACAGCTTCGCTGGTCATCGTTCTTCGCAGAGTATAGGGCACTGAATTTTAATAGTACCCTGCTCGGCGCACTAGAAGGCATATATGTGCATGTTTAATAACCCAGCTTCTAAATCCCACTGCTGCCTTGAACAGTGATCAGAAAGCAGATCATTTTCGTGCTGTTGAGCACGAGGACGCGGGTGCGATACCCAGCCGAGGCGGCTGCTTTTCTGATGGAAGCGAAAAGCGAAAACGCCCGTGTGTTCGAGATTTCGGCGCGCGTTAAGGATCCCCAGGTGGTCAAAAGTAATCCGGAGCCCTCCACTACGGCGCGCCTCATCGCCTGCGTTGCGCCGGCGCGTTAAACCCTACAATCAATCAATCAATCAATCAATCAATCAATCAATCAATCAATCAATCAATCAATCAATCAATCAATCAATCAATCAATCAATCAATCAATCAATCAATCAATCAATCAATCAATCAATCAATCAATCAATCAATCAATCAGATCAGATCATGTTCGATGCCCCCTCGTTGCCGGGGAAGAGGGAGACGAAACGCAACAACACTGTGCCAGTGTTCTGTTCAATGTGGTCCCATCTAAAACCGAAGGCAATGCCTATATTTCATATTTACGTAAAGAGACAAATGGACGCTTGAAATACATAATCTGGTTTAGGTTTAGTAAAACGCGTATTTTCATGAAAGCATGGTACATCTCTCTCGGTGTACGTATACGCATATTCGAGCACACGCGCGTATGTGTGTAACCAACAGGAACAGGATGACTCACGTTCTGAAACGGTCGGACGCTGTAGGTGAGTGTACCTATACCCCGCCCCACTTTCTTTTTGGTGCGCATAGACTAACTCAATAACATAGCAACAACAACAAAAAGCAAAAAAATAAAAAATAAAACCACAACGAATCGAGACACTTCGTGAACACCCCCCGAGCTCTCGAGTTTCGTGCCGACCGTATCTATGGGCGGCCGGAGAGCGAGAATGATCGGTATGTACCGTTCAGGAGTCCCGCCATTATCATATCCTCGTGCACGCACACATACAACAGCAGATAAGCTGCAAGCGGATGCGAGCTGTACGCGAGCGTTCCTCGCCATCGACTCGACGGCAGAACCGAACAAAGCTAGTGCGTGTACCACGTGACGTAGGTAGAACGACGTTGAGGACGAAAGACAAAGGACCGGAAAGGCGGCCGGGCCACTTACAGTGCGCGCAAATACAAACAAGCGCGAAGATAACCACCTCAGGAAGTCCCCCACGTAACCAGGACTCCGAAAAAAACAGATATACAAACGCGTTAAAGGCACCGTGCCGACCACTGCATGCCAGAGCGGACAAACGACCGATAGTGACTCCGAGTTGGACTATTCCTCGCTGATTCATCCTCTATGCGCGCGCAGGTCTGTCATGCGGTGTGTGAGTGCATGCGGGAGCATGCATGGCGGCGGCAACGTGTCCCGTCTTCCACTACCCTCTATGAGCACATCCGGGAAGCTCCAAAGTTCCCCGCAAACAAGGAACGTCGACTTCAAACCAATGCGCTGGACTATGCTCTGCTAAGTTAACCTTTCCGTTTTGTTTCAAAGCTCCAGTACCATCGGCCTTCACTGTGAACAGTATTGACGGCCTCGCCTTCCACAGAGCAAGTGCCGTTTAAAGCAACATTTGCTTTCACAACTTTCCATACCCCGCAGGCAAAGCTAGTTGGTTCAGGTGACGCAACCGTAATAATCCAACGCACCAAGGACAACATGACGCGTAGTTTACTTTAGATTAACATCGTGTACCCGGCCATTTTCCTTCCCGTTCACGGCATTTCGGTTGCCATCTTTATCAACGGTGTATTATCGCACAAGTGTCAACTGCTCCCCAGCCACGCTCATTTTGAGTCCCCTAGCGTGTCTTCGCCATTTTGTAGCAGGCTGCATTCAATCCTAACGCTTCCACTCTTCCCCCCTTAAGCAGCCAGCAAGCTAATTCCGCGCGGCAACAAAGCCCGTCTCACTCACCCCTTCTTCTTCCCTTTTTCCCCCTTCGTCGTTTTCCTTTGTAACACCGTCCCGAAGAGGCCTCCCGCGGTGTCTCCTACCACGCCGCGCCAGCCCTTTCCTCTCGCTTGTCTTCGCAGAACACACCGGGCGCTTCCTCGGAGTCGTCGCGCAATCTCGCGCACCCCTTCTGGTCCTTGGCGGCCCACTTAACGCACGCAAGGATTGAGCAACCTGTCACGGCGCGCCATAAATCCTCGCCCTGCATTGTGTCGCTGAAAGCCCACAGAGAGAAGACGTGTACAAGCAGGAGAAGAGAAAGGCCGCCATCCGCATTCACGTGTCAGTGAAGCCGCGGGAGATGAATGAAGCGGAGAAAAGAAGAGAAGCGTGGCGCTCGCCGTTCTTCTACTCTCTCGAGAGAAGAGAGACGCCACTCGGGAGGAGACGAAGAAGACGTGGGGCGGGGAGAGCGGGGAGGTGTTGTTGCGGCGTCTTGGCCGCGTCGGCGGCGTTCGCGCGGCGGCGGCGGCGGTACAAACAGCGGCCCCACGTCTCGTCGGCGTGACAGAGCGGTCCTCCACCTCGGCGGCCCCAAGTGAGTCAAGGTCGGGGGAAGCCCCCCCTAGCAGGAGGCCCAGCGCCGACGCAGACGCCAGCCGCCGCTCCGCTCGACGCCGATCGATGCCTGGCGCCCCCGTTTCTTTCCTCCTTCGTGTTCACCCGCTGGTCCTGGCGAGACACGGCCATCGATGGCCAGCGGCCACGCCGAGCGCCCGACCACGCTCACGTGCGCCGACTTCATCCCTCGCGTCTCTCCCCCTCGTCCACATCATGCATGTACTGGGGAATCCATCTCCCTCCGGGTGGGGTGCGCACTACATCGAGCGTAGGCTAGTTCAGACTCGAGACTATGTCCGCTGTTACAAGAGCGCCGGTAGCGGGTGTACCCGAATAGATCGTATACGGTCGCGAGACCGTGGTTGTTCCTGGCCGCACTGTGGCGCATCGGCAATCCGCATCGATCGGCGGACCGAAAAAGAGCGAGTAATGGCGCTTGTTCAAAGTTTCCCCGTCCCGACGGCGCATGTAAATTGTCCTCTTGCGTCACCACCGGCCGTTTGCTGGAGACGCCGAGCAAACCGATAAGCGAAAACGAGCAGTTGGCTTGCTTTTGCAAAAGGAAGAGAAACTACGGGGTGCTCCTTGGAGTGACGAAAGAACGAAAGAGCCTGCTTACGGTATCCTCGCATCCCTAGCTCGTTGTGAAGTTAACCGCCCAACAATCACGGCAGCACAGACTGCTGCTTGTTTCAGAACAAAAAAACACGAATTCACGCTGATCACGAGAAGCATAACTACGATGGCTCCACGCAGAAGTCACGAACGCGTTTTCACCTGCTCGATACTATCTCGTCGGGACTCAGATACGAGCTACGACGTATGTGGTGGTGGTGGTACCAAGTAGATGGCTTTTACCCACTCAGGGGGATTGGCCAGGAAATGGGTGCTTTACCTAAAGAAGCTATACAGGTTTTGGGGAAAAAGAAAAAAATATTTACATAGTACAATACATTATTAGCAGAGGATTAGAGAAATAAAAGTGAAGAGATAATAGCCAAAGTAAGAAAAAACCCAATTGCAAGAAAATCAGGAAGTATTACGAAGAGAAAATGCAGAAGAAGCAGCGGGCAAGACCAGCATATGTACGATTGACAGGGGAATGCGGCAGGGCCAAACGACAGCTATTACGGCAGGTAATTGATTCTAGAATGAATGAGTGCAACGCACGGCAAATAACCCCGTGGCAGAAGCCCAGTATTTTCGCCCCGAATGACAAAACTTGTTCGCAGACAGTGGGAGGTTTAGCCTGTTACATGTGCCTTCTATGTGCCTTCGTCGTATAAAGAATGCATCGGAGTGCACGCGCCAACGCTGTCGTTCTCTGGCATGCGTCTACGCAAAGACGACAGCTTGCGGCGTCGCAAATCATGACCGAGCGCCCAAGTTTGTAATTGAATGGAATGGACGACTGTATTCTTAGAAGGAGGCCCAGAGATCCTGTTGTGGGATATGGGAGTAAAGGTGCGGGAAGATGGTTTAAATAAAGCTTGTTCACGGCACTTAGGGCGTTCACTAGAGCTGGTCAGGTCTTGTTACGCCCGTATATAGGGCTACCACGTGCGCGAAGTTTCGAAGACAATCTGAGATAAAAATGGGTCATCCGGGAACCACAAAAAACTTTACACAAGGCCCCATAAATTCTGTCTACTAGCTAAAGTATTGTAGCTATCCTCACTTGGCAACTAGCGCAAGGGTACTATAGATAAAGGCAAAATTGCGAGTTCGCACCGTTTTCTTTCATCTTTAGAATATGCTTGCACTGCTATAACTTAATCCTGTTATATATCGCCAGAACCCACTGATTGTTCAGCGATTTAGGATGAATAAAAGTATGTCAGTCTAGAAATCACGCCAAGCTTTCTTCGTATGCGCAGTAACGTACGGGGGGAGAGGAGGTAGCGATTATACGGTATACCAAGAAACCAGCGTGGGCAAGCAAGAGTGCAGTGTTCTGGGAAAGAGTGGGGGCTGACGACAGTACGGGCTGCGCATCAATTACTGAACGCGTGGTAAGCTGACGGGGCTCAAACAAATCCGAAGAAAAATGAGCAAGGTTGCATGTTGTGCCCGCCATACATGGCCAAAGTACGAAGCTGAAATTCTAGCTAGGACGAAGAAGGGTGGAGAAACACCAGCGCTGGTGGTGATATTGTTCTTTTCTGGTGTTTGCTCGGCCTTTTTCGTCATTGTTCTTTGCGCCGTTTTATGTCACTATGATAAACCAACTTGCCCCTGCCACCTTGATGTTACAAGCTCTTGGAACTATTCAGCAAGCATTACGGTGAACAAAGTAGATTTAATTGTAAGTATTTTGGCTTGCAACAACATGATCTCTTCAATCAAAGGGCTGCGATTCAACCTTAATTAAATAAGAGAGCGCCGAAAACGTATTTTATGTCCGATTATCGCTGTAATATCTATAGTATACATTAAAGTCACTGGCACATGACCACATAAACAGAAGCCGCTGCTCCTTACACGTTGACAGCTGTCAAGCTATTCCAACTGTGCTCAAATGTTCTGTAATCCATGCCCATTTGTTAATTTTAGGTTACTGCGAACGTGCAGCGCAATTTAGAACAAATGCGTATATTACAAGGGTTTAGAGAGTGAAAATGGGTTTTTCATCGCAAAGTATTTAGGTTGTAGGCGCGTAAACGTAGCATGCACACTATTACCGAAGATTCGTCGCTCTTACTTGACGTCACTCCAAAAAAAGAACCAGCGTCCGCCCGAAATACAGGGCTGAAGTTGCGGAAAATAATACGTACCGGCGGCAGCGCCATGACTGGAAAGCAAGCACGAAGGGTTACGCGCACTCGCGCGATTCCTGCGCTCCTTATCGCGTCTATATGTTCCGTAAACAGATTGCGGGCTTGATACGAAACGGAGCGACATTCATCCAGACGAGGGCGTTTATTCCGCCTCTCTGTCGCCTTGCCAAGAAGGGATGTACAGGCTTCCCTGATACGCGGGGCTGGGCGAGCTCTGTCTGCTTGATGCGGTTATCTGCTGTGTACACACAGACCCACGTAGGAAATGAAAATAGAATGGGATGGGTGCGAGTACGCGGCCTTGGAGGAGGGAAAGGGAGCTTGGGGCGTCAGGGCTGCATTCCTAAGACCTTTCTGCGGGAGAACCCACAAATGGTTTCATTGCTAGGAAAGCGAACGCAGCGATAATCGACACAAGAAGGTATTATAAACCATTGTAGTCCCTGCTACACACGTGTCATGATTGTACGCTTAGCGCGTACACAAAAGAGGTTCCGGTAAACACCTGTCGGATATAACCATGAAACTTAGCGAAGTTTTATTCGAGACATCTCACAACAAAATAGTTTTGTTGTTGTGCGTTTTTTTTTTTTTTTTGCGCAAAGAGTGCCAAAGAGACGCAACAAAACAGACCAAATGACAAACACCGATAGGCTTCGTCGTACTCCATCGGATTGTTTCCAAGTTTGCTTCACAACTGATCTCGCGATCGTCGCCTCGCTAGTACAGATTGCTGTATTGCCAGAAATGGTAGTTTAACCCGACACGAGAGCTTTAAAGAATCCACGGTGCATTTTGAATATCCCTTACATCAATATATATGTTGAGCCGAGAAGACAGCGCCATCTTGGTTACTTTGAAACCACTTTATTGGAAAGCCCACCGTCCTTTAAACATTCGGTCCATTGTGGCCTGTTAATGGAGTCGCGAAGACCACGAGTGTACTTAGGGCCCGTAAGCGCAACCAATAGCGGTACCCCGCTTCTACGAATATAAAGTGCGTTCATTCCCAAATGCTTGAAAATAATGAATATACAGTATATTGACCGAATGCTGTCGTAGCCCGCAAAACACGCTTTATTGCGGAGCTTTCCAGCGATAGCTGTGACGCTGAACTCTTCACCCCCCCCCCCCCCCCCCCCACCCCTCCCTACCAAGACAAAATCACCTGTTACAGTCAACATAACCATCGTAACTGTCATCGCCGTCTTCATGAATGCAAGATCCTGACTTTAAAAAAAAAAAAAAACGTAAGCCCTTGCAATTGTTTTGCGTCGACGCGCGAATAGTCAGCAGCAGTGCATGCTTTCACTGCGTTCCGCTTTTCAGTTTTTTTCTTCCAGCGTCAGCCATACTGGGCGGTTCGTACGTGTTTCGTGTAGACATGGCCGAAAACCCGCAAGCGTGTTTCATCGCGCACTCAAACGCAACGCGGCGAAGCTCACTTACCAACTCCGCGTAATGAAGGCTGTACTTCCGAATTTCACTCAACATAAAAAAAAAAAAACATGGCGAGGGATCGTGGCACCAGGATCGTAAACCTTGACGCTGTATACAACGGAAACGGATGTTGCACGCTTACTTTTACCGTCAACCGCACATCTTTAGTAAGTGCTCCCTGCTGGTTTACATCTACGTGCGTACACTGTGAGAGAAATAATGCATGAACAAGTGAACTGATAGCGGGTTGCCGAAGAGGGTAACACGTTAAGATCGCGTGACCCACTATCTCACCAAGAAAGGCAATATAAATGCAATCCCACCGAATCAGACAGTTAATGTCAATGTAATCGCACCGATTCAGCAAGTAAAACCGATGCGCAATGTCATATCAAATGTCGAGACAATGTAATACCCAATAGCCGATGCTTTCAATTCGCGTCGAGTCGCTGCTATAACCTATCATTTATTTTTTCTTCACCGTAAAGACATTTCGTACCCAAAGATACCAGCGCAGCTGGCGTATACGGCAGCGAGCTTTGATGATAACGCTTTGCAGTCCGCTCCGATGGCACGAGGAGTCATCACGAATACGGAAAGTATTTGCAGTTAAGCCATCCTTAGAAGTTTTGAAAGGTATCTGCTGTGCGTTACGCGATATAATGTCGCCTCAAGCGTCCTTGTTCGAGCAATTATGCTTCTGGATATAATTTGAATGAAAATTTTTTCGTTCAATTCTATTCCGTTAGGGAGGAACGTACGCTGCCTCGGGACCGGGCGGTTCCAAATTGTGCAAAACGCTCGTACAGCAATTTTTGGCAATAAATAACTCATTCTTCTTTCCTTCTCTTTCCTTTCTCTTTCTTCGCCTGCATGGTGATTGAGAAGTTTATATGCCTGCCTATTAAAAACACGCGCTGGCAGTGTCCGGTCCAGGAACCAGCCTAAAAACGAGTTTGTTTTGGCTATGGCGATATGAACTGGTGCGTTAAAAGCGTTTGAAATACCATTGTTACACCGATGTCGGCCGTTCAGTCCGCAGATGGCGATACCACGCTCGACATCTCGCAGTCTAGCCCTTGGACAAGATCCAATGTGTCGAAACGCTCCCTCAGTTATTTTTAGAAACGAAGCTTCGCGCCGGCCTGCGGGCGCACTCGTGTGGTCTATAGACATTTCAACATCAAAATTACGCTCACGTCCATGTTCGCACCATTCCTTGCACGCTCTAAAGCACCCCAGATCACCTTAATTAAGTCGCACTCTCCCACACAATGTGTCTCAAAGCGAAAGTGGCGTTTCACCACCACCCCTCCCCCTCCTATTGTTCCTTCGGTGATTACCGCTGGCAGGTTTCGCAACACCATAAACATGCACTCCTTTTCTTCTCTCTTTTTTTCTGATTAATCGTTTGGGATCTCGTGTTTGTGTCGCCCCGACTGAATTGGTCCAGCAACATGCCCGTTCGGAGCATGCAAGCGCATATAAACGCTGACATACCGAGTTCTTTCTGTGGCGTTGCCACCCTTTGGCATGTCGGCATTCCAAGAAGCCGCTCTCGGAGTGGCACGCAGCCATTGCATGCAAGAGCAGCGGCGGCGGCAACGACAGAGCCCTATATACGCGGTCTGTCCGGTTCTTTCGCAAACACGCCCGCCAACGGGCCAAATGAACCCGGGAATCCACTCGCGATGCGGAAGAAACGCGGCGAGAGAGCGCGCGTGTCCGTTCCTCTTGTCAGTGCGTGCCGGTCACTGTTGGGAGACGCATGGAGGCGATGGCGTCGACAGTGTGACTTATGGAACGCTGCGGGCAAGCCTCCTTCCAAACGCTGCCTCAGTGTCAGAGCCCTAAGCGGTATATTATCTCTCTCTCTCTCTCTCTCTCTCTCTCTCTCTCTCTCTCTCTCTCTCTCTCTCTCTCTCTCTCTCTCTCTCTCTCTCTCTCTCTCTCTCTCTCTCTCTCTCTCTCTCTCTATCTCTCTCTCTCTATCTCTATCTATCTATCTCTCTCTCTCTCTCTCTCCACACACGACCACCCATGCGTTTATGCTTCCGGTACCTGTGTTTGTGTATTCGTTTCTTTGCTCAGGAAGACTAATCGTTGCCTATAATCGCCCCGTCTGCAATGAAGCTATATATGTGGGCGGCTAAATGTGCGTTGAACACAATAACATTTTTTTGTGGATGTGCAGAGTGGCAACAGGCTTTATATTTGCATTCACGTGATGTTACAACGGGGTATTAGGCGGCGAGATGCGGAACCTCGAAATTCGGCGGAATTGAGGGCGTCACAACCTCAGACGCATGCAGCATCTATATCTTGTCGGGAAATTCGAACGCTGTCAGTGAAGTATAAATGGACTGCAGAGATATATGATATGACGACGATATATGATGTCGTTCGTGCGTGCTGTATATGAAGAACAGGTCAATACGCGAAGAACGGACGCCGTAACGTCAAACGAGCTTACTTCGGCAGAAGCCAACGCTGACATGACAGCCCATTAAGTAAATTTCAAATGAGACGATCATTTGCATCGGCAAAAAATAACGCTGTACGCGAGAAGCGGGGGGCAAGAAGAATTGATTTGATCTCGCTGGGTTGGAAATTGACGGATATGTATTTGCAGACGAGAGCGCTCCCCCTCAAAGACTGCCGTTTCATGTCAGGTATAAGGTAAGTATGTTTATGCACATGCTTAGGTGTCATAGACCTATATATGCATGGTAAAATGAAGTCACGTGCTGCATCCAGCAGATTACGCCCGAGACACAAAAATCCGCACTGCAGACTTAAAGCCGAAATTGTCAAAAGATGGCGGAATTAAAGTCCCACGCACGTGTTAACATAAACCGCATCGGTACAAATTGAATATTAGATATCTACAAACGTGTTTGACGCTGTATCAGCACAGTATGCACCTGTACGCGCAAAAACTTCAATAATCGCTCTCCCGCGAGCAGTCGAGTTCCAATATGCATCCGTAAACAGCCCCCGACCCCACGCCAGCAGCTTTGAATCTGTAAGCTTAGCACGCTTCCATGCTGTTTCCTTGATTTATGCTCTTTGTCGCTTGAAACACTCGTCCTTATAGCATGTTTTTTCCTGGCCCAGAAATAAATGTCTAGGGCTCTTATGCTGCAGGTTAGGAGTACAAGTACTGCATACACACGTGCCGGCGCACCCCGCGTATACACGCCGTATAATTTGACAGGTTATATCCTTTCACGAACTTAATCCAATATTTCTCGCACAGAAATTGCACTCTCGCACAGAAATTGCAGAAGCACGCTAGGGCGGCGGATAAACTTTCCCCATCTGAGATTTCTTGAAGGAACATTGAAGACATGAACAAACACCGCCCGATTCGAACTTAAGGGCCTGGAATGTGTAGGCCACGCAGTTCCTTCGATCTATACCTCAACCCATAATTGGTGACGTCAGCTGTGATGACACACTTCACAGTCGGCCTGGCCGGATCTACTGCACTGCGAGCATGGCAAACCTGTATAGCCTGTGCACGAACAAGGAAGGCATCGACCTTGTTGACTATTAATTACGGAGAATCAAAATTCGTACGACTGAAGCGGCATCGGTCACATCTGTGGACTAACGTGACGCCTTTGCTGTATGTAGTTCATGAGGTAACCGCTAAGCGCGCTTGCTGTTTTGTCTTCTTCATGTTTTGTAGATACAAAGGCTGCGTACACTTCTGCGAAACCGCTAAGTAGAGGTAACACGAGCTAAACTACACCATTAAGCAATGAATAAGAGCTCAACGTATTCACTTCAAATTCACTTTAACGTGCGACAAAATCCATCATAAAGGCGACATCTGTGGCCGGAAATAGGATCGGGGACCCCATTCGTAGCAGCATGGCGCCTATAGCCAAGGACTAAATTATGTCGCCACCGCGGTGGGCATGTGATCCCAAGCGTTTCGAAAGCTTGTCATCCCTCAATTCTCTCTCTGCTTACGCATTTGGTTCACCCTTTGTGCGGTGCGGAAAAAATGCGTCTGCCAGCGAGCCTGCCCAAACGGAAATCACGCGCGCTTGGCGAGATTCTTGCTTTAGAGGCGACGCCCCCCCCCCCCCCCCCCCCCATGCACGTTGCGCTGGCATTCAAAAACAGCTGCACTGCTGAAATACCCGCTAACAGTTTGTTCTCATCCAGCCTGAAAGCATGCACTTCCTACCAGACGTCTCGCATATATCCGCAGTCTTATACGGCACCCCACACTGAATACATGCAAAGTGGCGAACGACGCCGACGTTGATATAAACAAGTCCGGCAGCACAAGCGTTGCATATGCGCTCGTAATAGAAGGGGCATGCTCGAACGTTTACAGGCTGTGGAGTTTACACACGCTTCGCACAGGCGTCCAGATTCATAGCGTCGTGATGGAGAGAGGAAGCGCAACGCAGCGAATCACGCTTTCCGCTGCGCGCCGCCATCGACACGCAGTCTTGCACACATATGTGAGCGTGCCTGATCGGCCAGGGAAGTCTCCGCGGCAATCTCCGCCGTTTAAAAAGCGTCGCACCTTGCCCGCAAAGGGGTTCGCCGCCGCCACGCATGCTCCAAGGAAGAGAAGCGGAGACTCTTGGGAAACCAGCGTACACACACTCTCGGGGCGCGAGAAAATGACGCGCAAACACGCGGCGCGGCGGTGGAGATGCTCTCGGTTACGCAATGAGTCGTTCCGAGAATGGACGTTCCGGGAACGGGGCTCCGTTCCGCGGCCTCCGTGGAAGGAGAATGCGCACTCTGGAAAAAGGAAGCCGGCAGTGCTGCGCCGTGGTGGTGGAGCTCTCTCCTCCTCCGCAACAGCGGCGGCCATTAGTGGAGGTGCCGTTACCGGTTGTGTTGTGCTGCGCGCCTGTTTGCGAGAAGCGGCGAGCACAATGTTTCGAATTGTGGTGTTTGCCTTTTTTTTCTTTTTTCAACTGCTTCTGGCGGTCCCACCCTCTGAGAGAAATCGCTTTCCTCTCACAAGTGCCTTCTTTTTTCCGCGGAAAAGAAGAAAAAGAACGCTGAGAACGCTTCAAGTGGTGCATGTGCATGTGAGCGGCGTGAGGAGACCATTCAGAAAATATACCTTAAATTGATGCGAACTACGCTATGCATCTCAAAATTGCATTCTCAGGACGCATGATGTACGTATACACACAGCGTACACATTTGGACCGGGATACAGCGAAACACTTTTTACGAATTACCCGAATTAACGAACAAATTCGTAGCTACCCCGCAGTTGACCAGCATGCTTATCTCTTTCTCAGTTTTACGAAGTTCCCGATTTGACCAAATAAAATGGCGGATCCCAATGGAAGTTAACACGTTAAGTCAGGGTTCAACTTGATAAGTACGCTCACACGCGCGCCACTTAAAGCTTCCACAACTCTCTTGAATGTGAAACAAATGAATGACGACACACTGAGCTCTTCGGCCGATCCGTGGGAAGGTCTTCAAACGGCCTGTTGGCTTTCCCTCTTGCTTTCCCGGCTGAACCTCCAGCAGTAACATGAGCGGTGTGTATACGGTGTACGCGCGTATACATTACCATCAAATGAAGAGGTCCGTTTGACGACTGTACACGTAAATGTTCGCCGAAGATGGTTAAAAACGGATTAGCTATATATATGGCTCCGCCATTGCAGGTCACGTGCGTCGCTAAATTATCGCTTTCTCCTATTTATTTGTGTCGGATATACAACTGTGTACAGTTACTCAGCTGTCAAGTTAATCACCAAGTAACACAGGAGTGCCTGTGGGTCTATACGAAGACTCAAGTCGCGGGGATGCCACCGCGTTAAAGGGACCGGGCAACACTTTCCATAAACGCTTTCACTCTTTCTTCGCGTCTGGAAGCACTGCGAAAGCTATACTTATCACCAGTACGGAGCACGGCGCTGCGCAATTTGCTCGCCGCAGAACTATCCGCCTTCCGTTTCGGCTTTGTTTTGTGGCTTTTTTTTCTATAGCGGCTATCGAATGCGTTCATTGCTATACGACGAAAAGTAAACGGCCAGTAACCGCTTTACCGCTGTAATGACGTAATTCGGTGCTCAAAGAGCGCCAAGATTCTGGAAAGACAGCAAAATGCTTTGAGCAAGTTTAAAGTTATCTGATGGGCATAGAGCAGCAATTTCTAACTGAGGTATACAAGTTTTGTGACCCCCTATTCTATAAGTCCTGGATGTGTTTGTTCTGAAAGCATTTAAAATTAAAAAAAAAAACTGCTGGGAAAAAATGCTGCAGGGTCCCTTTAATAACGCGACCTGAGTCTGGCTTGTATATGACGATGGCATCATGTGCTTGCTTGAGAGGTGGAAAGATCCAATGGAGTCTTGAAATGAGGATCCCCCCAATCGCCCTGCAGTAGCATCTATTTGTCTTTTTTTCCGATAAAGTTATTGATGATGATAATGTCCATTGGAGGGTACTGGACTCCCTCGTGGCCTTGGCCAGAGAGTGACATCTGTTGTGTACAGCGCGTAAACCATATACCCGTTTCCCTTTTATTGTCAGGCCGAAGGGCCACCTGTTACAACAAACGTTCCAACATCGTCAAAGTTCTGATAAGAGCTGTGTTTAGAAACTTCGTCCGTCACACCTGGTGGTTGTCAGGGGGGACAGATTAAATGGGTGCACGAAAACGCAACGATTGACAGCTGCGTGTAAATTAGTGGAAAACAAGGGAAAGACCTTCAAGCACATTCCTGCTTGCTATGTATACGTGTGTATAGAGAAGTGCCCGACTGAAGCCCGTACTACATGGAGCGATTTCGCCTGCGAATTCGCTGATGCGGCGCCGCTCGTGCGGCAAAACCACCTTATTTCGTTGCTGCGGCAAAGTGCCAAACATTTGAAGCGGTCGAGCAAACGCCGCTTGTGCGGCGTAGAGGGGCCGGACCTGCGGCCAATAGGAGCACAGCTCGGCACCACTTGCACGCTTGGAAACTAGATGGCGTTGCTTGTATGAGCGCGACAAAAGCGCAGGCACACCAAAACGTTTGTCTTTTCTGCTGTGTGTGCGTATATTGATAAAGAATTGGCGATTCTTATATAAAACCGCAAATAAACTTATATTTACCGCAAACCAGGCAGAAACAACTTGCCAAGAAAGTAAAATAAAACCACCCTTGTTAAAATCACAACCACCTTTGCTGGTGGCAAACTTAATTCAGTCTGCAAACAAGGCGCATTTGAAATGCGAAAATCGCGGCGTTCGCAGGCCCCATGTAGACGACAATTCCAGGCATTGCGAACTTCGCAAGTGCGAATGTTCGTTCCAGCGGATTCGCAGGCGAAATTCGCTCCATGTAGAACGGGCTTGACTGACCCACCGATACGTCAAGGCCCAGCTGGAACTGCTGCGGCCTTAAAGGCCCAAAGTTTTGGAAGTGCGTATACATTTCTATCGTGAAGCTCATGGAGACTGGAATAATGCACGAGGACGCGGGTTCGATTCCTGGCCGGGGCGGCCGCTTTTCTGATAGAGGCGAGAAGAGAAAACGCCCGCCCGTATGTACGAGATTTCGGTGCACGTTAAAAATCCCCAGGTGGTCAAAATTAATCCGAAGCCCTCCACTACGGCGCGCCTGATCGCCTGCGGTGCGTCGGGAGTGGAATAATGGAAGTTGCGACCAAGGAGCTGAATTGTGTTTGCACATATTCCTGATTATGTTGCAGATACGTTCAGTTACCTAGCTAGTTTTTCTGACGTTATATAACCCATACAAACGTCTAAAAAGTAGTTTCAGGGTTTCGCGGGCCTCTACAGAGTGAAACTGGATTTGGGAACGGATTGCGTGTTTTTTTTTTTTTTTTTTGATTCCTCGATATATAAACCTCTCCATACATCGAATTGATTTTCTTCTGACAAATGTTTCCCGGATGCAAGTGCAAATGCAAAAAAAAAAAAAATCAAAGATTTTGCCGTAGCAAGCCTCTAAAAGGACGGGCGGAACAACTATTTGCAATCACACCCTTATCGAAGTGATTATGCCTGAGAGGTCAACGCCCAGCCAGACTGCTGGTCATGCAGACTTTAAATTTCGGGAGTACATTTCCATCATCGCATGTGAGCCCAATTGGCAGGATTGCTTACAATTAGATCTCTAAAGAAGTGAAAGGAGCTAATCTTTTTTTAGCGATTCCGTATTGTCTGGCATGTCCTTTAAAATATCGAACTGTTTTTTGATGATATAAGTGACCCATAAGAAAGCCTAAAATCGTCGCAGGGGAAATCGGGATTTGGGGCCACATTGCGTGCTTTTATAGGATTCCTCGTGCATTATACCGTTGATATTCTAACAGGTGCTACCTTTACATATACTTGCGGTGCTTTCCTTAATCATTTTATTTGTCCAGCATGATTTCAAATACTTGACTATAAGAGAAACTGAGCCGCTGTGGTCCTCGGAAACGAAATTGTTGGGTGCACCGTGGTTCCTAAGCGGCAGTCTTGACGCCTCTTTATGGGATCGAACGCATCTGAGTACATTATTTAAATTATTCGTTTTTTTTGTTTAAATATAATTTTTTCTAGCATTATCTACACTTAATGGGACTTAGATAGGATGCTGAAGATGATTTCCACATTTTTGTAAAGTAGCCGGCCTGACATAAGCGCTATCTCTCTCTCTCTCTCTAAGTCAACAATTCTTTTGTGCGCAAAAAATTTGTGGGCTTTCGAACAGTTATCGGGAGTACATCTCGTGGGTACTGGACAGGCCACTTCCACGACAATTTTCATGCACGTTTTTACGTACTTTAAGCGCGAACCTGTCACGACGAAGGCCTGCTAAAATTGACAAAAAAAGAGAACGAGCAGCATTTAAATTTCGGTAAAATCCCTTTCTTGTTATCGTGGAAGCAAGGCGGTGGTCGCACCAATGTCTGTGATTAGAGAGGCGGTATTAAGCATGGGCACTATATTCTTTCGGCGCGAGTCACATGTATGCATTTATCCCTGAACAATATTTTCCGGAAAAGGGATGAGGGTCGACAAAAGCGACAGCGAAACACTAATCTTCATCAATAGTCAACGGAACGATCTTAACGGAAAGAGTTTAACCAAGGCTTGTATTGGAGAATCGCCTATCAACTGTTTTTCATATTGGCGGGCAGATGAATTGCTAAGCGCTCCCGTAACATTTGCTTCGATAGCCGGATTCTGCTAGGGTTGACATACTTTCTATACGTCCACTGTATAAAGTTGTCGTACGGGTGTGAGCAATGTAATCATGCACTCCTCTTGCGCTGGCCTGACAGTCCCGCGTTCAACAATTCGTCACAGCATTAAACCCGCATCCACGCATAGTTTGCGATGTCACATGAAAACGTTCCCGCGTTTTCTCGGGAGGCAGTTGCGACAAGCGAGTGTTTATCGACATGACATCCATAGACCGCGGTGCTCGCAGAACGCGCTGTTATACCTCGGCAGATCGGTGCGAACAAGAGCGCACCACGTGGGTCTGTACATAAGAAGGGAAGCTTCGCGCGAGGCCAGAGATCGAATGTTCCACATTTTGGGCACGCAAAGAGAGAGGGGGGAGCGCGGCGTGCTCCGCTTCGATGCGGGTGACGTCACACCCGACGCGTGGGCGACGACGCCGATGAATGCTTCGCGCGCTCGTGGCGGCGTCGTTGACGGGCCGGCTACAACAACAGCGTTCAGCCGCATCTGCTGCGCTTTCCGCGGGGTCGCGCACTGTTGTGACGACGGCGAAACGGGAACAAGGAACTTTCGCGCGGCCTCGACACGCGACAGACAGTCCAGCCTCGTGCTCGGTGTACACGTTGCAGCAGCATCGCGCGTTTTCGAGGGTCAACCGTACGCAGCGAAAATCTCCGCACTGATTTGGGGGGCGACAATGACTGAGGAAGAAGGGTGGCGAGAGGTTTGAACCCGCAGATGCACCCACAGTCGGCCCTATCCTACGCGCCCGTTCTAGATGATCACTCCATACAGACGCGTGCAACTGAGGCAGGCGGTGTGCTGTGCAAGGAAGCAAGCACCGCGCACGGTGACACAAGAAACCCCGAAAAGTGCGTCCTAAATAGCGCAGCCCATCAGGCACAGTTTAGCGCTTGACAGTTTGCGTGGACGGAACGCTAACCAGTGGCCCGGTGGAGGCGGACATACGCAAAAGGAAGCGGTAATGCTCCACGACATGTTCCGGGGGAGGTCGGTGGCCGATGGTGTCGCCGGCTCTTCCAGATAGCGCACGTGTCGGCAAATGACGGCGGCAAGAGTGGATGTGGCGGGGGTCTCACCTGCAGCGCAGCTTGCATGCCGTAGCCAGCGGGTGTGGAGCAGTAGCCGCGCCGGTCGTCGGAGAAGCGTCACTGCGGCGGCCCAGTGGCGCGCCGCGGATACGGTATCCGCCGCCTGGGCCGGGCCCACATCCGCCGAGAGGAACTGAACGCGCGCCGGCCAGCGTGACGCACGGCGCCGCAGCCCAGCAGCGAGTGGCGTCAAGGCCGCCGCCAAGGGCCTCCCGAGGGGGCACCCAGAGGCGGCCACGCGCTTCCGAAAGGCGCCGGCCAATCGGAACGCGCCTCCCGCCGGCCACCAGCCAATGGGCGCCCGCCACCGCTCGCGCCGACCAATGGGCGCCCGCGACCTGCTTCGTCGCGAACGCGGCGGCCGACCGTTGAGAACGGGCCCGTCGCGTCGTTTGCATACTGATGGAGCGTCAATTAGCGGCTTGTTTTGAGAGAAAACGAAGAAGGAGCGCCGCGTGAGATGTTGCCGGGTGCCGAGCACGTGGGGGTGGCCCCCTCCCTATATTCACCAGAAGTGAGGGTAAACACGGGGCCCCCACTTCTGAACAGCAGAGATGCATGCTGCCCCGAGTGGTCAAACGTCGTGCGTCACCGAGGAAAGCTCGAGCCCGCGGTACCTTCCTGACCGGCTGTCGGGGTGCGGGCGCTCATTTCAATATTGATGAGACCGCCTGACCCTCGATTGGTTTGGATTTTTCCTCCAAGTCTGTGCGTCCGCTTCTCGTTGTAATGCGAGTCCAGCCAAGGTGTCTCGGAAATGAAGACGTTTGAACAAACAAACAAACACGGCATTTCGTTCAATAAACAAGCAGCTCCGCGCTTATGTTAGCTGTTATTAAAATAAAATTTCAATTTCGTCACCAAGCTACACGTGGATGAAAATCAAATTGCGCTCAAAGAATCTTCTGATTTTTCTGGTGGGAAGTGGGGTGGGGGAGGGGGGGGGTGGAGGAATAGGAGATACCATACATGAAATTACAAGTATTGTGCTCGGTAACGCACGGCACAGCATGCTTGAGATTTTCTAATTAACGTGGCACATCAGCCTAAATTCGAGCAGAGAAGTACCCATCGGCGGTGACCTGGACGCCAAAAAACAAGACATCTCTCCCTCTAGATTTATGGACGCTGCGAGAGTTGGCTCCAGCATTTCCGTCATTTCAAAAGTTCCGTATCACTGCCCGGTAAAAAAAAATGTTAAGTAACAATTTTGTGGCATGTACACGGCCTGCATAAAAATATGCTTAGCGATGAAAATGCTCCTGTATCCGCACACTTCTTGTCTCCTATAGCGACTTCAAATTTCCGCACGTGGAGCAAATTCTTGCGGAAAATATCAGTTCACTGTGGGAGAAGCGCAGAAGCGTGCGGATTCTTGTATACGTACCTAGGTGTCCCGTTCACACAATGCTCGACTTCGGGTCAGACTTAAGAACGCCTTCTCGAAAAATTTCGCGAATCAATCTCGAAAAACAAAAAGGAAAAATAAAAAAAGAAAGGAAGCCACCAAAAGTTACGGCCACAATATACATGTGCAAAAAATACACTGAAAAAAAAGAGGAAAATACGCCGGTGACGATAACGTCTATACGACAATGTAGAAGAACATTATAGCTGCACCTGCGGAAAATAACAAATATTTGTTCGAGAAAAAAAAACGCGAATTCTCCCGTTCAGGATTAATAACCGACGCTTAAGATGACGGCGCCATTTTCACGATGTACAACATGCGCTACTTAGTAATAAAGAACAAACCGACATTGAAAAAGTGGTAATTTTTATGCTCCCTTAATTACCTTTTGGTTGTTTTGGCGCTATAAGGTGCGAATGAGATGAGAAACGATCAAGCGGTGCAAATGATTCATATTTTGGACGCTGCGAGATCACGCAGATGAAGCCCACACCCGCGGCCCGCTCGTAACGGGAAGAAATCTCGATATATCTTCTATCGGATGTATACGCTACCGCGAACAAATAAACGTGAAAATAAGTGTGAAAAAGTTGTGGTTGATTCCTCTGTCATAGGAATTGGTAAAACACGAAAGTGAAAAGTGCAGCGAAATCTGCAGCTGAGCATGATTTGCTGGTCGGCAGCTGTCTTGTGGATGTGCTTGGCGAGCGAGGTCCTGCTGAAGGGTCGCTTCGGAAAAGGTGTACTGGCGTCATTTCTGTGACGGATAGGACGTCAGCGTGTATACCGGCATAAAACTCTTTTGTGTTAAAATATAAAACCCGAAAACGAACAACCCCAACTATAACGTACTCTTTGGTTCTAAAGGTTGCTTCCCCGCAAGAAGACCCCTGTGTGCAGGGGTGCACCCTTTGCAGGCTGCTTGCTTCGTTGCACTGACGTCATTTCCGTGACGGATATGACGTCACTCAAATGTGTGTGTACCCCGAAATGAAACACTTTCGTGTTAAAATTTTGCTTGGGGTTGCGCGTAGTACTTCGAAAAACACAACTTACAGGATCACGTCGTTACGCCCGATTTCGAAAATAGAAAAAACAATTTCACTTCAATGCAAATTTTTGGGTTTTGCGCGTCGAAGTTTCACCTGGGATATAAAGTGTGCCGTAGTGAAGGACTGGGATTTATTTTTACCAACCAAAATCTCGACAACGTGGCCTTTCGTTTTTCGCTTCCATCAGAAAAACGGTGCCGCCGGCGGAATTAGACACGTGGCCTCGAGCTCAGCAGCACCACTGCTTAGCCATTAAGCCACCGTGGTAGGCAAAAGAGAATGATTTCTCAAAGCGGTCATTCGCCTTAGCAAGGCTTACTCCATCACCGAATCGGCCGTCTTCCGAGAAGGAACGAAAAACGCACGAGCGGTTCAGGATCAGTAAATGCGCTCCTCACTGACGTAACAACTCGTTCTTTGAAATTAAATCAACTATATTGTCATTGTTGCTTTTTTTCTCCGCCTTTTTTTTTCTCTTATGCCCAATCAAACCGAATGCCACTGGTCTCTCAGAGGTGAATAAAATCAAGCTCTCCACAATTTCATACAGGAATTTGTTACTAAACATTCAAAACTTCATACATAGACCGGTGCCGTGAGGCTGAAATGAGAGGTCAGACGACCCCACTGCAGCAAAAGACGCTTCATCATCATCATCATAAAAAAAAAAATAATAATGCCCAATTTTATGTCCGCTGCAGGGCAAAAGGCTTCTCCCATTCTGTGATGTCCTAACCGATTCCTTACTGTACCATGTCATTTCCTTATCCCATACTCTCATCGTGCTATCAGTTCTCCTACTTCTAATCCCGTCTCTCGGTAGCCACACTGTCACCCTGGTTGGACTCTGTATACCGTATATACTCCATGTGCTCTATATGAACTCCTCCTCCTCCTCCTCCTCCTCATCATCATCATCATCATCATAATCCTATCTACACCCTCTGCAGGGCAAAGGCCTCTCCCATAGATCTCCAATTATCCCGGTCCTTTGTTAACTGCGACCAGTTTATTCCCGCAAACAGCCTATCCAACCCATTTATTCCCGCATCTGCCCATCTAACTTTCTCCAGCCCCCTTCCCCGCGCTTGCCTTCTCTAGGGATCCACTCCGTTACCCCTAATGACCAACGGTTATGTTGACTTCGCATTACATGCCCTGCCCGCACCCATTTCTTCTTCTTAATGAAACTTATACTGCCTCTTTATCGTACGGCTTTTCTCCTGAACGCTTTACCTATTGAGGGGGGAAGAGATGATATGTCATCATCATCATCACCACCAACAATCAAGGGATCATCATAATCAGGATTCGTGCTGCGTGGAATAAAACCGGCTTCCATCTTGCCATGTCGTTCGTGGCTGGTGCTCTAAGGTATGTAACACCCCTAGCAATGGAATCGCCAAGCCTTCATCTGAGATACCACTCGAATATTATATTCTAGAACGAGATGGAGAGTGGATGTGCGTTTTACGCGAGTACGAACACCGTCTGGCGGCGTTTAAGGGGGCGCTTTTAACTCCGGCTAAATATTTTTTCTCCTCTTAGCGCTTCACCGCACTGCACAGCTTTGTCATGCCAGGCGGTGAAGCCACTTGAAGGGACATTGCCTTCAGTTATGGCGTTACTGCCTCGTAATCGGGCAATGCTGGACGATTTTCAGCAAAGTGCTAAGGATTGGACCCATAAATACTATTGGCTATTAGAAACAGTCCAGAATTCGCGATATTGCTTAAAGTAAGACACAACGACGATTAAAGGTTCCAAGAACAAAAAATAGAACCTCGACGGATTTTAATAAAAAACTTAGCCTTCGGTGACTAACCCATCGCCATTCCAACTCCGATATATGCTTCAAAACCGAAAAAGTAAAAAAAAAGTGCAAAAAATTGCTGCACGACTTCAGCAGTGTCACAGCAGTGCTAAAAACGGAGCTATCAGGGGGTAGGCTGCAAAGTGCTGGGATAAAATGAAACTACCGGAACTTTTTCGATTGAACAGATATATTTTTGGTGGTGGTTTTGGTCGGAGGCTGCCAATGGCACTAGGAAACGTCTGTGATGTCGTAACATTCCAGATAAGAAGTGGTTGATGAGCTCCCGCTGCTTCATCTACTTTCTTTTCCTTAGTACCGGATTACTTCCCTGGAGTTCGCTCACACCATTGCTGTTGAGACAGAGCGTCCTCTTTAAAAACCCAAACTTTTATCTTGTCTTCATGGCCTTTTTAAATTCAGCACTGATCGTGAAATTTCGCGTATGTATGTAGGTAGGTATGTATGTATGTATGTATGTATGTATGTATGTATTTATGTATGTGCGTATGTGTGTGTATGTATGTATGTATGTATGTATGTATGTATGTATGTATGTATGTGCGTATGTGTGTGTATGTATGTGCGTATGTGTGTGTATGTATGTGCGTATGTATGTATGTATGTATGTATGTGCGAATGTATGTATGTATGTATGTATGTATGTATGTATGTATGTATGTATGTATGTATGTATGTATGTATGTATGTATGTATGTATGTATGTATGTATGTATGTATGTATGTATGTATGTATGTATGTATGTGCGTATGTGTGTGTATGTATGTATGTATGTATGTATGTATGTATTTATGTATGTATGTATGTATGTATGTATGTATGTATGTATGTATGTATGTATTTATGTATGTATGTATGTATGTATGTATGTATGTATGTATGTATGTATGTATATCCGGGATCAAAACTGGTGTGCATGTTCAACACGACAATTGCAACCGTTTTTGAATTGCCGCTTAGTACGCTTCAAAAAGACACTAAAGAGTGTAAAAATATTGTCGAATTACTTCACCATGTTGAATGTGTAGCACACGTTCCAAGCTTATCCGACAATATACATACATTTTCCAGTCCGCGGCGGCCGCTAACCACATATAACAATACCAAATTTAAAACAGCTGGCTCTTCAACCTCGGGCATACTCTGGATTCGTATTATAAATTCGTGTAATGACAAGTGACAACATAAACCGCTGAAATATTTCGAAAATATTTCATCGCAAGTTTGCATACCTTCACGGCAAGAGAGCCTTTTCTCGGACACTAACATCACTCCCAGATCAACTGCCACGACAGGGGAAAGATTTAAGATTAGCGTTGTCGGCACATGGAAGTGCTATATAGGAGAATCCTAAACTTGTCGGTTATCACAGCTCGATCGATTAATGTGCACCGGATATAAATTTTCATCTAACCTAATATCTCCATCGTCAATCCTCTAAACGTAAACACCAGGCTTCCTTCGCCTATTATCACCGCCCTCTGGCACCTCTTGTATTCCTGCTTTGGTGCGTAGACCAATTTTTCAATTTGCTATTACCAATTCCTATCCCAATGCAGTTGAGCACACGTGACAGCGCACGCCTTCGGTTTAATGGATCTGATAACCATGTGCACTATATAACCGCATTACAGCCGGTCAATCGGGTGGTCGCCAATTAGTCCCGTTCTATTTGGGGCGAATTTACCTACGATTTCGCAGCTGTGGCGAAACAAATAATTTTTGTTCCTGCCGAAGCTACGAAAATAGGTCGTTTTGCCGCACAAGCGGCGCCACAGCTGCCCATTCTCGGGTGAATTCGCACCATGTAGTACGGGCTTCACGATTTTTTTTGTCATGCCATGCATTTGTTCTCTCCCCTCGTATCCACTGCCTAACTCGTATTCGAATTATCTAGAAAGGCGGTGCAGATTTCTCCTAAGGAAGTACAACAAAAAAGGAAACGATTTGTGAGAGGTTTGAAGCAGATAGTTCATAGCGGTTGTTGATGACTCCTGCTATGAATTATAACTATAGTGTTAATCCGCATCGTTACCAATACTTAGCGAGCAAAACAGGGCTACTTTCCCTGCTGTTCCGGCACGGAATTAATGCACTTAGCATAAACGACACTCCACCAATAACCAGTTACGTCAAGCAAGAAAAAAAAATCCCGGGTCATATTCACTAATATTCACTAACGTGAAATCTGGGGAGGAGCGCTGCATGCAGTGTATAAGTGCATTCTTGGCGCCTTGGCATTTTTGCCAACGGTGATGAAACCGTTGGGGGGTACAGGTATACAGCTTTGCCGTAAATGTCTCGCGTCTTTGAAGCAGGAAGCGCTCTAGCGCGGGGTGTAAATGAGTGTCCAGGTGTCTTTTTTTTGTCCGCGTTAGCGCGAGGCGTAAACGAGTTTCCCGGTGCTTTAGTATCGTGACTACATGAGACCACGATTACGACGATGACGGGAGACGCAGCCAGCCCCAGCCCCTAAGGGGCTTAGCCCCTAATATGACAAAGAAAATAAGGCAAGGGAGTGGGGTGTTTGAGGAGCTCAGGGTGCGCGCACCATATACTTGGCCGCGAATAATGTATCAACACATATACCTGTACCCCCGCGGTGGTGACGTTTATTGATGTTCCAGGCCGCCGCTCCTCGCCAAGGTTCCTCAAAAGAGAGAAAGGCGCGCTCCTCCCCACGGTCTCATCCCAGGGTCACGGTCTAGGCCGCGCGCACTTGCGTCGCGCGGGGCCGGCGCTTTTCTTCCACCTTCCATTAATAAGAAGAGCGAGGCCATGGACGTGTTCAGCGTCACACTGCGCGCCGATGTGTGCACGCACTTTCACTTCCGGCCAGTGATGGGTAACGCGCGAAACCTCAAGGCTGGCTGCCAGTGCTCTGAGGAACGGCTCTCGCAGTTTGTACGAGACCATTAAAGCGGGGGACTTAAGGATATTTAGAAGTTCTTGCGCTATTCCGAATCAGATCTAAGTTATTTTTATAATAACTATTATAAATATAATATTTCTTATAATTTAATATTTTTATAATAAAATATTATTATAAATGTCATAAATATTTTACTATAAGAAATTTCCTTTAAAACTTTCCCTGCATACATGTTGCAATACTGTGATGTCAAGTTAGAGGAGCCTCGTATATGCTTTCTGAGAGCAAGAAAATTTCGCCAATTTCAGTAAGCGACATTAAGCAAAAGGGGAAAAACTGCTTAAAAAAGAAATCTACGCTGTTTAACGTATTGGAACATCACTGTATGCGTATTTAGTTTGAAATAAAAAAAAAACGTAAAGCAAAAAAAAAAAAAAAAAAGGAACCGGCCCCGGATTCCAGCGACAGCTCTGGTTACAAGTTAATTTCGGCCTATCTCCAATTTGACTTCGGAGTGTTGAGTGGCACCGACGAATGTTTGCGATAGGGTGCTCGTAACAAGGCCTTCTTTTTAACAGCAGAGCTGCTTAAGAGCTGTTAACGAGCTGCTTCCGCCGTTCTGCGTTGCCAGAAAATTTAGCCCAGCCGAGCGCACGGGAGCGTGAGCCTCGTGGGAAGCACCCTTAGCCGTCCAGGCTTGCGGGTTGGCTTGCGCCATGTGAGCAGCTCACAAAAAATACAACGGAAAAATACCGAGCGTACGGGAGCGCGCGTCACGTGAGGAAGGCCCGGCGTCGGTCAGCTCGACCTTCGAGAACACTCTGCCCAGCGTTCGGGGCGTGATCTCTTGCGTGCTGTTCTGCTCGCCAGTTCACGTGCGTTCGCGCCTGCAGTGGGTACCACAGACGCCGAGTTCGCGAAGCTGGTTGCCGCGGGTTCTATAGCGCGTGCTAATGCGGTCCACTTTGGGAGAGATGTGAAAGCCAACGCACAAAACTATCCGTTCGTAAATTCATGTGAGGTGCAACATCCGGGTCTCCGAGGAAGGGAGAGGGGCCGCTAGCTCTGCTGTTTCTTCAGCCTCGTGCCACTAGTTCAAATTATTATTATTATTATTATTATTATTATTATTATTATTATTGGCCCCCTCCTGTCCTCGACGAAAGCTTCGGCATTCTTAGAACGCTCCAGCGGTCAACCAGGTGCGGTGCTGAGTGATTTGAGTTCCCCATCGGACTGCCCCTTGCCTCCGCCTCTACAGTCCGACACTGCGAGTAATGGCCCGCCGGTGAACTTAGTGAAGAAAAGAAGCCCTCCTCGCGTTGGTGCATCGGAAGCTTCTGAGTTGGTTGTGGTGCGCCGACCGCCGAGCTCCAGGGCCATGTTTGTTTCGAAGTTGTCGGCTAACACGACATCTGGGCAACTGTTGGCCCACTTGTCGAATGTGCAAGTAACGCCATTGTCGTGCAAACGCCTTAAAACCAAGCATGAATCCTATTCCTCTTTTTGTGTAACTGTTGACGCAGAGTGTTTCAGGCGCCTGTGCGACCCGTCTATGTGGCCAAAGGCCTGCCTCTTCAAGCCGTTCCAAGGCAAGCTCCACCCTGGCATGGTGCACAGCTGTGAAACTTCTGAGAATGACCAGTAAGAACGACACTCTCGACATCTATTATCAAAATGCTCGGGGTCTACGTACTAAGTCCTGCGAATTTCTTAGAAATGTTGTGTGCTCCAAATTTTCTACTATTGTTATTACTGAAACTTGGCTTTGCGATGATATCTCATCTTCCGACTATTTTCCTCCGACCTATGAAATTTTTAGAAGTGACAGAAAGTTAACTGGGCCTAAGCAAAAGGGTGGCGGTGTTCTCATTGCCATCGATCGCTCAGTGCAATGCGTGCGGCGTGCAGACCTCGAGACTGAGGAATCAGTCTGGCTTGAGGTAGGCCTCAAGAGGGGCGAGAAGCTGCTCATCGGTGCATTCTATATAACCCCGGATATCTTACCTGCTGAATATAATCTCAAGCTCACATCTATTGAAAATGTTTCCAATTCACACTCCAACCATAAGCTAATTATACTTGGGGACTTCAACACCCCAGGTATTCACTGGAACAGTCTTTCATTTCAGCATAAGAACCATTATGCAGCGCAGAAATGCACCATGTTATTAGATTTTCAATCATTCACCTCCTTGCAGCAGTTCTGCCACATAGAAAACTTCTGTGGTAATGTCCTAGATGTGTGCTTCTCGAACTTGAAAAACGTACAAGTGTGTGCCTCCGAAATATCTCTTGTACGCCCCGACAAGTTTCACCCCCCTCTTATTGTCTCTATCTCTGTCGCTGCCCAGCATTGCTATGGTGGTGTTGACGATTGTGCAGTCCCGCGATATGCTTTCAAGCGTGGTGATTATGTTGGGCTCTATCACTTTTATTCATCTGCTGAATGGTCTAGTGTTTTTGATGTCAATGATGTTGACGAACAGGTTCGACGTTTTACCGAAATTGTCAGGAGTGGCATGGAAAAGTACATCCCTTTTTATAAGCCTGTTCATTCCAAATTTCCCCACTGGTTCTCTAAAGAACTTCGAAGTTCGCTTAAACTTAAGGACAGTGCCCACAAAAAGGCCAAGCGGTCTGGGCTTGACAAGTGGAAAGCGGATTTTAGTCGGTATCGCTCACTTTGTAAAAGCCTCTACCGGCGTGACCACCAGCTCTATATAGAGTCGTTAGAGGCTTCTGCGTCTCAGAAACCGGCTGACTTCTGGAGGTATGTACGCGGCCGTTCTAAGGCGTCTAAAGAACACATTAGTCTGATTAATTCCGATGGGGAACAGGTTGAGGATGTCGCCACGAGCTTTGCTCAGTACTTTCATTCTGTCTTTCAACTGCCAGATGGTCCCGACGAACGCCTATCGTTTAATAATATGTCTAATTTTAGTACACTTACGTTCGATGAAAAACTTGTCAATGTTAGCCTTAAACGGATGAAACCGTCATTTTCCTGTGGTGCAGACGGAATTCCAGCAGCCCTCATGAAGGCTTACGGCAACATTTTTGTGCCTGTCTTAACTTCCATTTATAATAACTGTTTGCTTTTCGGCAAATTTCCTCGTGCATGGAAGATTGCTCGAATTTTTCCAATATTTAAGTCTGGTGATAAGTCAGCCGTTACCAACTATCGCCCAATCTCACTCCTTTGTGTCGCCTCAAAACTCTTTGAGTCAGCTCTGCACAACGTTCTTGCTGCCTGCGTCAAGAACGTTCTGATACCAAATCAGCACGGCTTTTTCTCGGGTCGATCGACGGTTACAAATCTTGCAAGCTTCATGACTCAGGCTTCGGCTGCAGTTTGTGAAAACGGCCAGTTGGATGTTATCTATTTTGACCTCAGTAAGGCGTTTGATGTAGTGAACCATAAATTATTAATTAACAAGCTTACTATGTCCGGTGTTGATGCAAGCCTTGTTGCCTTGTTGTCCAACTATCTCCTTGACCGGTCCTTTTACGTAGATGTAAACTTCAAAAGGTCTAGTGTTTACACTGCAACGAGTGGTGTACCTCATTGTTCTGTGCTGGGTCCACTATTGTTTTCTATCTTTATCAATGATGTGTCAACAGTGTTAACAAAATCTTCATTTCTTCTCTATGCTGATGATGTAAAACTATTTAGGCACATTAGCAGTTTTCAGGACTGCTGTGCCTTGCAGAGGGATGTGTCGGAATTATCGGTCTGGTGCAGCAAAAACTGCCTAATTTTAAATCCAGCTAAAACAAAGGTTGTCACGTACAGCCGGAAAACCCATCGTCTACTGTTTTCCTACAGTATAGAGGGAGCTCCTTTGCAAAGGGTTGAGGAGATTAGGGACCTCGGAGTTCTTTTCGACAGTACCCTCTCTTTTTCTTCTCATTTTAGGCTCATCACCCGGCGAGCGCTCCGAAGTCTTGGAAATGTGTGTCGGATTACAAAGGAATTCTCTTCTCCAGATCCATTTCTAATGCTATACAATGCAATATGTATCCCCCAGTTAGAATACGCTTCTGTTGCCTGGAACGGCATCTCCAAATCTAGTAGTGAATTAATAGAACGTGTGCAGAAGAAGTTTTTATCCATATTTAAGCACCGTCATCACAATCACAGTCCGGGTCCTGATTCTAACTTACCCATAGTTCCTTCCATTCCTTCGTTGACCTGCAGACGTACGCGTGCAGACCTTACATTTCTTCACAAAGTTGTTCATGGTGACCTTTCTTGCGCGGACCTGCTTAACTGTTTAGAGTTTAGTGTTCCACAGAGGCCCACCAGGTCGCATCGCCCTTTCTTGACCGCTGCGCGCAACTCCAATCATTCTCCAGTGCGCAGAATACAGAATTGCTACAACCGCTTCTCTGAATGCCTTGACATCTTTCAAAGCTCCTTTACAATTTACCGTACTGCGCTGTTGAACACAGTATGTTAAACATCTATGATATCTCTGTCGTTCGTTTTTCTTTTTTTTTATTGCTGAAATTTGGTTTCTCTGCGGTTTTGTTTAACCAATATAGTTGCCTGTTTTTGAAACTGTTTACTTATCATGCTTGTCTTATCATTTGTCTCTATACTCTTGTCATTGTTTTTGTTGTCTTACTGTCAAACTTTGTTCTCTGCTTGTTGTGTATTCATTACAATAAGCTGAGCCACAAAGGCATCTTCTTTTTTCTTTTTTACCTGTACCCAGGCTCCGCCTGTGCTTTATTTTTGTAATTTTCGCTACTTCAATATGTGTGTGTCGTGTCGCTTGTTTGTTTCTTGCAATATGTTTCTTGTATTTTGTTTTCATATAACTATCCGTGCGCCAGCACTCAGACCTCTGGCTGTTCCTGGGCACGTAAATAAACATGATTGATTGATTGATTGATTGATTGATTGATTATTATTATTATTATTATTATTCTCTCCTGCTTTATGGAGCAGGCCTCGGCAGCCATTTCTGAGAGGGGCCAGCTCGACGTTGTCTACTGTGATCTGAGCAAACCATTTGACGTTGTCTGCCACACGCTGTTACTTAAAAAAGCTTTTACAGGTAGGAATTGATACACCACTCGTGGTATTGTTGGGTAGTTATCTAGATAACCGGTTCAGTTTCGTTAGCGTTAATGGGCAGGCGTCTGCTCTGTACAGATCAACAAGCGGTGTGCCTCAAGGCTCCGTGTTGGGGCCTCTCTTGTTCTCCATTTTTGTTAATGATATGTCAGCCGCAATTAAGATGTCTTCTTTCCTTCTTTACGCTGACGACATTAAAATATTCAGACGGATTGAGTCCATTAATGACTGCATTGCCCTGGAGCAAGATATATCCTCATTTTCCAAGTGGTGCTCAGACAATAGATTAAATCTTAACTCTACAAAAACAAAGGTCATGTCTTATAGCAGGAAAACGAACCGCACTTTATTTTGCTACAGTATTAACGGCGGTTACTTGTCCAGAGTTGAAGAGATCAGAGACCTCGGCGTGCTTTTCGACAGTGCCTTAACTTTCTCACCTCATGTCACTCAACTTACTAGGCGGGCGCTACGCTCTCTTGGGGCTGTATGCAGGTTTTCTCGAGAATTCCGGTTTCCTTCTTCATTCCTAAAACTATTCAGAACGCTTTGTATTCCGCAACTAGAATATGCCTCTGTCGTTTGGAATGGAACCTGTAGTTCCAACTGTCAACGTATAGAGCGTGTACAAACCGAATTTTCAGCAATATTTAGGCATCGTTTTCCTTCGGAGCCTATCCCTATAACTGTTTCTCTAAGTTCTCGGCGGACCCACTCAGACCTTCTTTTCATGTACAAATTGCTTCATGGTATTATTTTATGCCCGGAACTACTTGAATCAATCAGTTTTCGCGTTCCACAAAAAGCTACAAGGCTCGCCCACCCTTTTAAAGCAGCTGGAGCTCTCAGCACACGTTCTCCTCTTCAAAGGATGCAGCATCTGCATAATGTTCACTCCGAGAAGCTAGATATCTTTCAGCGTCCTCTTCGGGAGTTTTTGGCCGGAATGTCAGCTCTGACACACTAGGTTCATCTTGGCAGTGCTATTTTTCTTCACTTATCGTCCTGACGTGTGCATTGACTTCACCGAGCTTGTTCTTGTTCCTGTTTATTCGTGTATTGTGCTGATACTGCGACTGTAATTATCGTAGAATTTTTTTTCTGCCGTTTTTATCATTAAAAGTTACCATATTCACTTCATGCATCCATTTGAAACTGAAAATGTACGCTTCCCGAATCTTGTAAAAACTTTCTTCTTTTCACTCACCCTTCCGTATAGTTACGCTTATTGTAAGATGTCTTCTTGCAACTGACCAGACATTACAGTTTCTATTGATTGTGTAATGTTGCCTAAAATTACACTATGGTATTTTTATTCTTCTTTGAAGTTGTAGTTTCTTATTTTTTGCTCACTCACTGTTCATTTGCCAGCTGTTGATGCATTTCATTGCTGTCTTATACCTTGCCTGTGCGCCAGCACGACTTGATTGTGTAAAGTCGGTTGGATTGCACTATTTTATTTCTAATCTTCTTTGCCGTTTTTGTAGGTCTTTCTTTCTTTTTTCTTTTTGCTCACTGAGTGTTTATTAGAAAATTGTTGATGTACTACAGTGCTGCCTTTTCCCCTCTGAGTGCTCCAGCACGAAGGCCTCCGCTGTTCCTGGGCACTATAATAAACATTGATTGATTGATTGATTGATTGATTGATTATTATTATTTTTTTTTTCTTCGCTCGTTCTTCTTGTTGACTGTTTATATTGTGAGTTTCTGCTGTATATTAGTGCCGCATTTTGTCTTCCTCAGTGCGCCAGAACCAAGGCCTCGGCTGTTCCTGGGCACTCTAATAAACATTGATTGATTGATTGATTGATTGATTGATTGATTGATTGATTGATTGATTGATTGATTTTGCTTAGATTCAGCACAGCCATAGCTGCTGCATATTGTGCCTTTCTGCTACTGCGTACGTGTATGCAGTAAAAGCCCTTTGCAGGCAGTTTTCGTATCGTGTGGCGTACGTTGCAACACCGCAGAAATCTGGAAAAACTGGTCTGTGGACGATGCAGGATGACCATTGCGATAGCATACCTTTTAAGGCACAGGCGCACGGACGCACGCACGCACGTACAAAACGAATGATGTTTTGATCGTGACGATAGCGTTAATGAAATAGCAGTGTGGAATTATCTGCGTAGTTCTTCCATCAGAGCCAACCGACCGGCGCCTGAGCAAAAGCTATCACAACTGAGGGAAAAAGTGAAACGTTTGGGAGATTACGTATACCTGTTTAAAGATGCCGTAGCGCAACTTCTCGCTCAAAATGACGGTCATGCTGCCACGTGCGCAAAATTACAGTACGATCACGATGATTTAGATGGTAAAAAAATAAGCATTTTGGTATTTCATGGCTTTCAAGATGGTGTAAACGAAACGTGGGCTGAAGTGAATGAACGCTCAAATGATGTCCTTTTGCTCCCAGAAACTGCACCTGTCGACCACCGCTGTTGTCATCAAAGGAGTTCGCTGACTGCGGCGTTACACACCAACAAAGGCAAAGCCCTCTCTTGTTAAGTTTTTGTGGTTAAAGACAAAAAAAAAAACGTGTACTCCGAGTTGTCGCAAAGCTATAGAATTAACCGAGCTCGTGTTTAAGTGAGGACTATTCAAATGAGGTTTGGCTGTAAAGGAAAAAAAAAAGACCTAATTCGATTGGCCAGGAGCAGGTTTCTTACTACAATATAAAAAAAAACCGAAAACAGGCAATCAAAACTTTGTACATATTACTGATGTCCACCCTATAACCGCTCTACAAGTGTACCCTATAGCCACCACAGAACGCAGCTTCCTTCAAAAAGACATTAACAAGTATTTTCGTAACTTCTGATGCGTCAAAATAAAATAGTCACTTCATTGATAGGACTGAAAAATCCGCAAGAAGCTGCTGGTTCAGAATCATGACCTGACTAAACCACAGTGAAATCTTTCCATCAAGCAATATAGTGTATAGAAGACCGTAATGCCTGCGGTAATAGCGTATACGTCCGCATTCATAGCTACAGCTATCAGTTTTGTCAGTGTTGAAACATAGTCGCGTGAAACTCTTTAGTGTAAAATGTTGCTAAAAACTGCTGCCTCGTTATACCTCTTACAAGCCACCTCTACCATCTCTTACAAACCACTCGACCTAAGAACTGTGTAACCTCTCTTTCAGGCGAGTTCATTAAGTTTGCAAACACCGCACGCAATTCTCGGAGATGATTTTAATTTTCTGGGTGCAAAATTGGAGTCGTTTAAACAAATATTAAACAAAATGTCTTTTTCGGTAATCAATCAATGCCACCTCAATATTTCAATTTGTGGAAACACCCGCGCGAAAAGTTGGTAATATTGCGAACATAGTTGATTTGTTTCTTAAAGCGAAAGCCCTATTAGTGGTGCAGTAGGCGTCCCGTGAAAAAACAAGCGCATTTCCCCATCGACGGTTTGGTCGACCGAAAAGGTCTGATAACATCTCCGGACACATGGCGCGTGCGCAAAACCGAACTTTCATTGTGTAAAAACAGTTACTTGAAAATAACGAAAAAGAACGGTTCTAGATACGACAATACGCGCATCGATCATAAAAAAAGGAGTACAATGGTACACCTTTATCTCATAAACCACGTACCGGTACACATTTAGATCGTTTGTAGAGGCGCTTACGTAGTGCACAAAAAATTGTCCTATAGGGATCATTCTTTGCTTGCAATTTGGGTCGTTGAAAGGTTTGACGACCGATTGGACGCACTTTCAGCGAAGGTTCTGACGCACTTTTGACCGTGGTAATTGAAGATCAATGGGAGAGGCCTTTGCCTTGCAGTGGGCGTAGACAGGCCGATGATGATGATGATGATGATGGTGGTGGTGGTGGTGGTGATGATGATGATACACTTTCACAAGACACGCCGAGTCGCCTCCTCTCACTGTCACGCTCACAGTGTTCGTGAGGAGATTAAACATGTACATACTGTGTTTGTACCCGTTTTGCTACTCCACGGCTAACTATGAAGCCAACTTTGGGACTGCGTGCTGATGCCGTAATGACACTAAGTGACGTCATCGGTCCATGGCACTCGACTGCCGTGGTGCACAACACGGAGTACACGGGCCTTGGTGTCATTTCTCCGTGACTCCGGCCTGTACAAAACTCTGTGAATGTTTGCCTTAACTTCATTCCTGTGCGCGTGCTGCGTGTGCGTTCCTGCGTCTGTCAGTTTATGTGTGCTTACCTGCGTTCGTTAGTGTTTGCATGCGTCTCTGTGCCTTGGCTTGCTTCGCTTATTTTTGTCCCTTTCATGTTCATATGGAGAAGCAAGCCAAGCTCGCTGCCAGGGTAACTTCTTGTTATCATTAAAGGCATCTCCCGTCCTCTTCAGGTATTATCAAACGTTATTTTCCTAAGTTGAAGTGAAAACTCGTATTTGTGTGATTATGATCGTCGCTGAGCCTTGTAGTGGCTTCTTGGGCTTCGTCAAACTGCTAATGCAGGAAGTTACCCAAGAAATCACCAAGTCATAGGAAATAAAAATCGCATTGTATTGAATTGAATTAAACAAAAGCTACAAAACATTATTTCAGGCTGAGGAGCCATCTTTTCAAGCACCATATAAGCAGTATGACACTGAGGTATACCAGCATTATAAGAACTTTAAAATAAATATATCCATAATACCGAAAGTATCTATATGAAACGATATAATCAAACCTCTGTAAAATATACGTCAAAGGCATGCTGAAAGGTTTTGCTCATAAGACATTTTTAAATGGCATTCTAACAGGTCATAAGAAAACACCTATCGCCACTTTCTGGAAGAAAGATGGCTGAAACGCGAAGCTTTCTCCGATACAAATGCGAAGTCCACAATCCAATCAGCCAAGTCCAAATGTACGATATCGCTGAGATAATCGAATGTGATGTTATTATTTTGTATCTATATTGTTCGTGATTGGGTCATCTGAATGGGTTAATTTGGTTAGGTGAGCGCTGTCATTATTTTGGGCTTCCAATTCGTTAGTCAAGCGTGTGGCGTGATCTACGTGCCATGTGGGCGCCTGTTAGCGAATGCTTCCATCACCATCATCATCGTATCACACTTACGACACTAAACGGCATTCTTCTACCGCAACAAAACCCGTGATGCATGTAAAGTCATCCCATTGTTTAAGCGGTGTCATTGATGTGCCTTTTGTAGAAACCCATTGAGTAAAGTTCGCTTTCCTGCATTAGAGTTGTCTTTTCTGCTCTGCAGTGCATTTTTTCCGACACCGCCGTAAGTGAGACATGGAAAGCTTTGCTGTATAATGAAGGCCTTTGGGCGTTGTATTGGAGCTCTCCACAAAACCCCATGCAACCTCAAAAAACGCAGTACACTAAGGCCCCTTAGTGTCGACTTCACTACCGTACAGAAATGTATTGCTAAGAAAACTACTTTTTACACGCTCGATATGATGTCTATAAAAATATGATGAGTTAAGCGATTTTACCCTTAAGAAAGCCATGTATTCCTAAAAATGGCTATGCCCTGAGCTCATTTAAATTACTCTTCATACCCCAAACGTGCGAAGAGGGCCAGCAGTAAAGCCCCCAAGAGGACGACTTAGGCTCGGCCAGCGAAAGCTCTGCAGACATCCAATAAAGTTTTCCCCATCTAATTGATGGTGCGGGATCAGCAAGTATTGGTGTTTTGTCAGAGGCTCCTCAATGGTCTATTTTTGGGTCACTGCCTTTTCTCAATTTTACTCATGAGATTTTTTACCATACCAATAGCAGTGTTCGATTGCACGATGATGATTGCTGTATTACCCGCGACAGTATACCTGTAAAACTGGCACCGTGTATGCACTTGCAGAAGGACATCAACTTTGTTTTCTCTTGGTGTGATTCGTGCAGCGTGGCTTTCAATCTGTCTAAGGGTAACCAGTCCTTCAACGCTGGTATAATTGAGTAAGATGTACGAGCAAGAACGAACTTGCATCTTGCCACAGAATATAGACTGAAATAAGGGTTGGCAGTCAAGAAAACCTCGGAAAGCAAAGGGGAGAATGTGGTAGGTCATTGAAACAGATAAAGAATATAAAAACACACAAAAAAGTGGAGAAAAGATGCTCACCGGGTGGGATTCGAGTCCACGACCTCCAGAATACGCGTCTGGTGCGATGACCACTACGCAACCGGCGGGGCTGTTTTCCCCTCCACTTTCAGTGTATTTATGTTAAGGTACTGTTGTTTCGTGCGCTTGGGGGTGGTAGCCAGCGCCACTCGAACTACTCGGGGTGAAGGGGACGTTCTTTTTACCCCCGGGGCGTGACTCAAGTGTCTACGACATGTCTAGAGTGCATGGTCGACCATCGTGGAACTTAAGCTACCTTTAGCACCAAGACTGCCAGAACAGAGTCCCTCGCTATACATGTAGCGAATCAGAAATGGGAAATGAGGATATATATATATATATATATATATATATATATATATATATATATATATATATATATATATATATATATATATATATATATATATATATATATATATATATATATATACTGGGTGCGCGAGGTATTTGACGACGCTATTCCTCATCACCATAGACACCAGAAGGCTCATGATATAAATTTAGGCGTACGGCTTCTTATTCGTCGACCCCTTATGCTTCATACTGTGCAGTTTGTTCAGAGATGGAACTGTACAAGTTGAAGCAGGCAATAAAACGCCATGCAGTCCTCGTAGCGCTGGCCGCGCACTACAATGACTTGAAAATTGCTACTTTCTGAAAGGAGTGAAATCTTTCATTTACAAAGTGCGGACGGAGGTGGTGTGCTGTGGCGTTGATGTGGCAGGTGTAGCGAAAAGGAAAAAGCCCAGTCAGCGGTCAGACACCGTCAGAACCCCTTAATTTCTACGGCGGTGGTGTTATCCGTCCTCCGCAATGACGGGGATGGCATGCTGGCACACTTTTTTTACAGGACTCCGCATTAATGCTGCCAGTTATGTGGACGTGCTTGCAACCGTTGTAAAGCTATGGATAGAGAGTGTTTCGAAAGAAAGATCATATGTCTTTCAGCAAGATTCGGCTCCTGCCCACACCGCCTGCGTCACCCTATAGTGGCCGGCTGACAACGCCCTACTTGTGGCCTCCTAGCTCTCCATATTTAAATCCTCTTTACTACTATCTCTGGGGTGTCGTTGAGAGAGGGGCCAGCAAAGGACCGCATAATACAAAATACTGGCTGAGGGCCGCCATTTCTAACTAAACGGCCAACATCTCTAAGGAGCACCAGATCCGCGCATGCAGCCGCTTGCGAAGCTTAATCGAATCATTTATTTGATTTAATCTATCATTTAATCGAACCATAACACATCTTTTCATCTCCTTCTTTAAAAAGTGTGTACTTAAAAAGTGTACTTAAAAAAGTGTACTTAAAAGTGTGTTGCCACACGGCTCGCCGTCATGGTTGCCAGCATTCCTTTTTGCGGACACGTATGGCTGGTAGATGTAAAAATTCCGATTCGAGAACTTCATACGGCGGCAAACACGTACGCGCGCCACTGCTTGCTTCTTGTACTGGTCTCTCGCATGCGTCTCGTACTTTACATGTATAAGGAAAATCTCTTCCACTCAGTCTCCTCCTCCAGCTCCCTCAACCATAGCTCAATGCCACTCCAACAACTTAAGCGACCATTCATCCCGTTTCATGAGTCCTGAGAGTTAAGTTGCGTTCTAGGCTTTAAATTAATCTACAAGAAAAAATTGAAGTGGGCTGCAGTAAAAGCCACCGGTATCGTCTCCCTCAAAGAGCTGCCAGTGCGTAGTACATAACGGCCGTGAGCAGTAAAAGCGGGGTTCAACGGAAGTACGCACAGCACCTGTACGGCATGGCGTGCAGTTCGCCACAGCACTTTTGCTTGTGGTTATCCCTTGCGTGTTTCCGATTTTAGCGCTGTGCCACGCAAGGTCACCCGAGTGTACCTGTGTATACCAAAAGGAGTACGCATGGACGCCTATGCACGCCTACGCCGGCATGTACATGCCGGAGTACATTTTCGCGTGCCCGTTGCTGTGGATAGTGTGCCAAGAGGGTTAATGATAAAAGTTGGGCAAAAGGACAATTAAAAAAATGTTGGGGTGGCACGGACTTTACAAAAGGAAAGCAAGCAACTTTTTATATATATATATATATATATATATATATATATATATATATATATATATATATAGTTCTCTACTATTCGCATTCGCAGATCTAACAAAATGAATGGATGAATGGAACGTTGTACTGACGGAGCACAGCGAGCTTAAAATTTCCATTTTGGCAAGATACTTCCGGAACATTGCGAAATGCAAAACATCACTAAATGTAATTACCCAATGACGTAATAACATTTGATAAGCCACGCCCACTGGTGGAGACGGGGGAGACAGACGATGGTTTTCATTCAGTGGCTGGGGAGGCAGAGGGCGCTTTTTCGCGCGAATCCTAGGTAACGGCTGGCAGAATCTCTGGTTTCACTCTTTGTAAAACCACGTCTGTGAATTCAAGTGACGTCGCATGGACAATTGTTGGGAGTGTCGTCTACAGCTTTGCTTTCCAACCCCCTTCACAGCGTAAATTGGAGCCTTTTTTTCGCGTGAAGAATTAAAATAGGATATTCGGTAAGGTCGGGTAAAAAAGGGAAGAAAAACTTGCGCTCCCAGAGAAATCTAAACAGTTTAATCCGAAGGTTATCCTCAGACAACACAGAATCTTACGTCTCAGGAAACTTGCTGTCTACACCGCCGCGGTGGCTCAGTGGCTAAGGCGTTGCGCTGCTGAGCACGAGGTCGCGGGTTCGATTCCCGGCCGCGGCGGCCGCTTTTCTGATGGAGGCGAAAAGCAAAAACGCCCGTGTGTGCGAGATTTCGGCGCACGTTAAAGATCCCCAGGTAGTCTAAATTAATCCGGAGCCCTCCACTACGGCGCGCCTCATCGCCTGCGTTGCGTCGGCGCGTTAAACCCTACAATCAATCAATCAAACTTGCTTTCTGGATTAATGGATAAATAACAAAGCTCCTTTCTTAAAGAAGCGATAAAGACAAAGTACAACTTTGCTTAATCCGAAAGAACTAGGCTTCAGTACCTCACTCAGCTCCATTCCAGCCACGAAAGAGGTTTTCAGCCGAAAAAAAGATGCAAGAGGTATTTAAAAAACGTTCATATTTCGCGATAAAGTGACGTTTTATGGGCAGGAGTGACGTCATACGGGCCAGCACTAAAACATAATCATTAGTCGGCACGGCAGCACTGACGTGATGCTGTCAAACAGAACTAGAGGCCCCACTACAATCAGCGATGGTTTCGGCCGGTGGCCGCCAACCGTACTAACAAGATTGTGACGTCATAGAAAAATTGCCGAAAAATGGCTAGGGAGTCGCCACTGCTTCCAATGTTTTCTTTAAGATCTCCATTATTTGTTCGAAGTTTGCGGTAAAATTGGAGGCATTGTATCGGGACAAAGCTGTCTTTCTAACGATCCAAACTTGTATTTTGCCATCATTGCCAAAGGTGGTTAAAACGCAAACCTTTCTCCCATGCAACATGAGTCCAAAACCCACTCTCCAAAAGTCCAAAATCTAAATTGCCAAAGTCCAGAGCCAAAAACTACTACAACTCAGCCAAAGTCCAAAGCCAACGTCCAACCCCACACCACAAAAGTCCGAAAGCCGAAGTCCAACTCTGCGTATAGAGAATGTATTTCATCGTCATCATCGTTTTGCTGGAGTGTGTTTGTTGGCTTTTCTACGGTGTATTTAGAACGTATTTGATCATCATCATCATGGCTTTCCTGCAGTGTGTTTAAAGTCGGCTTTCCTACAGCGCGTTTCATCATCATCGTCGCTTTCCTGCAGTGTGTTTAAAGTTGGCTTCTCTGCAGCGCGGTGTGTTCGGACGCACGACGCCATCATTAAGGCATAGAAAGCTTCGCTTTTAAAAGCCCTTGTCTATGTTGCAGTGTGTCCCAATAACATTTTTCGAAGTCTTAAGTGCGACAGCATGTTTAAGCTACCATTGTTTGCTGTTTGAAGCTCGAAGCAGCGGGTGGAAGTGGTGGCAGGAGTGCGGGGTGCTCTCGGGAAATCTCTGGGAGACTACAGAAAAACCTGGGGTGGGACAACCAGTACTAGCAAAGAACCTGGCAAGAGGCGTGCGTAAAAGTGTATAAAGCGCGTTCTACATAATGCGAAGTTCGCCCACGAATTCGCAGCTGCGGCGCCGCTCCTGCAGCAAAACGATCTATTTTTCTTATTTTCACTGCTGCGACAAATTGCCAAATGCCAAACGGCGCTCACAAGAGACGTTCGACTGCTCCAGAATTTTGAAAGTTTGCCACAGCAACGAGAATAGATCGTTCTGCCGCACCCGGCGGCGCCGACTCTGCGAATTCGTGGGTGAACTTCGTACCATGTAGAACGGGCTTAAGCCGTGGTGTCCTGCGAATCGGTATACAATGACCGCCCAAGGGAAACGTCTAAACGTTCTATTCTGCTCTCCGCATTTACAACATTAATTGCAGGAGGAACAAGACCCATTTACTTACCCGATTCATTTGTTGTACCTGCGAGAGAATCTACAGAACAAAATATTCTGGAAAGCTTTTTTTTTTTTGAAGAAAAAAAGAAACAATACAGAAAGTGAGCACTTGCGGAAATGACCGACTTTTGCGTGGTTTCTAAATATATATATCGATTGGCTTCCGGTCAAAATCGCCGAAAACAGTGTTTGTCACTTTTCGTTCGTATATGCGAAGCCCATCTGCCAGAAGAAAAAAAAAGTAAGTCGCGTTGCTTACAAATGTAAACTGATCTGGGAAAGTACGTGCCAAGAAATACGAATTGACCACTACATGACTTTTACACGTAAACAATCCACGGCAGCCCACGCACGTTTTGCTTAGGAAAGCGGGGGTGCTGTCTCTGAACCTAGGCATTTGTCTCTGCCGAATAAGATCCCTCTGACGTATTCTGGTGCCACAGCATACTGTGTGCAACCGCGTGGGGCCATGTAAAAATATAGCCTATTCGCCTTCCTTTTTTTTTTCCGTTCGCCGACCAAACCGAGGTATATACACTAACAACGGTTTCCCCGCAGGAATATGCAAATTTTGCCGGAGTGATCAACATGGGTGACAGATGCGGGCTGATGTCATGACAGACGTATTCGGTCCCGATTTCCGCCGTGTGCGCAAACGAAACCTGAAACCGCGTTGAAGCAGGCGTCCTCGCGCATGCTAAAAAGGTCTCAACACAATGTAAATAGCATGGGAACAATGGGCACAGATAGCAAACTAGGTTACTGCGCACTGCCTCCGGCGATGACCATCTGTGTGTTGAACGCGCCGAAGATACACCTCCATGGGCTTTGGAGGCGCGCAATGACGGAGGACCGCGGATCAATTTAGGCCACCTGGGAATATTTAATGGCAGCCAGAATCTAGACACGAGGCGCTTTCGTTTGTCGCCTCTGCAGAAAGACATCCATGACAGTTGGGAGTCGAACCTGCGACCTTTAGCTCAGTAGAAGAACGCTTTAAAGGCCACTGAGTCATCAGGGTGGATACCATCTCTGTGTGTGTATGTATGTAATTATGTATGTATGTATGTATGTATGTATGTATGTATGTATGTATGTATGTATGTATGTATGTATGTATGTATGTATGTATGTATGTATGTATGTATGTATGTATGTATGTATGTATGTATGTATGTATGTGCAGTAATGGACAAATTAAATTATAACATAAAAATATGAACCAATACACGCAAAATTTAAAAAAATGTGGATTGTGGAGATAAAATAATGGTGGTATAATATGAAAAGACACATTTTCCAACTTTTTTACCGTAACTGAGCCGCGTATCAATTTCACTTGCACGGAAACAAATTGCGGTATTTGTGTGTTGTGGTTTATATTGTTGTGTTCGCATTTTATTTGTCCTTGACTGTACGTGTGTACACATACACATACACATACACATACACTCATATATACACATACACATACACTCATATGTATGTGTATTTATGTGTGTGTGTGTAATAATGGAAAAATGAAATACGACCACGAAAATATGAAGCAGAACACACGAATAGCGCGATTTCTTTCCCTGCAAGTGAAACTGACGCGTGGCTCAATTACGGTAACAAAGTCGAAAAATGTGGATTTACAAACATGTATACCAATAGCGCGCCATTATTGGACCTCCACGTTTTCAGTTTTGTGTGTTCTGGTTCATATTTTCCTGTTCGCATTTTATTTGTCCATGGCCACGTATGCATGTGTATGTGCGAATCGGTCATGCAGGGACTTTGCTAATGCCTCGTGAACTTAACACCAGGAAAGCTTAGCTGAAGGGCTAAAAATTAGCACACAGAAATCCAAGGTAATTTTGAACAAATATGCAGGAGAGCGTTTCTTTAATTAAAATTGGTAATGAGATACTGCGACAAGTTGGTGGTTATATAGTTATATTTGACGTATTGTTTGTGCTGATCTAAATGATGGGGAAGAAATTAGGTGCAGAAATAATTTGGGCTGAAGTACACTCAGTGTAAGCACCCTGCAATTTTCGGAAGTAACCTACTTCTGCCATTACAAGAACAGTAGACAGTATGGACTCCCGGTTATGACCTACGGGGCAGAAGCCTGTGTCCTCACTAACCACATGAAAGAAAACTGATATCAGCTCAACGAGTCATGTGAGGAAAAGAGCTAGGGTATAAACCTCAGGGACGAGTAAACACAATGTCAGGGAACTGAGAAAGGGAAGAAGCATTCTAGTTCAAACTTCAAATTGGGCGAAAAAAAGGGTGATGAGCTTGCGCAGGCCATTCAGTGCGGACGAGGAATGGTGGCTACGAACACAGGGTAAAAGAAGTGTACGGAAAAACAGAGATGGGCTAAGAAAAGTAGGGGCAATAATTGGATGCGGAAACACACGGAAGACATGACTGGAAATCTTTGAAGGAGTCCTTCGTCCTGCGGTGCACATGAACGGGATCATGATGATGATGTGCATGTGTCCCGGGGAGTGTACGTCCTTGAGTTGGGAGCCAGCGAATATTGAAAATTGTGAATCATTTGCGTATGTTACAAAAAAAAAAAACGCCTTTGAACAGCCAACCAAGGGTCCGATTGGAATCTTCAACAAGTGAATAACGACGGGAAGATGCAAACAGAAAGAGGGAGATCGTTTACAACTCATATTTATGAAGAACCTTCGATTGATTGATTGATTGATTGATTGATTGATTGATTGATTGATTGATTGATTGATTGATTGATTGATTGATTGATTGATTGATTGATTGATTGATTGATTGATTTAACGCGCCGACGCTTCACGGGCGATGAGGCGCACCGTAGTGGAGGGCTCCGGATTAATTTTGACCCCCTGGGGATCTCCAACGTGCGCATAAATCTGGAACACACGGGAGTTTTTGCTTTCCACCTCCATCAGAAAAGCGGCCACCGCGGCCAGGAATCGAACCCACGTCCTCGTGCTCAATAAACGTCTGCAGCACCATATATCTCCGAAACCGCCTCGAATGCATCTTTTGGGCTTATCTCAGCGGATGGTATACGGAACGGGGTAGAGATGTGGTAGAGACCTTAAGATTCGCTTTTGTGCCAGTGGTCATTTTTTCCTCGCTGTAGTCGGGCCTAAAATCCATTTTACGAGACAAGTACGGTGTCCCTTGCGTTGTTCACCCCAGCAACCAGGTGCAATTAGCAACACCATTAGACAAATCGATAACGTGCGCAAGAAAAAGCAAATATCGACCACGCCAAAGAAGGATATAAATTGCCATGCTTCGGGCTAAATCACCCTCAGTTCTCGCTCGGCCGCAATGTCCGAGATTGCGGGGACCGAGGCAGCTGAAGAAACACATAAACTACCTTTACCACCGCGTTCGACTAGTTTAATAACCGGGTCAGCACGTCCAAAACCAACGTTTATCGCCCACACACCATACTTTATTGCGCGACGGAAGGTCGCGTCTCCCCCTCCCACGAATCTCTGGCGGCCTGCTCAGCGAAGCGGAACGAAAGTGTCAGTGAAAGGAGTTGGGGGGAGGAAGGGTCCGAAAAGGGGCGAAGTTTTTCACGACGTCGGCTTCGGGAAGCAGCTGCGTCGACGGAGCTCGCTTTTCCCGTGGGTCCGGCATCATCATCGCCACCGGCGGGGGGAAGAGAAAGGCGGCCACTCCTGCTGACCGCCCCGCGAGAGAAGCGGGAAGCCCAGCGGGGTCCTAAAAAGTGCGCTCCCGTGAACAGGTTGCGTCTGACCCAGTTCTCCTTTGTGCGCGAAGGCCAGTCTGCAAGGCCCGCCGGACCCTATGACCTCGCCGGCCAGCGTGTTGGCCGTGGGGAGCGGCCACAAAGGCTACTGCGGCGGCACTTCCTTCTGGGAGGGTGATGCGGACAAGAAGGGGCTCTTCTCTCACACTCTCTCCCCCTCCCCTCTTCCTCCCCCCCCCTCCCCCCCTTGGCAAGTCCAGCGGCTACGCAAGCACAGGTAACTCGGCGCAACGTTTCCCTTCCCGGCATATGCGGCACGGCGAGCGACGACAATGGAGGAGTGCAAGGCCCACCCCTTCGCGACCTTGAGACGTCGTCCGCGGACCAAGTGGCCGGCACAAAAGGGGATGTTTGCTCGGCGGCCAGACGAAACTCTCCCCCTTGCCAACACGCCGGACGGACGGCGGCTCGCCGTTTCTTTGTTGCTGCTCCGACGAGAGGGGCGAAAAAATGCCGAAAAGAAATGTCCTCTCCTCCTTTTGCTCTTGTTTGTCTTTCTAGCTCCGTCCGGCTTCGCTTTCTCAAGTGATAACTTCTCCCCCTCCAATCCCCATCCTTTTTTTTTCCTCTGATAGGGGGTAGCAAAAAAAAAAAAAAAATCGAACGGGAGGAGTTGCGAAAACTTACGTGAGAGAGTTCGACCCAATACCGCGTTCATAGGAAGCAAAGGCCGATCCAATTTCGATGACCTACAGGATCCCCCCCCGGCGTTGCCGAACAGCAGCCGGAAAGGGCGCATTATGAGCGGCCGGTATTTTACTTCTCCGCGGATCGCTACTTGTTTCTTTATATCCAGCGACAGATTTCGTGTGATCGGCCAACTCAGCGGCGCGCAAGCAGAGGAAGAAGCAGGGGGTCCGATCAAAGCCTACTGCGCCATTCCCCTTGCTTCTCTTTTTTTTTCTCTCTCTCTCTCTATTCCTCTCTCAGACGTACGTCTTCGCCTGGGAGTTCCCAGTGCATTGTGTCTGCAGAGCGCAGACTCGGTGCAGACTCCACGGTGGCCGTTCGTCGCCGCCGCCGCGTCGGGGAATAGTGAGGACGATCGCGCCTTTGTCGTGTTTTCCTTGTCAGCGCGAGGGGGAACGCCAGGACAACTCTGTTGCATAATTTGCAGGACCCGACAGGACAAAAAAGGGACTCGAATCGCGGCTCCCTTGGGAATGAACCGATGTGTGCAACTCGACTCAAAGAGCTATACTGCGCATGTGCTCTCATACGCATTCGCTTTGCGTGCGATGTGCGCCGTAAAGAAGCGAAATTGAGGGAAAGAAATAAAAAAGCTCCGGAGGTCCAGGTTTTGATCGAAGCAGGTATAGTGCCTCGCAATGCGGGCGGATTGACGCGAACCGAGCCATTCTTTCTGCGGAGGGAGTCTTAAAGGAGCCATGAAGACAAAATACAAGTTGGGTTTATCAGAAAGACTGCTTAGTCCCGATAACAATGATACCAACATCATCGCAATCTTCGAACAAATAACGGAGATATTAAAGAAAACGTGTGAAGCAGTCGCGACCCCCTAGCCAATTTCCCGCAACTTTTCTATGACGTCACGGAACCTTGTTTGCACGATTGGCGGCCGCCTAACTGTCCTGTCGCGACGACACATGACTGGACGTCTGTAATGGGGCCTCTAGTTCCATTTTACTGCATCACTTGAATGCTAGCGTGCAGTTAACGCACTGAAAATTATGTTTTATTGTTGGCCCGTAGACGTCATTCTTGGTCATAACACGTCACTGTGGCGCAAAATTTGAAAGTTTTTAAATACTTCTTGCGTTTTTTTTTCATTAAAAAAACATCTTTTGTGGCTGTAATGGAGCTGAGTGAGATACTGAACCCTAGTTCTTTCAAATTACACGAAGTTGTATTTTCTCTTCATGGCTCGTTTAACGATATATGTGGGCAAAATGGACATGGAATCACTGGACATTCATGCAGAAAAGGGCCTGGGATGCATTGCGGTGAAAAGTGTCTGCGATGCATTTGAGGTCCAATGTAGAGATAGGCGCGTTCGACGTAAAGGGACTGTGAAGGAAGCCTTAATATCCGTTTTATTTAACGGAAATAGCCCTTCATAACTCGTTCAATTCCATTCCACCCGGAATGACGTTGTATTCACCTTTCCCTCTCCCTTCCACCCACCTCCCCAAAAAATCTCAAATATTGATCAACTTTCAAATTTCGCGCTAGTAAATGGCAGCCCTGACGTCACTGACGAGTTATTCAAACAAGTAATTAGTGTATTAAGTACAAGCTAGCATTCAAACTGCAGCACCCGTCTCCCCTCTTATTTCTTCTCTTTCCTCTATATTTCCCACTTGTCATCTCACCGCATTCACCCCCATCTGGAGTAGCAAGCCCTGCCGTTAGTGGGGCTGACCTCTTCAACTTTCATTAAAGTCTCTCTCTCTCTCTCTCTCTCTCTCTCTCTCTCTCTCTCTCTCTCTCTCTCTCTCTCTCTCTCTCTCTCTCTCTCTCTCTCTCTCTCTCTCTCAAACTTCTCGATCGAAGTGAACCGTATGCCCCAATGCAATCGTAACATCATGTCTATTGGCGCTATACCTTTTGTCAGCGGCCTCCAGTCGCACAGATTAGTCCCTGTGACGCCGTAGAGGCAGTGCCAAGAAGTGGTTGCTGATTGTTTGTCTCAGCTTTAAATTTGGCGTGATTGTTACTCGGACGAGGCAACATTGCGGATGAACCAAAGCTGTATTTTGTCTCAAACTGATCGCAGGGATAAATTGCCGTAACCACTACCCCTCTCTTTTGCAACAGGTCGGCTACGGGAGGGTCATAGCACTGCCTCTCGTCAGTATTAAACAGCAAAATGATTTCATATTCACCTTTCTCCACCCACCACAGGAGTACAGGGTCTTACGTGGATAAACGAAACACTCTAAAAAAACTTTCCTGAGCGAACCGATGCTCCGTTGGCGCTCAAAATTCACACTAACGTCACATTTTGTGGTCTATTTTGTTTGATACCGAGAACAACGACGGTACTTACCCGTTTATTCTGAAAATAATAAAAACGATTTTCGCCTATGGGAAAATGGCGGCCGATTGGGTCGTGCACGCTGATCGTGGAACGACAACGCCACCTTGGATACGCAAAACGAAACGCGCGATAGCCATTCACGGTGGGGAGGAGCCGAATGAGGTAGCAGACGATCAGAAAACCTCTTTTGTAGATAGTTTATGATTACCTCAAATAGTTACATAAGAGCTCATACGAACCATAGTAAAGTGTTCCCGCGGTTCATCGTTGTCAATACCAGTACCCTGGTTTCAAATCGTCTGTCCTCCGCTGCGCCAGGTTACCCCGCTTTGCGAAATGAAACTCACGATCCTTTGTCCATGTTTGTTGCTTTGTCCTCTTTTTATTTTTCTTATGTGGGTGCACGTCGGTGCTCGCGACATGGCGTCATGAGACCATTCACAGCAGACGGAAAGGCTGCCTTTTCGTCTGCTGCCGTTTCGTGTTCCATTTATCGATGTAACACCCTGTATGTATGTTAATCAGAGTTTTGGGGTGTAGAAAAAAAAATAGTACTATTTGCTCGATACATGTAACGGTTTGGAACCCAATTGGATTTGATGAGACGTGATGCATGATTTCATCATTTCATGCGCACGCTGATGGCGCGCATTGATTCTCCTGGCGATTAGTTTGCCGATTCCACTTCATATTCTACTGGATGACACATGACGCCCTCAAATTATTCCGATTTTTAAGAGAGTGTCATTACGCACGGTGGGGATTCAATATGAACCTCGCGGGTACGCTAGGTGAACATGCGTGTACATTTCTGTTCAAGTTTGATGAATAAACATGTCATTTTTATACCCGGCATATTAGTCACATTATGCTAACAGTAATGCTAGAACAAGAATACATATTGACCAATTAATAAACGGAAATGTGTTTGCGTGTCTATGTAGCCCCCGACAGAAACAAACAAAAACAGGTAAACAGGTGCAAACCCTGCCAATCGCATATATAGGATTTCCACCTCACCCCAACCCTACGCCCCACTTCCCCGCTCAACCCTTGAGCGGTAAGGGGGGGGAGCTGGCTATCCGAGACCTGCGGTGACCAGGTAGAGCTGATATCCCAGACGCAACCAGCCGCACGTGCCCAGGGCCTCCTCGACTAACGATGCCCCCGCAAGAAAGTCAAGGCTCAACAATCTATTTCCGTTTCAGCTCAAAATAAAACGTTAAACACACTAACACCAACAGAAGAAGTGGGCCGAATTAAAAGAACCTAGAGGGCTGTTTCACAAAGCAAATCCATATTTAGCGTGAGCGTATACTTTCATTTCCGCCATCATTCCCTATAGGCTTTCGGAGGTAAAATTGCTTTTTTTTTACGCGAAGTGATCAGGGGCCGTGGTGGGCGCAATAAAACGAGTATCAATTGCTATTTTGGTTGACAATTACCTAGTACTTGTTAACTAACCATTTAATTATTCTAGTTAGGCGTGTGATTGTAATGTGGAAATTTTAGAGGATCATCAGATAACCCGATATCCGGCGATAGATTTGCGAAAATATAATTGCCCGCAGACCTATGGACTGAGTACTCCAGTCCTCCGGACGCGCACATCTGGAGCTCGGCGGCCGCAAAGCGCCGCAACGCCATGCCCGCGTGTGGGCGACACACACGTCTTACGTATGCCGCGCTAGTTTCCGTTGGAGACAACATGAAGCCGCGGCCAGGATGGAGCGGAGGCGCGCGCCCCTCTCCCAACTCCCTTCTTCACTCAACTCATCTCCCTGATCACGTTATCCTGAACCCCCTGAATCCCAGCGTTCCCACTCAACCAATCGCTTCCTTCCTTCCAGCTTTCCTCCCAACATATGTTCTTCCCTCCCCCTCTCTTACCGTTCGTACTTTCCTCCTCTCCCCTACTTTCGTATTTTCCTCGCCCTCTTACACTATCACCCCTTCTCCTCGCATCTCCTCTTCATTTCTTCCTGTCCCCTCCCGTCACCTGTGTTCCCTCATATCCTTTCCCTCCTCCAGTACACTTCACCACCCACCGCACTCATTGCTCTCAATCCTCTACTACTCCTCTCTTCAGCTTCTTCTCACCGATTCCCTCTCGTATTCCCCTCCATCCCAACATTCCCCTCCCTGACACGACCTCTCCCGCTACTTTTTCACACCCTCTCCTCCCTCCTACTGGCTCTAATGCTATCCCTTTACCCCTTCCGCTACACTCCTCTAACCCATCACCAGTTCTCCCCCTCCCCTCCTCCTCCTCCTGCTCCTTCGCCGCCTCCTCCCCACATCTCTTTAACCCCATGGCACTCCTCCCCCTTCATATCACCATTACCTTTCGAGTCCTACCCTCCCCGCCTCTTTTCCGCTACACTCTTCTTTTTCATGTTCGTATCCCTCTCCCTTCCCTGTATCCCTCAATACGTCTATCACACTTTCCCAGCCCCCTTCCCCCCTACACTCAGTCAGTGAGCCCCCAATTCTAGGTTGTCAGTAATCCACTATCTGTGCGTCTGTCTGTCATTTGAACAGCCCGGCCAAAAATCAGTTGAAGAAATGATACTTGAACACGAAGGCAACGCCGTCCCAAACAACTAAAACCGCTGCAATGGCTCACACACGCCCGAAATATTTAGCGCAACGACACCTCAGGCACATTTAAGGCAAAATTTAGGTAGATAACCGAAAGCATTAGCGTTGTTTTAATTAAGGATACACTGTGGACTGGTTTTTTGAAATCAAATCAAATAAAATAAACGTGCTAGAACGGGATCGAAGAGAGGCGAGATAAAAGCAAAACACTCAAACGAAAGGTGTCGGCTCGAGGTGCACAATAGAAACAAGTGGACCAACAATGCGAGCGCGGGAAAATTGAATTAAATTGCGCAGACCTCTATTCCATTCTTCATGGAAAGAGCCAGAGGGAAAGAGGAGAGCGTTATGAGCAGGGGAGGAAGGGAGGAAAGGGAGTAACCTTGCAGGGGCAGCAAAAAATTATCATCTTTCGACGTTTGCAGAGAAGCAAGCAGACACGCAACCACTAACTTTTCTTTGTTAGATTATGGTGCGCGGCACGTAGAATTATTCAACTGCAGTACGACGGAGAGCGCCAGATTTTCCCCCTCAAGGCGCACATAACGCCTTCGCATTAAAACCCCTAAACTTGACCTAAGCATATACGCTACGACACGGCCACAGCGAATGTTCATTGGGTTCCGGTGAAGTGCACGCAGTCATGTGGTGTTCTCGAACCCTGTATCAGCGTAGAGGGGCAACATTTATTGCATGGCCCTAACTGCACGGAACATGACTATGTCAACAGGGAAACGATCGCTTCCACACCATGTCCGAACTGTACGGTAAATTGTGGAAGTAACCAAACAATCCCTGCAGCAGAGAAGCAAACAGCTTGCGAATCCCAGAGAAAGTGCGTATCGATCCTGAACAGCGGTGCAAAGTGCGGATGTCTGCAGCAATGATTTTCACATTACACACTTCGGCAAGAAGCCATCCAGGTCTCATCGTGTTTATCACTGACAAGTATTGTCTTCACGGTATGGTATACCGATGAATTGTGCCTAATTTCTAATTTTGAAAATTTTATTTTTTCTCAAGGGCGTTGTTACACCTTGCGCAATTGCAGAAGGAGGTTTCAAAACAAGATAACGAAGTCAAAGGAGAAAAGGGGGAAAGGGGACTATACCTTCTTTACGCTACCAATAGAATTCGATGCGAGTTGTGAGCGTAGTTACGTCCTTTAACACTGACTTGCGGGCATAAATGCACGAAGAATACGTGCAGCGCCAATTTTTTCATCGACAAAAAGAAAGAATGTCTAATAGCATGCAGTTAAGCATGCAGCCACTGCAATCCGACCCTCACATAGAGGGAACTGAACAAGGTGAACTCCACAACTTCGTTCCAAATAATGTTAAAGCCTCACTATCCCAAACCTCCTCCTAGATGTACTCTTTTTCAGCGATGACTTCGAACGAATGCGGTCACGTTTAGCTAAGCAGTGCGAAATGAAATGAACGGCATGCCCGTTTGTAAGTGCTTAGATGCGTGGACATGTGTGATATAGTGCCCCTAACCGGCGTTGTCAACTGCAAATGGATCCCGCTCACATGCCCCAAAAGAAAGCTTTTCTGGAGAGCACGCGCTTCATCACGGCGTCCCTTCGAGCCCCCAAAAAGCTGTGACAGCGAAAATCTCGTGTTCACTGGAAGGGGTGTTCAGCAAACCAGTGCATCAGTATATCAATATCAGTATATAAGTATTCGTGTTACTGCGGTAAACTCTAAGTTCCGTAGTCATTTTTGTTCCGGGCACAGCGTAAGCGCTACACTGATGTAGGAAAAGCTCTGCGGTAAAGCTAGCTTCAGAGATTACTGAAGAGACCCAGGAGCATTATCGCTGATTTCGCTACTTATGTTTCATATCATTTCTGCTCTCAGCGCGCACGTTCTACAAGGAAAAAGGGAAAGTTGAAGAGCCATGCCGCGTACGAAAAGAAAGAGAAAAAGAAAACGTGTTCGTCAGAAAGCACGCACTTCGTCTTCGTTCCACTCCCTTCCTCCTCGCCACCCCAAGAAGCTTTTTGTCTCACCCCGTTCTTAATTCTCATCCCCGCTGCCGGCGGACCGGTCTCGCGCTTCGATGAAAATTCCACGTCTTCAATTCCTGCAGCTTGCTTTTAATCTTTCTTCCTAATTATTTTCGCTACCCTTTCGCCGACGCGAGAATTTTTTACGCGCCTTTCCATCTCGGCAGCGCTCTCTGTTCATTTCTTGTTTCCGTTTTTCTGTTCCTTTTTCCTCCCAGCATCTCTTCTTCCTTCGGAGGTTCGCGCGCCTTTGCTCTCGGACTTCCCCATTTTCTTCCGGCGCGCTCTTCTTGCTCCCACGCGAAACTTCCTGTCGTAATTATTAATATTACATTTTTCTTTAATCTTCCCTAAGCGAACGCTTTTTCTGTGCAATTCTTTCCCATCAAAAAGCGTTCCTGACTTTTTACGCGCTGCTCCCGTTTTTGTTAAGTTTTTTTTGTCCTTCTCTCTCTTCTTCCTTATTGCTCCGATCGGTCTTTTCTTAAGGTATCCATCCAACCTTTCGCTTGTTTCCTTTCTCTTGCCTCTTTTTTCTCATTTCCCTTTGATTTTACCTCTTTCCACGCTCGCTTGCCGCTCAATCAGGGCTAGTTTTGCTTTGTTTTTACTTCGCTACTGTTTTCTTTTTTTTTTCTTCAGATGAACTCTTTCTCCCGTTCGCTTTTGCTCCCAGTCCCCTGTTTCCTTCTTCTCTTGTCAAGAAGCATTTTTCATTTTTGTTGTCTTTTTTTACCTTTCGCTGCTTGGGAAAAAGGGGAAAAATAAAACCGGTGCAAGAAGATGGGAAGTAGTGCGATGGGAGGCTAGGGGGGGGGCAGCCAGTTCTTTGCGTAACGTTCGTCCGCGCTAAGCGCGCGCGCGCGCTCCTTGTTCTCTGCGAGCGCGGCGCGAGCCCGCGCTTTTTATTCAAATTGCGAAGACGCGGCGCGGCGCTTTCGACGGTGCCCATTAGAAGATCTCGAATAATTACGGATCTTCTCTCGCGCTCTCCTCTTAGGCGCCCCCCCCCTCCACTTCTCGCTGGTGCTCCCTTCTGTACTCGGCCGAATGAAAAATCAAGTCGCTTCTCGGCAAAGGTTCGAGCTCACCCCCTCCCCCCCCCCCTCTCTACCCTCTTCCTCCTCCGTGGTCCTCATCCCACTTTCCAGCGTTGTTTCTCTCCCCTACGTCCTTTTCTCCTCTTGCACGGGTGCGCGAGGCTCCCTGGGCGCAACTAGCGCGCGGATATTGTCTTTGAAAGCCGGCTTTCTCATTAACTTTCTTTTATTTTTCCTCCCTAAGAGTACAGGCAACAGCCAGGGGGAAAAAATGAAAAGGAGAGGGGCCAGCGGACCACCCGGTGGACTCCGGGAGCGCGCACAAGAGAAAAAAAAGAGCGGTGGGCGTACAACGAGGAGGAGAATTAACAAGGCACAAATAAAAATAAAACATCGGTAGAAATCAAAAGCGCAACCAACTATACTTCCTTTCTCCTTTCTTATTTTTTCTCGATGGGCAGTTTCAAGCCCTTTTTGTTTCTGTTTTTTTTTTCTCTCTTTTGGTCTGCGCTGCCAGAGTGCCTCGTTTTTACCCTTTAATTCCGGACGCTTATTGTCTGTTCTGTTTTAGGGTTTTTAACCGGGATCCTTTTTTCCCTTCTTTTCCCCCCTCTCCCCTTCATTTTCATTAGCGAGGCGGCTTCCGAACTCCCTTCTCCGAGCTCCTACAATTTTTTTTTTTTTGGCGACGATTTTTTTTTTCTTTATGCGCCCGTACCCTTTCGGGACGCCGTCGCTCCTTGCGGAAGAGTATTGCAAAGGCAGCAAAAGAGGTTTGCCCGTATGCCGCTACCACATCTCGCAGTCAACGGGAAAAGAAAACTCAACGCTCCGTACAGCGCTTTTTTCCCCCTTCAAACCCACGCTCCCGTTCATTTTTTTTTTTTTTACCGGTTGCTTCCTCGTAATTTTTGTTTTTTAAAATTCTCAGCTCGCTCTGTTCTTTTTTTTTCCCCGCTTCTTCCTTGGTTACGCTTGGGCCATTCGCATGAAAAGCTAATGAACGGGGCTGATTCGCTTTGGCCGGTAAAGAAAAAATGAAACAGATAGATTGTCCAGAATTTGAAAATAATTCGATACGAAAAAACAAAATGCTTGTAACAAAGGCTGGAGAAACATGGCAAGATGAAAAATTTGTGGGCGCCATTCAGGCACGGAGCGTTTGGAGTTTCCTATGCCGAAAAAGCTAGGTGCAAGAGCCATCTCGAGGGTAACTTTACTGAGAGAGTGAAACTAACGGTGTGGGAAAACAACGCAGAGCGGCTGTAATTTGCGGGCAAAGCGTCCTGCAGCACTTGTTGCATAACGCCAGGCAAGCCCCAGTTTAAAATCACGATAGGAATACCGCAAAACTTAACAAGAATTCCTGTCGTACAAAAAAAATACTTTGTTGTGACAACAGAAGCCCTGTTGTGTACGACAAAGCAATCTGTTGTTGCGACACACATTCCTGTCGTAACGACAAAGTCAATTTTTTCAACGACAAACATTCCTGTAGTCACAACATAACTGCCATTTAAGCTACTCTTCAAAATGGGCAGTAACATTCAAACCTTGTGCGACTACTGATGGAACTTCAGGATCACGACACGACAGGAATTCGGCACAACGGAACATCACAATGAGGATAGGAGTACGGCACACGACAGAGCATCAGAATACCGACACGAGAAGAATACGACAAGGCGACAGACGGCGCGGAAAAATATGACAAACCGAAAATTTTCTTGTCGTCATTTTTGACTGGGCATGTGCAGTTCTCCTTTCCTAGCGAAATGCGTCAACTTCGGCGGGAAGTTTACGCAATGGTGAAAGGATTGAAGGAAGAGAGAGAGAGAGAGAGAGAGAGAGAGAGAGAGAGAGAGAGAGAGAGAGAGAGAGAGAGGAGAGAGAGGAGAGAGAGAGAGAGGAGAAGAGAGAGGAGAGAGAGAGAGAGTGAGAGAGAGACGAGAGATGAGAGAGAGAGAAGAGAGAGAGAGAGAGAGAGAGAGAGAGACTGGTCGCTTACAACAAATTGCGAGTGTGTCCTCCTCCGGCGTGTTCACGTAAAACATACCAAAATTTCCTTCATTTTCGTTTTTCAATCCCCCACGATACTCTCTAACTGGACTGCTACGCAAAACTAGACACTACATTAAACTCGCACCCGTTTCCAGTGAGTGGGGGGGAAAGCGGAACGTTAAACTTCCCGAGGGAACGCATCCTTTTTTCTAACGCCAAAGACGGCCCCACTAAACTTAATCCCACTTGTGAGCTCATGCTCTCCTTTGGGGACTTGCACATGACTGTCGGAATGTCACTGGCAGCGCGTATGCAAAAAGAATGCCAGGCTGCTCGCGTTTGGACTAAGCCAGAGAAATGATTGGAGCGAGGATAGAAAGAAGCGAAATGAAGCGATGCAATAGGTGGCGAGCGACGGAGTATAACACCCTCTCGGCCGATCATCCTCCGGGACCACGCCAATACGGGTCACCGGATGTGACGTCGAGAGACATACACGTGCTCGGCTCATTGCGTGTCGCTTTACAGCTGCATTTTAGGGTTGCATTACCACCCCCACCTTTGGGAACCACACAAAAACAACCTGGGACTGACAACGTGAAGGGGATCAGGGCCTTTTCCCGTGGCCCGTGACCAAAGGAGCAGATCCGCACCTCCCGCCTCCCCTCTATGCCCCTTTCGCAACGTGGCCGCAAAGCGCACTCAACGCCATTCCTCCTGCATTTTTTTTTTTTCCCGCTCCGCGATCCCGGTCTTTGGGTTCTGACCCAAACGTTGCGCGGCGACCGCGGACACGGTGACCTAGAATCAACCCGCCGGATGGGCAGCTGACTGCTAAGAGAACCCCGCGTGGTTTGTGTGCGTGTGTGTGCGCCCGCCCGGCAGTCATGCCACCGGACGGGTAACGTGATACGGCCTCCGTGACCGATCGCAAACTCTATCCGTTCCCCCTCCCGTGCTGCCCCGAGCTAAGTTCAAACGGGTGACCCTACACACGAGGGCCGCGATCACGCTATTGGACCGCCGCCTCTTGACCATGAATGGCCGTGTGTGCTTGTTTTACTGGAGGGCCCACGGATAGGAAGGGTGCCAATGCAGGCACTGATGGTCAAACGAGGAAACAATCGAACAAGAGAAAAAAGTACGGTTGCGCTGTCGCGACAGCTACCGCGAGTCGATGACCCAGAGCCCTAGACGGAGAAATCGTGTTTGATTTTCTGATCGAACAGCCACTAATAATGATGATATCTCCTGCCGTGTGCCCCCCGCCCGCTTCCCCGCCGTCTTTCTTTGCTACAGGGCTTCATCAAAGTGGCTCAGACATGCAACGCATCGTATGTATGCTCCAACAATTTTTAGGGGGAAAATTAAAGAAAAAGCAAACGACATTAGAACAGCAAAAAGTCTAAAATAACTTGTAGAACTGCGAATACAGCGTGGGGCAGTTATGCACATCAACAACGCTGCAAATGCGAGAGAGAGGGAGAGAGAGAGAGAGCTTACACTAACACGTAAGACTTGTACAGCGAAGCTGTACGCAACCTTCACGACCATCACGACGGTTTAAATCTACGATTGCATCCGATTTGCTTATTCGCTGCAGCAACGACCTTCACTCCATCATTGTTGCTTTTAGTGTGGGCTTCCGTAATTTTTCTTGGAAGTGATATCCATTGACATCACCTTTGGAGGTGCGTACGCTATGGCGTGACGTTCTCGTTCCGAGCAAGTGTTGTCACGATTACGGCAGACGCTGGACTTGCATTTTTTTGGCCAATCTCGGCCAATCTCTCAAAATGGGTATGCTCGCTTTGGCCAATCTTGGCCAAGCTGCCTTAGTGGGTACGCTCGGCATTTTCTTGGTATCTAACTGCGGACACGAGAAATAACGACTTGCTAAACAGCTTGGCTGTTAAAATATTTTCATTTGTCGAGCATAGGCTGACATATAGGCTTCACCCCGTGGAAGTCATCCTATAGTCCGGATACAAACATTTTGTCATGTCTGTGGTTGAACTTAGAGCGCATCACAGGGACACCATAGGCCCCTTACAGCAGCCGTTGTTGAGAGACTGCCAGCGCATATCTGCAAACTTGCTTCGTGCTCCTTTTTTAATCATCGCCGAATACGACGTGCGTCTGGCTCCGATGAGAAATTTCTCCTTACGGGTGTCACGTCGCGTCTTCACGATCACGGCCCACAGATGATGAGAGGAGGCGATTCATCCCAGTGGTCCATAAACGCGGGGAGGGAACGATCCCACACCCCCTCGAGACAGTGATCCTCCTCTTGAAGCGTGAAATCGTGCTCCTTCGCATAAAAAGGAGCAGTCAGTGACGTCGTTTCATATGCGGACCTTAACCGTGATACCTCTTCTCTTACTATGGCGTGCCAACTGCTCCTTACTAATGAATACAAGGAGAAGATTGCGGAGGGGCAGTGCATGCGTGCGAGGGCATGCGTAATTACACGGAGCATGGTATTTTGCCACAAAAAAGGAAATAATGGTATTCTCTTCCCTTAAAGTACTGATCATTATCATCGTTTACGGACTTGGACTGATGGTGATTCACCATCGTCACCACCACAATCACAACTGCCAACACCATCATCATCACCATGACCATAAGCAGACCAGGTACGCGGAAGGGATGATGGTGCTGATGAATCGTCATCAGTTTGAGGCCGTAAAGGATGATGATTAGTACTTTAACAAAAAAACCCTCTTTCTTAAGAGAAAAATGGTTAAAGCACGAAGCCTCCTCCCGTGCAACCTGAGTCAAAGTCGAAATTTCAAACTGCTTCGAGCGCGTCGTGATGGGGCAGTCGGATGGGCGTCGGCTTCGTAATGCGAGGGACCCAGGTTCGATTCCTACAGCGGGAAGCTCTCTTTTCTTGAGGCGCTTAGTGCGGAAGCTGGATTTCCTGCAGTGCGCTTTGAGTGTAACGATGGGCGGCATCTGTGAGGCAGCGAAACATTCGCTTTGAAATACCACTATTTTTTTCAAATATGTACCATGAAACGTGTAATTATGCACCCGCACACCCATCATCACCACCATCATCATCATCATTGTCATTAGGACAAGTACGAATCCCCTTGAGGAATGATGACGAGGATGATGACGATTATAATAATCAGTCAAAGTTGGCTGAAGGTATTACTTGGACTGGTTCAACTCCATGGTCAGATCATAACCAGTTCAACTCCGCTGAAAGGATTATGATAATGATGATGATCAGAACAAGTTCAAGTCTGTTAAAGGCATGGTTATGAGTTTCTTCAAAAAAAATTACTATAACTTTTATTTGTTTTTTATTATCCTGTGTAGCGCTACTATGGACACTGCACGTAGTATGCACTCCCAAAACAGCTCGTCTGAGCTGAATGCTTGTTCCTCTTTGACACACCCAGACGCAGTGCTCGATCGCGGGGCAGCCGTGATTGGCTCTCTGATTAATGACGTCGGCTCCTTTGCTCCTCAAGACGAACCACTTGCGAGCTCGACTAAGACGACCCCTACGATTGACTCCAGCCCTCGCTAGCACTTCGAGGTTCTCCCTCGGGACACAATAAGAGAAAATTTGTGTTTAAAGTCGCATTGTTCACGCCTTCCATTTAATAAACTCTTCAAAATAAAACAACAACAAAAACGAAGAGGCTACGCAGGTACGCACGACAATGGAGGGGTACAGTTTACCAACTCCACTAATTATCTGCCGCCCACAATGCCCGATTGTCTGCCTCACGCCCTCGCGAAATGATGCCCCGGGGATGAGCAAGCATGTTACCTCGCTGTCCCTCCGGGGTTTCGTTGCAGTAAGCACAAGCAAATTCCGCCCGAGCGTCAACTGCGCCCACAAGGCAGCGTAGGCTTCTTGATTTAAAAGAAACGAAAGGCCAGCTATGCTTAGGAAGGAACCGCGGGTCCTCGGAGTATACGCGAGGAAGTAATTACGATCCATTGTCTCAAGCTAATCTCGGTGGAGGGAACAAAACGCGTGATACCGCGCGGGGGTACATATCAGTAACAAAGGGAAAAAAAAGTGCTGCGCGACGAACTGCAAAACAACCGCTACGCGCGGAAGGGCATACACAGTTCCCGGAGGGACGAGTGGCTATATGGGGGGCGTCAGAGCGAGACTTCTTTAATGAAGTCGTGTGGAGCTTACGCGAGCCTAGCTGGCATACTTAATGCCGAGCGAAAACGAAAAAAAAATGGATATCATCCGCCGTATAGAAAAAAATGGAACGAGAAATAAACAAAAACTGAGCGAGCCTTGCTCACGCAACTGATCCGACAGGGACGCACCTGAACGTGACAGCTCGAACCTGGGGCTGTTTGCGGGGTCTGCACGTGTGCGCACGCATGAGCACCTTCAGACAGCCAAACGACGCAGCAGCAGCTGCTGAACGACAACGTTAGTATTTTAACTGTTTTTTTTTTCCTTCACTTTTGTAATAATAAAGCGTCACGTCAAGTTATTTTGTGTTTGTACATCGAATATGCGCTATCATCTGCAGCGTAAACAAATTACTATTTTTTTTGCTTGTTCCCAACGCTATTTTTTTCTCCTACACGCGAATTTCGGCTCCTGTACAAGTTCCAACGCCGCAACACGCGCCAATGCGCGCACACTCACGCGCATGCACACCAACACCCAGGAAATCCTTCTGCCCGCAGGAGGTTGGTCTACGCATTCAAACTCCTCAGTTGAGAATCACACCACGGAAGGATAGGGACTGCGACTCCAAACTTCAAATCCTTCTGCCCGCAGGTTGGTCTACACATACGAACTCCTCAGTTGGGCATTACACCACGGAAGGATAGCGACTGCGACTCCCAACTTCAAATCCTTCTGCCCTCAGGAGGTTTGTCTACACATACAAACTCCTCAGTTGAGAATCACAATACGGAAGGATAGTGACGGTGACTCCAAACTTCGAATCCTTCTGCCCGCAGGAGGTTGGTCTACGCATACAAACTCCTCAGTTGAGAATCACACCACGGAAGGATAGGGACGGCGACTCCAAACTTCAAATCCTTCTGCCCGCAGGAGGTTGGTCTACGCATACAAACTCCTCAGTTGAGAATCACACCACGGAAGGATAGGGACTGCGACTCCAAACTTCAAATCCTTCTGCCCGCAGGTTGGTCTACACATACGAACTCCTCAGTTGGGCATTACACCACGGAAGGATAGCGACTGCGACTCCCAACTTCAAATCCTTCTGCCCTCAGGAGGTTTGTCTACACATACAAACTCCTCAGTTGAGAATCACAATACGGAAGGATAGTGACGGTGACTCCAAACTTCGAATCCTTCTGCCCGCAGGAGGTTGGTCTACGCATACAAACTCCTCAGTTGAGAATCACACCCCGGAAGGATAGGGACGGCGACTCCAAACTTCAAATCCTTCTGCCCGCAGGAGGTTGGTCTACGCATACAAACTCCTCAGTTGAGAATCACACCACGGAAGGATAGGGACTGCGACTCCAAACTTCAAATCCTTCTGCCCGCAGGTTGGTCTACACATACGAACTCCTCAGTTGGGCATTACACCACGGAAGGATAGCGACTGCGACTCCCAACTTCAAATCCTTCTGCCCTCAGGAGGTTTGTCTACACATACAAACTCCTCAGTTGAGAATCACAATACGGAAGGATAGTGACGGTGACTCCAAACTTCGAATCCTTCTGCCCGCAGGAGGTTGGTCTACGCATACAAACTCCTCAGTTGAGAATCACACCCCGGAAGGATAGGGACGGCGACTCCAAACTTCAAATCCTTCTGCCCGCAGGAGGTTGGTCTACGCATACAAACTCCTCAGTTGAGAATCACACCCCGGAAGGATAGGGACGGCGACTCCAAACTTCAAATCCTTCTGCCCGCAGGAGGTTGGTCTACGCATACAAACTCCTCAGTTGAGAATCACACCACGGAAGGATAGGGACTGCGACTCCAAACTTCAAATCCTTCTGCCCGCAGGTTGGTCTACACATACGAACTCCTCAGTTGGGCATTACACCACGGAAGGATAGCGACTGCGACTCCCAACTTCAAATCCTTCTGCCCTCAGGAGGTTTGTCTACACATACAAACTCCTCAGTTGAGAATCACAATACGGAAGGATAGTGACGGTGACTCCAAACTTCGAATCCTTCTGCCCGCAGGAGGTTGGTCTACGCATACAAACTCCTCAGTTGAGAATCACACCCCGGAAGGATAGGGACGGCGACTCCAAACTTCAAATCCTTCTGCCCGCAGGAGGTTGGTCTACGCATACAAACTCCTCAGTTGAGAATCACACCACGGAAGGATAGGGACTGCGACTCTAAACTTCAAATCCTTCTGCCCTCAGGAGGTTTGTCTACACATACAAACTCCTCAGTTGAGAATCACACCACGGAAGGATAGTGACGGCGACTCCAAACTTCAAATCCTTCTGCCCTCAGGAGGTTTGTCTACACATACAAACTTCTCAGTTGAGAATCACACCACGGAAGGACAGTGACGGCGACTCCAAACTTCAAATCCTTCTGCCCTCAGGAGGTTTGTCTACACATACAAACTCCTCAGTTGAGAATCACACCACGGAAGGATAGTGACGGCGACTCCCAACTTCAAATCCTTCTGCCCTCAGGAGGTTTGTCTACACATACAAACTCCTCAGTTGAGAATCACACCACGGAAGGATAGTGACGGCGACTCTAAACTTCAAATCCTTCTGCCCTCAGGAGGTTTGTCTACACATACAAACTCCTCAGTTGAGAATCACACCACGGAAGGATAGTGACGGCGACTCCAAACTTCAAATCCTTCTGCCCTCAGGAGGTTTGTCTACACATACAAACTCCTCAGTTGAGAATCACACCACGGAAGGATAGTGACGGCGACTCTAAACTTCAAATCCTTCTGCCCTCAGGAGGTTTGTCTACACATACAAACTCCTCAGTTGAGAATCACACCACGGAAGGATAGTGACGGCGACTCCAAACTTCAAATCCTTCTGCCCGCAGGAGGTTGGTCTACGCATACAAACTCCTCAGTTGAGAATCACACCACGGAAGGATAGGGCTGCGACTCTAAACTTCAAATCCTTCTGCCCTCAGGAGGTTTGTCTACACATACAAACTCCTCAGTTGAGAATCACACCACGGAAGGATAGTGACGGCGACTCCAAACTTCAAATCCTTCTGCCCTCAGGAGGTTTGTCTACACATACAAACTCCTCAGTTGAGAATCACACCACGGAAGGATAGTGACGGCGACTCCAAACTTCAAATCCTTCTGCCCTCAGGAGGTTTGTCTACACATACAAACTCCTCAGTTGAGAATCACACCACGGAAGGATAGTGACGGCGACTCCAAACTTCAAATCCTTCTGCCCGCAGGAGGTTGGTCTACGCATACAAACTCCTCAGTTGAGAATCACACCACGGAAGGATAGGGACTGCGACTCCAAACTTCAAATCCTTCTGCCCGCAGGTTGGTCTACACATACGAACTCCTCAGTTGGGCATTACACCACGGAAGGATAGCGACTGCGACTCCCAACTTCAAATCCTTCTGCCCTCAGGAGGTTTGTCTACACATACAAACTCCTCAGTTGAGAATCACACCACGGAAGGATAGGGACTGCGACTCCAAACTTCAAATCCTTCTGCCCGCAGGTTGGTCTGCACATACGAACTCCTCTGTTGGGCATTACACCACGGAAGGATAGCGACTGCGACTCCCAACTTCAAATCCTTCTGCCCTCAGGAGGTGTGTCTACACATACAAACTCCTCAGTCGGTCATCACACCACGGAAGGATATATCTGTGACTCCCAACTTCATATATAACTTCAGGTCGAAAGCGCGAAGTTCCCGTCTTTGTCTTCGGTATACGACCTCTGCCTAAGTAGCGAGAAGGGCCGGCCGCAACTTCATTAGAGCCGAAGCGCTATTGTCTAATCGTGGAAAGCAGAAGTGCCCGCGGTGTGGCGGGAAGAGGGGGGGGTGGAACCTGAAGAGGCTGCCGCGTATACGTCGGCGAGATCTCCGCCGCCGGCGCGGCTATAGTGCAGCGAGCGCCCTGTTTTGGCCGGGCAAATATTGGAAGTCGCGTCAGCCGCAGGAGAGCCGCTCCTCCGCCTCGGCTACCTCGCGCCCGCCCAGCTGTCCGACGATGGCGCTTGGCCCGTTCCCATCTTAATTGGGGCCGGGCCCTCGGATGGCTTGCGCTGGTCCGGCAACTAGATCCCGCACGCACGTGGGTGCAGTGACGACGTCGTGCCTATAGCTTCAGCGGTTATTTTCGCGGCGAGCCAGGGTTGCGGCGTCCGTGGCGATTGTTGGCACATGTCGATAGGTGGGCCTCACGGTGACATTCCGATCCGAAGTAGGCGCGCGAATTGTGTTTAAGCACGGATGAACTTTCACTCAGGGAAGCCGCCCGTGACGCCGCAGTTGACTATATACGCCTTCCGCTGCTGAAAACAACGCCGTGAACTCGATCCTTCATCGACACGGGGGTTTCGGCCGCACTGAAGCGAGGCCAGCTCGTATTTCCAACGAACTTAGCATTAAACACTCTTGCATTGTGAGCAAGATTTTAAACAGCCGAGCTGTTTCGGCCGAGCTTTTTCCGTCCGGGGCACTAAACAATCTCGAAGCCCAAAGGGAAAAAAATGGGGTTATGGAGGCTCCGGGAATCGCACCCGGGACGTTTACGCTGTGAAACAACCTAACCACTGGGCCACCCTGAAGGTCCGAGGGGTACGCGGTTATCCACGACGGGGAACAATACGATGGGCTGGCAATTGGAAAGTAAAAAAGAAACGCTTCCCGTGGTCGCAATCGAACTTAGCTGCGTCCCTCGCGTTATGAAGCGAGCGTCTGTCCTAATGAGGTGTCATCGCACTCCGGGCGCACAGCATTTCCTTTGGCATCGCAGCGCGGGTTTTGACTTTGGACTTGGCCGCGGGTCCTAGCGCGTGCTAACGCGGTCCTTTTTGGGAGAGATGTGAAAGCCTGTGGGCGAAACGATCCGGGCCTCCCAGTGATGGAGAACTCTCAGCGGCAAGTTCGGACATCCATGTAAGGTGCAACAGCCGGGTCTCCGACGAAGAAAGAGGGGCCGCTGCAGTTTTGCTGTTTCCCCAGTCTTGCTCGACTAGTGCAAGCTGCGCCAATTTTTTTTTACTCGTACCTTCAAATAGAAGGGTCGAAAAAATATCAATCCTCGGCCTCTGACCGGTTGTAAATAGAGTACGACATACATAATAAGAACGACGGCGCTCGAGTTAGGGGCAACGTGGTCGAAATGAAAAATCATATTCTTCGTCTGACGCCTTGAGACGGTCACTATGCGGGCGCAGTTTCCGCTTGCATCTTCCGTCTAACAACCCGCTGCCCACGACATGGGACGCGTTCTTACACAGGGCGAAGTCACGCAGATGCAGTGTTCAATCTGCTAAATTGCATCTCCTGTGATACAAAAAAAAAAAAACTTGGAAAGAAACATTTTTGGTCCCCTGGCCTGGCTGGCTATAGTGTAGGGACCAACGGCTAGTGTCGAGATCATTTGTTTCGGCTAGTGTGGCCGAAACAAATGGAAATTCCAATTACTTACAATTAGATTAATCAAAAAGCCACACGAAAAAATTACTCCCACCTCCCCTCGCGGGAACCCCTGTGTAAATGCGACGCATAGGGGGTTCCGTTGTTGCTTCCGTTAGGTTGATTCTCCCACCGCGTGAAACGTGCCGTGAACCCCCTGCCGCGGCTATGACGCAACACAATCCAACACAATCTACTTTAATCCAATCCAAATCCAATCCAAGCCAAGTCAAGCCAATCCAATCCAATTCCCCTCGCGAGGGAGTGGTCGCTATCGGAGAGGAGAGGGGGTTAGCGGCGGAGAGCGCAGCTCGCGCGGCGAGGAGAATGGGGGAGGGGTGTGGACGGACAACGACAACGCCGTATGGAGGGACAAGGCGAGTGAATGAGATGCCGTCACATCTAATAGCCGGGGAGAGAGAATAAGAAAATAAGAAACATATTGTAGACACACCCAAGTGGGTATTGTCCAATTGCCGCTCTGCTATGGACCAAGCCCTTTAAAGTCGACTTCGCTTCTGCACGCGCGCATTGGTGAGAAAACATATTTTCAGGCGCCGTATGAGCTGTGTGATATCAAACTAGGAAGGTACTAAGTCTTTACGTCATAAATAGCTGCTTTGCTGGGAATACATTACTTTCAGGGGCAATCTAAGAGGTCCTGTATCAAAATAAGAAGGTCCTAAGGCCTAATATCAATTATTTCCAGAAAACTGCACGTATGCGCACGGAACGCTATACAACGAGCCCCTTCAAACCAGATTCGCTACTATACACAAATCCGCTGCGAAGAAGAAACAGTTAGGGGTAATTTATGCGTAGTCTCATTTCACTGCCAGGTTGTCCGAGGGCCTTTTTACGTGTATCCCCGCACGGTGCTATACACCGTTCACTTTAAAGTAGACTTTACTATTACACAAAAATGCACTGCCAAAAAACAAGAAGTTTGATCTGAAATTATGAAAACCTAGTGCCTTTTTGCAGTGAAGCTGTCTATGGCTAGAATTCCGAGGTCTCGAGCCGTACTTAGCAGCGTGTGCTGAGCGTATGGGAAAATTCATAATAAATAAGAACAGGTCTTCTGGCCTCCATATTTTTGATATAATACTACTCCTACTGCATTTCGAAAAATGTCTTCTCAGCAATGCATGTTTGTTCAAAGGTGAAGCCAACTTTAAAACAATCGTTGTAAGCTTGGTTTTTGCAGGCTGGCTTTCCCACATTGCGTGCTGCACAGTGAAGCTTTGTAGATGCTTCACTGTGACGCAAAATTGTGCAGTGAAGCATCTACGGAGGGAGGATGGTTAAAGCCGCACTTTATGCTCCTCTCCACCACCGCCACTTCTTTTGTGAGACGTGTATACACTCCTCGCCAAGCGCGGCCTCTCTCTCCCTTCTGACACTGCGCAACGCTGGCGCTCTTTGGTGACCACCTGTGCGGCGCACTAGAGACGTCGTTGTCTCTACCCACCAATCGTCTGTGTCTTCAGCTTGTTACGCCGAGATCGGGTCACTGTACTTATGGAGCAATATAGCAAAGCCCAAACAGCTAGTCCCTAACATAGCAAATGCAACCAGAGCGTCAACTTCGCTGGACTTCACTCTTCGCCGGGTGCAAGAGCTCTGATTTTTTTAACACAGTTTTCGTAAGCGGGGAAAGTGTGACGCGACAAGCTTTACAGACGCACCGACGGGTTTCTTCGTTGAGTCTACATAGAAATGATTAAGCAATTTTAAAGAAATCTTGAGCCATTCCACTCTATGATGGCGGGTGACTAATGAAGCATAGGTGATGCAGAATCACGAACTATGGTACTAACTCATTTATTGCCGTGATGGGCAGTCATCGGGACGAACGGTAGACATACACAATTATTATCTTGCATTCCCGTTTTATATGTAGTTTTGTGGGCAACTACCGCCGCCCCGAAAATCCACACGAAACTAGACTCGCGTGACGCTTCGAAGTGACCGGCGCTCCGTGGAAAGCGGGTACGCGCAACGTTCTCGCCACCACGGGAGAGTGGAAGGAAACTAGGTACTATGCAAGCAAAAGCAAGTGAGCTCGCAAACAAACAAACAAACAAACAAACAAACAGACAGACAGACAGACAGACAGACAGACAGACAGACAAACAAACAAACAAACAAACAAACAATTTTATGCACAAGGCCAACTAGGGCAAAGAGCGCCAGGAAATTGGTTAGATAACTGAGAAAAAAAATCAAACAAACAAACAAACAAACAAACAAATCCCGGGCCATCTCCACTAACGTGAAACCTCGAGAGGGGCGAAGCATGCAGTGCATACGTGTTTTGTAGGTAAGTCTCTTTGTTGCCACACGGCGCGCGCTGGTTGGGCGCCGGAGAAGCGCCGGTTGGAGGGTCCATCGCGCGTTTGCAAAGGCGGTGGTGCCCTCTCATGCGCTGAACCGGATTTAAGCAATTTCTGTGTCACACCTGCCCCAGTTTGAAGTAGCGGTAGGGGTCAGTGCAAGCGCAGTGAAATGCCCACGCCTCACCCTGGAGGCTCGTCCTCTGTGATCAACGATGCCCTTGGACAATGTAAGAAGGCAATTTCTTTCGTCGGCCGACCACCCGACGCGATCAGGCCCAGCGTCGAGAGCCGGCGAGTATTTGAGTGCAACAAAAATAATAAGCCGTCTACAAACAGCTTCCGCTTGTGCTTGACGATTGCTGAAGCGGACAGGGAGCCTTCCACTGATCTTTAAATCATGTTAGCTCATTTTGAACCGGTTTTATTCATTATATACTCTTCTTTTAATGCGCGTTACGTTCCCGATGCATTGGAAAACGAGTGTGCCGATGTTTTAGTACCGTGACTGTGTGTCACGACGACAGGAGTAGCGGAGAGCCCGAACCCCTAAGGGGCTTCGCCCCTAAACACAAGCGTGCACAACGAAGGCCTTCCACTTTGAATGAACGTGGAGCACCGGGAGTTTCTTTTTTTTTTTTTCTTACATAAGCAATACATGGAAACATGGCGATGAATAGCTTCGCTGTAAAATCGTAATGCACGAAGGTGTGCCACCCAACTATCTCGTCCCTGTGATCCCCCTTCCTCCCCTCCCCCGGGCTACGAGCCTCCCTCTCGCATAAGGACAATCTATCAGTTCTCAGAAATGGTCAAATGTATGGGCAGTGACCCATTCACCTCGCTACAATCTTAAATTGCATGTCTCTATCACTCTTAATCTGGTTCCACGTAAGATCCACTTAGTAACTGGAACTTTTTTGCAAAAAAGTTCCAGTTATATAATTGGAACCGTGTTCCACATATCCTGAAAATTAAGTGGAACAGTGCACCACATATTTTTGCATCTAAATTATGTGGATCGGTGTTCCAAATAAAAGTATGCGGATCACTGTTCCAAATAAAAGGGTAGTTTAAGTTACTGGAACATTGATCCATGTAAAATGATTATGGAATTTATCAGGTGCGCCGTTCCAGGTACCTTCAGACCAGCTGTTTAAATAAAACGGTGTTCCTATAGACATTGGGAAGCTGTCTATGGGACTCCACTTTTCCAATATTTCTGCTTTCCTGTCGGTATACACCGAGGTCATATGCCAGGCTGGCGGATGCATTGGTATCAGCAGGAAACCGCAAGCACCATTTTAACACAGCCTTGATATATGACCCGCAGTGATACCAACAATTGGAAAGCAGAAACCACCGCAGCAGTGTGGTCCCTGACAGTTCCCAACAGTTGCCTATCGGAGCAGAGTTCTATATAAAAGTTGGTCTGAGGCACCTAGAGCGGCACACAGTCTTTGGCTTCACCTGCAGAATCCTGTTCTGGGTTTCAGCTGCATGTAAAAGAAACAATATACTTGCATTAAAATACGCACGAAACAAGCTATTATGACTCATACACTGCTTTTCAACATACTATACAACTTTATTGGGTGTTAGTATTCATACATTTCAGATTTGAATGGCTGTCTATTTTAAATTGCACAGAAAATGACCAACGTACAAGGAATAAATACCATAACGATAGCACTAGGCTCCAAGTGGCATTTTCACATATTCACTTTTACTCAAAAACATGGTTAATAAAGACGGTATTAGGGTCAAATGCTTCATAAATAAATAGACGTGTGTGTCTACCGCGGCACTGACACAGACACTATACAACAGTGAGCATCAAATATGCTGTCTTATCAGATAAACCAAGGTAATTCAAAGGCGGAATTACTCATTGCGCTTGCCATACTATGTTTACGCATAACTGTTTGGGAAAATGCCGTTTGCTATTAAATTGTAGGGAAAGGCCTAAAAACAAGCCATACACGGTTGTATTATTAAAAAACCTACAACAGTGCATTGCAAGAGTTTAGGAAAACAACGCTCGAGCCAAGATTAACGATAAAACATTTTGACACGAGAGGTCACATGCGGTAGTATGCCACAATTAAAACATGATTATTAAAGATAGTAGTTTCCTGACACCAGACGTAAGTGTAACATCAAGCTATTTGTAGGCAAAATAGACTTTATGAGCGTCCTGAAAAAGCCTTTGACTTAAGGCACGTTACTTGACCAAACAATTTGTAGTTGTTTAAAATAATTCATCCCAGGAAATCTCACAAAAGCCAGCGTGAATCTTATATAATTTTGCAAACCAGGTAGCTGGAAGCATGTTACACATATTAAAATTTAAGAAGCAGACTAATTATATACGTCATCAATTCAAGCGGGAACAAGTCAGGCATCCTTAAGAAGCAAACAAGCCAGCGTTGCATCATACCGGGGACCAGTTTTACAAAGCAGACTTGAAAGCATTTTTTCCAGCCTCAACGTTTTACCTTAGGTAAAATTCACAGTTGCGTGCTATAAAAACCCTCCCGTCTTGCTGTCAGTGTAATTGTGACCAAAGCCCTGCTTCTGCCAAGCAAGAAATGCAACTTTGTTCAAAGGAGAAGACTTGTTCAAGCCAAATACGCACATTTTAAATTCTTCTACGGCATGTGTGTCAGCTCCCTTACAGCACTAAAATTTATCAATGAAGGCGGAAGCCATCTGCGTAAATAAGCACTGTCACTTTTTGCATCAGCAGCAGCACTGCCACGACAAAAAATCTCATGAGCTACACTTGAATAATAGGACGTTACAATGCGGTGCCATGCACTGCATTAACACCCACTATAGATTCAAAGACAGCCTGCGCATTGTGCCAATGATGAAAAATAAGGCACGACTTCAGTGTTCAGTTGACATGAAACTTGCATGTGCCAGTAACTTAAACCCCTTCATCTGATTTCACCCCCTTCATGCCTTTCATCTGACCTCCTTCATGCCTTTCAAGAGATACTTTAACCTCTACCAATAATTTAAAATCCTAAGTAGAGCTGAACACTTCAAGTATTTCAACAGACTCCAACTTAAATGACATCAGGCCACTGTCAAATTTCTCATGCTTTCCAAGAACTCCCTGCAAAAGTCCCAAGAACTCTTCAAAGGCACACAAGCATGAGAACATGATGACACGATGAAAAAGATGACATATGCGGCGAAGAGGATGACCACATCCTGAAGTGACAATGCAGGCGGCGAATCCGTGATGTGTTTCTTGCGGGCAATATTGATGGCGCCAGTCCCTTCTCTCAGAATAACCGGGCCTCGAGAAGACTTACTGCTCACCTCATGTACCTTCAAGGAAACAAGAATATTGTGTTACATGGTTGGTTTAAATGAGTGAGTTGCTTAGGCCCTTTCATAACACAGTAATTGATTTAAAATCAGTGATTTCTTGTGTTTTTTGTGGGGGTGCTGCTAAAGGTGAAAGTGCGCTAAACAATATCGCCACAAACAATCAATGAAATTGCCCTGATTCTGTAAAGTATCCCACCTTGCTGCCTCGGTATCCTGAATATAAGTTTTTTTATCCTTGACAGGTTTCGTTCATTAATCAAATAATAATTACTATAATCACCTTTCGGCATTATATTTTACACACCTTCTCTCTGCAAAAAATGTTCTCTGTACTGTATAATGTACTCCCTAGAATGCTGTAGTCAGGCTGGCTTAATATAACTTACAGCTAAACGATGTTTCTACCACAAATAAATAAATGGCCAGTCGTAGGAAATCATAAATATCGCACTGTGGCAGAAATGTTTTGGGCAATTAGTTCCACCTAAAATATTTCCCTCTCGATATGTATTACCTCCATGGTTCGTAGTGGTATGAGGCAGAAGTTGAGCTGACTAATGCTGAACTAGGCTGTTGCACAGTTTTCTTGTAAATCACTATACCACATTTTCTTGCAGACGACACTTTCAGTGCTCTAAGCAATTCCCTTAAAAAAATTATCCCTTATTTAACCACCTGTCAAAATCCAATGCAAGCATTACTCATGCTACGGCTGTATTTGGGAGTATATTATTGGTGCTACGGGCGTATTAAAAGCGGGAAATTTAAATCGATAGTTGCCACCGTATTGTTGTAGCAGCAACCACGTTGGGCGTGTCCGTGGTGCTGGCAAATCACAGCAACAACTCTCAAGGTGTAAAAGCTAAATATTTACAAAACTTAAATACAAAATAGTGGTTTTTTGGCCACTGTTAGAGCATCCGTAATAGGCGGAATGTGAACACAATGGCCAATATTGGCGTTCACGATAACTTCTTAACAGTGAGATTTAATTAAGGTGAACAGCCCCTGAGTCCCGCAAAAACAAAATGCCAGCTTACCCAACCAAAATTAAGACCCGGGTGTTTTTGCCAGGGACGTCTCAAAGTGCACTTCCAGGAAAGTTTCGCTAACGTGTTCCGAAAAGCTCCTACTGTCACCTTGAGCCACAGGCCAAGCTGTCACTGAAAAGAAGTAAAGTTTCAAACCATTAGTTACAAAGAAACTACCTAAAAACGCGCCATGAAAGACCGAAAAATGGCAGTGCGTACTTACTTGTAGAATGCAATGATTTCATCCTGTGTAAGAGTTTTAATGTGTTGCTTTCTGATGATACACTTCCAAGAAGGGGTCCAAATACAATTAAAATGGCCATATGCATTCCTTGTACAGCTGTTTTAGGTCTATCTTCGCCCTATTGCCTAGAAAATAAACAGTACAAAAATATCAGAGAATAAATTCTTGCCTTGCTTTACCCAGGGAGCACGAGAATATATTGAATAATGTCTGATTCGTTCTACGAAAGTCGAATGTCTTTTTTACAGCGGAAGCCCTGGTAATCTTTTCTTGCTAAACAATTTGAGATATAAAAATATTTGAACATACTTTAAGCTCACCTGTCCCTGGTCTATGCGAACTGGTGAAAATCTGCACAATATGTACGACTCAAAAGGTACTCTTTTGTGGCTTATGAGCTCCACAGGGCATTCATAATCCGCCACACTCTCCCCGACGACTCTTCAGCATGCCGCCATGACTTCGCAGGAGCATGTAAAGAATGGAAATAATTTGTTTTCATTTTTTTTTGCAGAGGAACAAAAACATTTATCACAACCCATCAGTGGAGGGCCAAATGTCTCCACAGTCAGCCACAGACTCTTTCTGAACAGGTCATAGAGAATGAATACAGAATGTAGCAATCTGCTACGTTCAAAGGAGAACAGAAATGGATTAATGTTTGGTGCACACCATGATGCAACAACTTTGCACCTGACCGTTTCGAAAATTATTCCAACTCTCTAGCTGCCACTGACATTGATAGCATAAAATGGCAGGAATGAATTATTTTTAAACTTACATTGTGACGTTAAAACTTCTAATAGTCCACACGTGAGCTTTATGGGTAATTATTCTGAGGTCTCAGGTTACCACTGACATTGACAGCATAGAAACGGCTCCACACTTTCTGCGTGTTTCCACCTGACTTCCCCTCCACAAAAAGAACGTTTTGCTAGTATACGCTGCTGCTCGGACAACCACTTTCCCTTGCATTTCACTACACGTCAGGGAGCCAACTAAACTTGACTAGGGTAAATAGACCATCTGAATTCATCGAAGGCATTGGAAGAAACAGGGAAAAACTACACACACAGCACAGATAAACGTAAGCAGTGCTGCCGCTAACGCCTTGAACGCACATCAACATTTGGCGGAATAGCGTGATTAGCACAGTAAATTTATGGCTCTCAGCAGACCAACACAACGCAATTAACACGAAAGTTTGAAAATGCCGATAAGTCTAAAGACAGACGCTCTGACAAACAAGTTGTGCAGTGTGTACGCGCGAGACTATGGCGTGCGACTAACCCGAGAAGATTCAGTACCGCTGACAGGTACAGCAACCGTCAATATGCAACTAAGCAACACCACACCATAAGGGGACATGCAGACTCGAGAAATGCGCACACCAGCAACTTTCTAAATAGCACTAGCTAACGTACGCAGTTAGAAATGTCAAGCAGACTCCGACCCACAAACACACAAGCTTAAAGTGAATAACGGGCGCAAACGTTTCTCGCATCGAATAGGCAGCGGAGCGGCACGTTTATCGGACGCAGTAATGACCAAGTCAATGCACAACAACCGTTACCAGAACATAAATAAGCAGCACTAACCTTTTTTGCGGCTCCTGGCAAACCTTCACTTCGTCGAACAGTAAATACAGCTCGAGGACATGAAGAAATCCGCAGTTTCACGCCACAACCAAACTGGTAACCGTTCCCGCCAGTCTGACCGACAGATCATTTAGTACATCAGGCGCATAACGCGAGCAATCAAGAAAACCGCTATAGAAGGCCACTGATGGCGCTGCATGCGGACGAACAAAAACTAGCTTGCGTTAACGTTGAGACGTAGGGGCGCTGCTGTCGTTAAAAGTGTTCACGCAGTCCCGTTTTTCCCTCATCGTCGTTGTACCCGTTGCCGTCCCACTATACCATGCATCAACGCAAGCGGCGCTGCCTTGCGGCTGTCAACGCATGCGCACGGCATGCCGCACTGAAGTGGCGGTCGTTTCGTAATGGTTTCGGCCAACTTTTTCTTCCTCCGTGCCTCTGGCGATGCACCCCGTGGCCAGTGACCAGTCCGCGGAAGAGATCACAAGCTTGGCACCCTTAATCGCTTATATTTGCTTCGGAAAATGGGAGTAGGCCTCTAAGCGGACGTCTACGCGTCTCTGAGGCTGGAACAAAGAGCTCAGATATTAGCCATTTTAACACGTTAGTTGGGCTAAAGTTGTTTCTCTCCGCGGGCCGTGAGCGCGTGCGGCATGTGTGCATAAACTTTGATGACAGCTTTATTTCGTTCTTTGCAGTGAAAACAAAACGACGATTCTTTATTGACTGCGTTCTCTTGACAACAAGCCTTTCCAATACCAATAATATATACTGCGACGCTCTTTGATATCCACGTTATAGAAAACTACTTCCGTATTGTGAATCCAGTGTGATTACTCGCTAATTCGCGAGTAATAATACATCTGCCCGTTTTCCAACAGTTTTTCTTCATGAACACCAATAGTGCAGGAAAAGAGCAACGGGGGGACCAGGAGGAGAAGGCAGATCATTCGGTGAACTTGAATTACTATGGCAAGTAACAACATTAGGGTAACACTGCGAATTCTCGCGATACTGCAATGCATAATTTAAATAAGAATGACATTTCAGTATAAATATATAGAATCTAAGGCAGATGCCGCGGGGTAGATTTAGTTCTCCGTGTTCTGTGTCGTTCTCCTCCTGCAAAGAGGTTTTCGTTTTTGCTTGTGAAAATTAATAGCCGGGACGAGACAAAATACAAAAACGAACTGCTTAGCATATAACTGCATGCGTAGCATGATGTGTGCGGTGTAAAATGTAACGCAGTCGGTTACCATTATGTATGTACCCCATCACAACATAAGTAACGTGGACTAAGTACCATTGAGCGCGTACTACACCACAGCGAGATGATGACTGAGTGTTGAACAAAAACTGCCGTTTCTGCGAAACTTTGTAAACCAAATGCATAAAATGTAATGACCTCAACAAGTATTTCGTAATGAAGATGTTCACAAAAGCACCACGAATTCTTCAGCGCTATAGCAGCTATGGCTTTGCCCGAACGGCAGACGGGGAAAGAGAAGACGTTTAGTCCTTCACAAATTAAAGTCATTGGTGATTTCTTACTTGACGCCTCAAATTAGAAAACTACGATGTTCACGAAAGCGGTTTGGGTACCGCAGAACACCTGGAAATGGGTTCTTGCAATTTCTTCTTTTGGCCTAAGATATCCTCCTCTCGACATTTTTGATGCTTTGTACGGCGTTGACAAAAAAGTGGGATTTCGTTTTCTACCAAAGGACATCCCTAAAACTACAGCTTAGCCGTATTATGAAAGTTAACTGCTGCAAGGCAGTTTTATAGATGTCGGCGAAGTTCATTAAATTTTATGTGCGGTGTGCGCGTGTATATTAAACGCGCACGTGCATCTTGGGTCAAGAAGCACCTAATATATATGCGGTTCATTGTTCCAGTTGATGCATGAAAGAGTGCATACTTCACTGCCATGCACGAGTTATGTGGAACAAGGCACGAGTAAAAAATATACAAACGCACTCTCCCCAACCGTTTACTGGGACATAAGTGGAACAGTAACCGGAACCGCCGACATCGCATGACCCCATTTCTTCGGTTCCAGATACAAACCACGAACATAAAGAAAACAAGCTGACGGTTCCAGATAAGATCCACCTATATGCTTCGTTCCAGTTATTCTTTCGTTCGGATCCACATAAAATATATGGATCACCCTTTTTAACTGGAACTTATATGGAACCAGATTAAGAGTGTAGGCGCACACACAGGTCGGGCTATGGCGCTTCATCCTTATATGACCGTATTCAGCATCCCTTAAAGCATTCGACAACGCCCGGTATGCAGTCCCAACCACGGTGCACGAAGTTGACAGACGCGGCTGCGCATGCGCGGAAGACACGAAAGCGTGACGAAACCGGTTGTGCGAATTCGCAGGTGTTCATACTCCATTATGGGCGCCGTGCAGGCTCCAATTTTCCGTCCTACCTATCCCCTGAGCGAATTCAGAGCGCGCGTGGTTGAATAATATCGCTGTATGTGCAAAGAAGACAACAGAGCCTTAGTGGCCGTATGCTTGGAAACTTCAAGGCACGCAGGGATCGTATAGCTAGCACACAGAGGATGTCCGCAGTACGGTGTGGACTTCGAGATTGGGAAGAATTTATTCCTCGCGCACATGGACTCTAAAGCCGCGTATCTCGCAAATCCGAAGCTCTTGACAGTTGCACCGGCCGAAATAAAAGGAGCCGGGCACATGGAGCAGTCCTGGCCGCGGAGAAGCCCGCTTAAAGGGGGCGGAGGGGGAGGCAGCGACGATGGCGATCAAAGGGGCGCGCTCCTCGGGCCGCAGTAATCGGGCTTTAATATCTTAAAGTTGGCCATCATTATCAGCGTCCTTTCCGGGACACTTTGCCATGCAAATGTCGGCTCCTTTGGGCCCCGGGCCCGAGCCGTCCCTTTGTCGTATTCAGATGAAGCGGAGGCGTGTAATTAAGGCTCTTTGAAATGCTCCTTCTCCTCCTGCTTCTTCGGCAGCCGCCCACGCCAAGGGCGCTTCGTTAGTGCGCCCGAATTGCAAATGTCGCTCGGCTTTCATTAGCCATTCATTAGCGCTGTCCGACTCGCTCTTAATTAAGATTTGTTTTTCGGTAATGAGCCCGAGGAACGGGTGGAGAGCGCGGCCGCACGTGATCGCCCCGCTCGCTGCACCGCCCCTTCAACTCGCCCCCTCCCCCCCTTCGTGGTGGTGCCGCAGCGCTGACGTTGCGAGTCCCCTTTCCTTCCCGCGTTGCAAGGGGTCACTCGGTGTCTTCCCCGCCCCCTACCCTTCTTTCCCTGCCCGGGTTCGCCACCTGAGCTCACCAAAAACCTCACCCGCCTACACTCTTCTCCGACCTGTGCTGCGATCGCATTTCCCGATTTCGCGACAGTCGCGGACGTGTATTAACGTGTATTAAAGAAAACCCTCGCAAAAAACGTCAGACCTTGCATCAAGTCGAACGTGTATGTTCGCTCAGAGCTCTCGGGTCCCTGTGATTAAAATGGCAGACTTACCTTCGCAATACCAAAGACGACAAGTCGTGGAGAATCGCACCGCGTCAAGGGCTATCGATATGGGAAGGAAGCAAGTTTCGCACCACTGGCATTAACGCCGAGTTGCGCGTTGTTGCCTTTGTGTGGCACGAGCACGCTGTCACGACAACCTGTTTTCCAATCTGTCGTAGCCTGCATAGCTAAGCGTATACTACCGAGAGTTTATACGCTGCCCACGAAGCTGCTTTAGAGAACGCCCCATGGTTTAGAGGTGCACGAGTCATTCCCCAAACCCGGACATGGACTTCTCCGGTTCGGAAGCTCAAATGTTGAGGCAAATCCAGACAAAAACTTACCCACACAAATCCCGGCTATCCCAGGTGTTCCCTCAAACACACACAAACGCATGCAATAAATTCGGAAACCCTTCCAACTTATTTCACGCAACATGTGCCTGCCCTATCATCTGGCCGCTCTGGCGAGCTCCGACTTTCGGATTCAGAAGGACTTGACTCTTAGAGCCCGGAGAGGAGCGGAAGAGTCTGGGAACCTGGAAGGAGCGCACCATCCCTAGGACAATCGCGACACCTCTTTTTTTTTTTTTTAAGTTTCTTTTTCCCTCTCCGAAGTCGAGGCGCATCGCATGTATAGCGGCTAGAGAGACGAGCCGGGAGCTTTAACGAAGCACGCGAGGTCAGCTTTGAGCCCAGTTCTATGAGCGTCACCATGTTATGTACACTGCACTTACAAAAATACAACAATACGCCCCTGTAAAAATCCTACGATGGCCTCTAGTATCACAAATATAGGAAAGTTGTAGATCTAAATGGACCCTGCATATACATGAACTTGAGCACAAGGTCAATGTATAGCTGTGCGGAAATTTAATGCAGTAATTTTCGAGTAGGATCGAACAGATTTCTCGGGAAAAAATTAGCTTTCAATACTGAACAAGAAATCAAATAATGGTTTATTTGAGAGAGAGAGAGAGAGAGAGAGATAGAGATAGATAGATAGATAGATAGATAGATAGATAGATAGATAGATAGATAGATAGATAGATAGATAGATAGATAGATAGATAGATAGATAGATAGATAGATAGATAGATAGATAGATAGATAGATAGATAGATAGAGAGAGAGAGAGAGAGAGAGAGAGAGAGAGAGAGAGAGAGAGAGAGAGAGAGAGAGAGAGAGAGAGAGAGAGAGAGAGAGAGAGAGAGAGAGAGAGAGAGAGAGAGAGAGACACAATGGGAGGGTGCACTGCAGGGCGTCAATGACTCCCGCTTCTTTGCGAGGTCGTTACTAAATTAAGGATGCATCGTGATTCCACGTTTCACCCTCAGTCCACATTGTGCCCGTTGCACAACTATACACACAGACCGATGTGTCCAGACCTAATATTTTAGCTTTAATGTCACGTGAAAGTTCAAATAGCTCTACTGCCGTTTAGAGTACGCGGTTCTTCAGAGGGTACTTCCCTCCCCAAAGCATTTAACACTTACAGCCATTTTTCGTGTTTCAGTTCTCCAAGACTGAGCTCGGGCCGAGTAGATGTGGCCATACGAAAACTGAAATATATTGAAATCGAAATACTCTAATCAAACCGAATCAAAACATAATTAATATCGGACGTATTTGATGGCGCGATATTTGCGTACGCATATACATTGCGGTCCTAATACTCGAATCAATGGGACTGGAACCATGATTGGCATTTGGCCTGCATTATGACACCCGATATTTGCGTGCGCTAGACTTCGTGCAGAGCCGAAGCTTTGTCAATCTGAAGGTACAGACATAAAAAAATGAAACGCGAACACAAAAATATGAACCAGGACACACAAATAGCACGATTCCATTCCCCGCAAGTGAAATTATTACCTTCTTTATTACAGTACCAAATATTGAAAACGTGAATTCTAAAATAAAACACTAGCGAGCCCTTATTTTAGCTCCCCTATACATTATCTTTGATTTCGCGTGTTTTGATTCGTATTTTCATGTTCTCATTTTATTTGTCCATCACTTTGCGTTTGGCTTTGGAGCGCAGGCTGAAATAGGAGGTCAACACCGACAGCTATTATCGGTGGTGAATGCTACTTCCCGCGAAAGTGTTCTCTAAAGTATAGCCACCAGTCCGCTGCTATACCGCTTCACGAAAATGCCTCACGACACACGCGTTGTATCCCACATATTCAAGTGCAGGTTTCGGTAGAAAAATGATCTCTTATTAGTATACGTACTCGCCATTCAGGTACGAACAGGCCGTTCAGATTTCAATTGCGCGTCCTTGTGCATAAAAGCTTCCTTCTCAGGACTGCTTGAAAAGGCTGGAGCAGCATATATACCGTGTCTGCATCGGAGAAAATAAGTTCCATGTACTCACATGTTGACTCGGACGCTTGATCTTGGTCGACTTGAATTCGATGTTCCTGAAACGGCAGGAGAACATAAACGGATTAAAAAAAGAACTGCGCGAAATTAAGTGCGCCACCAGTACACGCCTTCGACATAATAGCAAGGGTTGCAAGCGGGTTACGTGCACAGGATTCTTTCATGGTGCATGGCAAGTTTCAAAATTTTGTCCTTTCATGGAGTCCATTAGCTCATCCACTCCACGTGGTCGTGCCTTCGCAACATCATCAGCAGAGAGTTTAGACGCAATCATGTAAACGTGTACATATAGTTTTTATAATCGCTTTTCCCCCCACTGAATCGGTCAGAAATGAAACGAAAAACAAAGGCGAATTCCTTTACCGCTTATATCACCGAGGAAATTAATTATTTGGGGAATGCTACCACAAGCATCGCAATTTGTTTTCCGATTTCCCGTGTGTCCAGTGCCGCCCTTGCACAGTATACATTGGTCAAAGTGGAGCTATATAACGACAGTATAGTAGCCGCGCTATGGTTTAGTTAACCGTTTGGTCCCTTTGATGTCGTCTCTTTATTATGACGCAAATTAATTCCGAGTAGGAATGGCGGAAGCAGCATCCACCGTCCTGTCGTAAATTCTAGAGGCAGAGAACAGGCTATAATCGTGATGGAAATTCAGCCATTCGATGTTCTTCGCCAAAGAACACCAATCTGTATGCAAACTGCATGCAATCCGAGTGCCGGTACCGGACAGGGAACGTTTCTCCGTTCTGTTTAAACTCTGTAATGTCTCTTGAAGGGCTCTGTCCGAACCGTAGGCTTCTGGTCGTCGCAACGCGCGGCGTTTGGATGCAATGGAGCCTACACGCACCGGTAACGCCGAGCTGTGCTCCGTTATCGCACACTTCTGCAGGAAAAAGCGAACTTGTTACCTTATAATCACCTTCAAGTCTCATAATTGAGCGTGAAAGGGGTGGGGAGAGGCAGTTAAATTGATTTGGAGCGCTCCGAGTGGAAGAACAACTCCAAACGTTTTTTTTTCTTCTTTCTTTATTTTGTGATGCGGTTCAAAGCCAAACAAAACTAAAGCCAAGTGGAAATATGTTGACGTGCTTGCTCGGACAGTTAAACTTGTGGCAGGCAGCGTTTCCGAAATAGCGACGTATACTTTGCTCGTCAGCTTCAGACACCGCCGACCGTGCATCTTCTGCAGGCAGTTATTAGCCAGCTGGTCTGTCCCGCAGAAATCCAACAAACGAAAGTAAATAGACCGGCGATATTGACCAGACGCGCAGAATCATATCGCCACCTGTCGGTCTATGCCGTTCCGGGTTCCTAACCAGAGTAGACCGAGATAACAAAAAAACAAAGGGTAATGTAAAAGGGTGACGACGAAGAATAGGCCCTTATTAGTCAGCCGTCCGAACTCGCATCCACGGGAACACCAAAAAAATGTAGAGGGGAAAAAACGCCTCCATAATCAACTGAACACGAACCGGTGTTTCCCGCCGCCACCGGTTGAAGGGCCCCGACCGACACCGGTTGAAGAGCCCCGAAATAGCGCGCAGCCGCCGCCGCGCTCCTGCAGTGTGCGGTGCCGGAAGGGTTTCCCCGTCGGGAGGGGAAGCCCCACTGCGGGCGCTGGGTCCCTTCCGCGGCGCCTGGCGAGATCGTCTCTATCGGCACGCGCCCCCGCCAGCTGCTGCAGCGCGGTTAACAACGTCTAGACAACAAGGCCTCGGACAATACACGTCCCTCTTCGCATTCGGCTCCATTATGGAAGATCAGAATATTGGAGAAGCGGAAGCTGTGAGGTATGCCTAATAACTAGCCAGCGAGAGAGAATGATAGTTGAGCCAGTGAAGCGACAGCTTCTCTTTGGGCATTTTCTCTAGGCGTTGACGCCGGCAGCGGCTGGCGGCGCGGAAGGGTTTCCGCCCAAAGTCAGCCCGCGGAGCCCTTTTGTGGCGCCCCTACCCGAAACATGGCCGCAAACAAGCATTATACCGGCTCTTTTCGGCGCGGTCATACGTGTACGGGCGCGGATTAAACGTACACGCTGCGCAGTGGTCAAAAACGGCTCGAGTGCTTTTGTCAACAGAGCAGCGGCGCCTGGGCTTCGCTTGTGCTGGGCGTCTGGGACGGACGGGCTGCAGCGTACACGGTCTTCTTCCTATTCACGCGTGCGAGTTCTAAGCTGTGTTCGAATCGATACCGGTGAACGCTGCGTCGTCTGTCTCACATTGCAAGCCTGGACTGATAGTATCCTTTTAATGCACCTCTATTTGCGAGCGAGAGCCTTCTTCCTGACACTTTTTACGATGATGAACATTTCGAATTTGGCGCCAAGTGTGTCATGACACGCACCTGCGTTACAACTGGGAGGATGTCTTTGCAGAGTGTTCCGAACGATTTTTTAGCATTGTGGGTCTTTTTTAGGAAGATCTAAAAAAAAGGAAAACAGAACAAAGGCCATGAACTTTTTCTTTCTGGTTTCCTTTTCTATATAGTTCATTTAGCCAAAATGAGGCATATGGCGGACAATCCCTGAAGTCAAACTTGTGAATTCTCGCTAAATGGCTAATCTTGTTTTTGAGTCAGCTACCTTATTTTTTGAATGAGCATTTATTGGGTGAGCTGCATTAGAAGCGTTGAAATGGGATCTTCAAACGAAAAAGAAATCGTTGGGAGAGAGTGAGAGACGGGTCAGAAAATCTGGTGTTTCCACATACGCGCAAATAAAAGAACGTATCACGGAAACTGCGGGTTTGTGTCCCCCTATTTGCCTTCAACCAATATTGATTAATAATTGGTTTTCATGCCTCCTGAATAATTCACTTTCGTGATTCCGTTTAGCTCGCAGTCGAGATCAAATGTTGTCCCCCGGAAAAAGCAAGCAAATATATAAATGACCCACTGGTTATCAACGCCTCAAACAACCTTTAATTCGATTTTACCCAGAGAAATACTCCATCATTCCAAAGCATACAGGTTGGAATAGGTACGCAAGTAGGAAGCTATTCAGTATGGCTAAACTGACTCCGAATTTCCGTTTTTTTTTTTTTATTTCCTCGCGAGCTCGGAACATTTCCGTTTCCACATCCCGGTGAGGAAAGCCTCACCAACGTCGCTGTAACCACCGCACGAATTGACGACGTTGAGCACTGCGTTATTCGTCGTCGTGCCGTTACCCCTTCACCGGCTAAGCGCGGCCCAGGTGGCGATGAAGAAAGCGCGTCTCGCAACTCCCCTTTCTTCTTTCGCGTCGTCAGATGGCAGCGTCGTGGCAGCGCTCGCGTCGAATGGCGCGCGTCTTTCCCCTCGGTCGACCCTTCCGACGTCGCCGCCGATGGGCAGCGTCGCGGCGACCGGAGGAAAGGGAGAAGAGCGAGGCTGACCCTGGCGCGCCGCCAGGACACGCTGGACGCCGCAGCTACGCCGAATCAGCGCCGGCGCTCGCCAGCGTCGCGCGGAGGAGGGGGCGTACGTCCTTTCCAGCGCGGCACTGGGGAGAAAGCTGAGTGCATCTTGTTGACGCCGCCTTGTTTAGTTGCGCAGCGCGCGCTGCGCAACCCTTTGGCGCTGCTGCGTCGATCGGAGGCCCCGCGCTGGGGGCGGCGACGAAGTCGCGATCCAGCTCCTCCCAAGCAGCGCACTGCCGCCGCCGCCGCCTCGCCTCCTTACTTCGCTCTCTCCCGGAATAGAAGAGGAGGATCGTGCGACGACGCTAGGAGATGCGTGGGGTGAGGTCAGGCGATGTAGGAAAAGGCACATGATGCAGTTCACCGGCACCGCCCCCGCACTACTACTGTTCGCTACCGCCTGCGTTGCCCTTTGCGTTCATTTGCCCTATGCCCACAGCACCTCGACTTCAATTAAGTTTACTCATCATCAACTTCCTCCCACAGGTGGGCTTCACCACGACGCTCTAGGACGGCAAATCAACGTAATCAAGTGTGCAAACTCGGCGAATGACGAGACCAGCATGCGATTTGAGCAAAAAAAATTCCCCCGCATTTCCCCGAGGGGGAGAATGTGAAAGTGCGAATGCACGGTTGTCGGCCTGCTTGCGGCGCTTGCGCTCGGCCCCCGCAGCCCACCGCCTCGCCGCCTTCTCTTCCATCTCTTCCATCGGGTTTGTAGTATCACGTGTACACCACGCAGTTATCAAGCCGCTATAACGCCGCTGAGTCGCCAACGCACGCCGCTGACGACGTAGTTTGAATGCGTTAAAGATATAAGGCGCGTTACTCACACTGATATCAGCGTGGCTTCCGTGGCTTAGTCGGTAGCGCGTCGCGCTGCGGCCGCAAAGTCCTCGGATCGAAACCTGGCGCCGGATGCTGTTTCTTTTTTAAATATAGAGGAGCACTGCGGACGCCGCCGACGCCGCCGACGCCGCCGCCGCCGCCGGCGGTGGATGGTTTGGGGTCGCTTATAAAGTGCATTCGCACTTAAAATAGAATCTTCGCTGGGACAACAGCGCGGACGCTGATCTGTCGTTTTGGAGCGTTGTGGTGAAGCCGACCTGTGGTTATTTCTGAGAGCGTAAAGAGTTGGTAATGAGTATATGGTGCTGCAGCAATAAATCGGTGCTTTTAATCAGTTTTCATTTAGAAATAGCTGGATCCTTCGCACTGAAAATTTGAGCAGCCCGGGTCTCAATTTGTGGTCAATGTTGAAGATAACAACGGCAGCAACAGATCGCTGATTCTTTAGTAATAGAATAAAAACCAGTACTCCGCTGCAAGGGAAAGACAAGCGGAACTTGAAATGCGACCTTCAGGGAATGTCTGAACGCACTGAAACGAGGTGCTTCTCTAAAATATAATTTTTTTTACTGACGCTCGCCGTTTGTGGAACATTGTACTTTTTGTTGCTTATTTTTGATACACATAAAAAAAGTTCGGTGCACAGGAAGACGACCTGCTTAATCGACGGAACATTCAGCCGTTGCTGGTTCGAGCCAGTATCGTTTGCGGGAGGTGCGCGGACAACAAAGAGAGCGTCCGCGCTCAGGGACTGAGTGAATTGACCGGAAGAGAGACCGGAAGCGGCCGTAAAAAAATCGCAGGCGAGTGCGCATGCGGGTTTGTCGTCGCGGAGGTCCTGCTCCAAGTGGGCTCTGTTGGCTCTGCGCTCTAGATAGTATACCATACACGAATCCGTCCCGACTTTGAAGAGGCTCACTATTACGACAGGATACATGCCTTCGTGTCCCCATCTTTGGAAGGAAATCATGACCTGCTCTCTCTTGGAGTCACGGAACTTCTTCAACGTGTGTCTGGCAGCTTGAGGTACGGCCTGTCGTATACAAATGCGCGACAAGATTTTTCTTAGTTTTACCGATTGTGGCTATAGTGCGTGCACAATGGGGAGTTGAAGTTGTGGAAATGTGATATCTGCTTGCTAAATGTTTAAATCCACCAAGCGTGTAGTTTTGTTAAAGAATGAATTTTCTAAACACCTTTGTGTAGATCGTGATAAACTTTGGAGAACTTGCCTTGTACAAAAACACTGAAATTTTTTGCTGGTTTACGTGTCCACAATGACATGGTTTAGTGTAAAAACACTATTTTCCTGCCTCTGCCAGCTTCGAGGGAAATTAGTAAAGCTTATATAGTGAAGCCTCCCATATTTTCCTGGATATGGCTTGCTTGCGCAAAGGTTGATTGGCAACAGAGGGAGGAAGCGACGCAGGTTTGTAACGGCCCGACGGTAGGCCTGATGTCGTGCTTTGAAGGCTAACGTCGTCAACCGGTACATGCAGCTCCATGTGCAATGAGTATGACGTTCCTTGGCATGACGCGTTGGGCTCACCGTTAAGGTTGCCCAAAGCTAAGCCTAGACGGGGAACATTAGGCCTACCGCCATAGTTTGAGTATACTAACGCCATCAACCGGCACCAGTCGGAAATAAGTACTTGTGCTTCAAGCTGCGGTAACCGATTGATGCAGTACATACACGTCTTGCAGCGTTTTATTAAACCTGAGCTCGGGCTGCTGTGGCTGTTGTTTGTCTATCAAAGGGTTACATAATGTATTGTATAAGGCTTTATAAGGAGAATGCATGCTCCTTTCGGGTGATACTCCGTGGTCAACGTACTTGACGCTGCCAGATAATTAAATTTTTTCTGCTGTGTACTCTCATGCCAAGTACATTCGGGGGAAAGCGAAATAAATAAATATCTCCTTTTGGTGACCTAGATTTCTCGTTTTTACTGGCTACTTGGCGTATAAGGTTGAGCTTCGGATTCGCTTGTGTATACGGCAACAGGCGTTGTGGCCTTCTGGCTCTAAAGTGTTTGACCTGAGACGTTGCTTAGTAGGCCAACCACTCTCGTGGTGGTGGTGGCGAGCCTGGCATGTTCATTCTGCAGTTCCCGGTGTGAATGCAGCCTAACAATGCATGCCTTTACTGCGAGAGACCACGAGCTACGATGTATACTGTCAAATCGTTTTCGGTTGACTTTTTCACGTTCCTCTTCGTGTACCAAAGGTTTGCGCTCGCCGCAAGGTGTCATGTTTGCAATTATATTCTTCGTATTTTTTATTACTTCTGCTTAGGACTAATTTAGGCATGCCAAGGAGCGCTGCAGCTTTAAACGAATCATGAACACGCACAGGCTAGCGTAGGAGCCGGGACTGGGCGGAGTCGAGTCGCAGCAAAGCAGCAGTGCCGCCTCCCAGCTAACACGCCTGAGAAAAACGCTGACATGATCAACGCCTCCGCGTTTATTGCTAGGTTACCCTTTTTGAGGCCTCTATCTTGTCTCATCTTCTCTCCGCCTTAAGTTGTCCTTTAACTCATCTGCGCTCTCCCAGGTCGTTCAGTGCCCGCATCGCATGCCAGGGGACTTGCCCTTTATACTCACGGCCTTTGCAGCTAGCCGACCGTATACACTAAGTGATGTTCAAAGGAACGAAGGGCCCGATGAGTGCGCGTGTTTTGCTAACAACTGCTGCCCCTAATTTGCGAGCAAATAGGCTCGACGCGAAAAGGTTAACGGGTATCCTGATCCCTTCCGAGAAAAATCTCCTATCACGGAATAAAATAAAATAACAACCCCGCGCTGGCGTCGTGGAGGAGATTTCGCAAATGCCACGTTTATTGTGCTAAAGGTTTTAAACCCCGGCCTTTCTTCTCGTGGAAACTTGTGTATGCGAATTTCAAAGGTCTCGTCGCCCGTCGGTTTTAGCTTGCTTGTTGCTAACGCACCCCTATTTCCGTTGTAACCTTAATGAAAAAAACATATATAGAGAGGAATTAAACAAACTACGGTACTCCGAAATGTCTCTGCCAACTCCAAAAAAGAAGCGAGCGGCGTAGCTTCCATGCCGATATGCGTCTATTCTAGATCAAAAACATCTTGAGTCTTCAAAATTGCATCTCACATGCACAGAAATTCTTTATAACTCGCTGGCTTCACACGTGGACAAGTCTATAACAGAGCGCTACTTCTACCCGCATCAGCTAAAACCAAAATAAGAACCACTTTTTTTCGAGAAGGTTTGGAGTGGCGAGCAAGCGAGCACTCGGCAAATGTCAATGACGCAATTAAAGATAATGACTTCCTCCTATACCTGGCCTGGAATCCCGCCTTCTTCACAATCAGCAATACGTTTGGTCATTCGCGGAAACCTTCTTAAAAAAAAAAAAAAAGCTAGGAACGAAGCTTGGGTTTTCCTTGCTACACCTCTCCCCGGGTATCCGGTTGAACGCAGACTAACAAAGAGGTTATACCGGTGAATCTGCAGCCTCTGGGCCTATTTTCGTTCACCTCAGGGTATTTTAAAACGCCACCCGCACACACCTGTTACCATACTTCCGAAAACGATAACACGTCGTCTCACCAGGTTCAAACGTGGCGCGAACGCCGTTTGCTCAGCGCGCTCGCACGCCGCAAGCACGGGAAGGTCATTCACTGGGGAGCCCGTCAGTTCGTACAAATAAGCATGTTCGCCACTCTTCCGCCCACAGGTTACGAACACATCGCTCCTGGTAACCGTGAAAAGACGTGATTACGCGCACATTTTCCTAATCGTTGAAATGCCACGCAGCGAACGCCAAGATCAACACGCGCTACGCGGCAATGAAACGGCGTCCGCGCCGTCCTCCGCAGCTCACCTGGTTCGCCGTGGCCTCTTCTCTTGCGCGGCTTGTCGGTGGCCGGAGCGGAAGCCCGACGACGCAGCGCAGCGGCAATCGGCGGAGCTGCCGGCGGCCGGGCCCGGCGGCCTGGCATGCCGACCAGCGACTGACGCGCCGGGCTCCCGCACAACCCTTTCCGGAGGCCCCCGCCGCCACCATGCAGCGAGCACGGGGGGTATTTTCGGGGGAGAAGACAACCCTTCCGCGAGCGGCGCGCCGCGAACCTCGGTCGCCCCGAAAGGGGGAGTCCCGCCGCCGCCAAATTTGGGTCAACTACCTGAACCCGCCGTACACAAGCTGCCGGCGTCTTCCTTCGCTTCCCCTCGCCCCCCTGATGGTCGGGGGGTCGACGCGGGCCAATTACTGCGCAGCCCTTCGGTTCCCACAACCACCGAGCATCTCGACACACGGAGGCACGCCCGCTTCCGAACCCCGCGTGTAATATGCGCAGCCCAGTTCGTACGGCACCGCGTTTTTCCTGGAAAATGTGGCCGCCGAACGACACCCCCTCTAGCACGGGCGACGGCTCGGTTTGAGTTGCGCCAGAATGCGGGTTCGAGCCGAGCACCGCTTCCGTCCTCGTCCCCCTTTTTGCAGCTGTCTTTTTTTGTTTCTGGGCTGCTGCGCTGGCAGCCGGCGTCTTGGGTCATCGGGACAGCAAGGGCTGAGGCGATAACTGGCGGGGTTCAACGCGCGCGAAGACGCCCAGCGCGAGTACGAGCTCTCGCCACCGAGAGGCGTCTCTGGCTTTGGCGGCGTTGTCTTCCCTGTGATAAGCGAAGAAAGGCCGCGTCTTTCCGCCCGGCTGCGCCGCCGCCTTGCCCGAACCGCTTTCGGAACTTTCTCTTTTCACTGGTGGCAGCGAGAGAAAGTTGCGAGATTGGCAAGAAGCGTATAGGTACCGGTTATTATGCGGGGCGCCCACCTTGGGAATTAACTGTGACAATGGTCCATTCACAGCAGTTGTTATACACAGTACCGTCAGCACAGTAAACACAGTACCGCTGTAAACGCAGTACCGCTTTATGCGCACACGCGTCACGTGCAGTGACGTTGAAAGCGCACTCTTCCATCCTTTTTCTGTTATATGCATCTGCGTATACCTTGTTCGGTTTTAATGGAAGACCAGTATAGACGTTATTCAACGCCTCGCATGCGGTATTTATTCGTCTACCGCATGAGTTGCTGCACTGAGTTGCTAGAATAGAGTGAATTCGTTTGCTCAGCCTGAATTCGGACACTGGAACACAAACGCACAGACGTGCGTACTCAATCTGAAGAAAAGACGAACCATTACACTGAAGCAGCATTTCTTTTTAATCTGTGATAAGCAGAAGTAACACAAACTTCACGGCTCAGTAGGGCAAGGAAGGCGTGCTAAACTGCTGCGACTAAGAAAGAACGGTGCTTCTTGGTCAAACAGCCTGTTCGACGAAACATCGATCGAAGTCCGTCCCATCTGGCATTATTTTTCATCGGAATTAATAACGTGAAACTCTTTCCTCATCTTCTGTCAGCTTCCCACCTCCACAACTAGACAGACATACACAATCACACACGCGCGTGCATCTTGACTTTTAATGATTCCTTTAGCCTAAAGGTGGTTATACAAACCATGAAGGGCAACTGCGTCAGAGTGACACAAGTGACTTTCACCGGTTCATATCCGCTCGCTGCTTACAGATGACGGGAAGGGAACCGATCGGGAGAGGCTTTCCTTGGGTGAAGCTGTCCGAACACAGGGGTCAGTCACTGTAACCGGTGTCCGCACACATGGAGGGGATTCCGGAGCAGCCACTGCAGCGCACTGTTGCAGCGCCACGGAGGGCAACAGCGAGAGACGGAAGTGGCGACTGCGCGAAGGAAGGAGCCGCTCAGGGAAGCGCTATTTCCGGGGCCGCAAGAGTTGGGACGCTGGCAGGCGGTCCCCAGCGCGGGGCCCCCAGCGCCCGGCCGGCTATTCTGGGCGCCCAAGGGGCTTTCGGGCATCGTGCCCCCGTATGCCACCAGCTTGCTCCGCCAACCGGCTGCCCCATTCCGACGCGGCCACCACCGCCGCTCCCGGGCACGCCACACACCAGCTGGCCGCCTCGACTCGGCGGCGGATGTTTTACTGCACAACACCCACTTCCCGGCAACAGCGAGCGTTTATCTGTGTGAGCACTGCACGCAGGCTTCCCGACGACTGTGCACAGTTGGAAGGCGCGGTCACGCAATTTCAGGCTCAATCTTTCGCTCCTTGTGCGGTGGAGGCGTTATCGGCACGACGCGGCTGCAGATGAGGCCAGCGCGCTTAGGAGACCAAAGGGGAAACCCGGCCGCACGGCGACTTCTCAGTAGGCGTAAAGTTTGCACCCCCTTCACGAATTTCGCTGGACCGGAACCCGTTCACGCAACGTTTTGCCCAGGATGATTGTAACGTATTTACACCTGGCCCAGCTTGTGCCGTGTGTGGAGGCGACAGTGAGTTGCGGTGCATGGTGGTGGCTGAATTGGACTCGTGTTCGAAGTCTACGCCATTCCCTTTGTGAGGAATGGGGTGGACCTCAGAATCGAGTGTGGCGCTTTTAAAATGTGGAAGCCTTGCGGCACTATGAAACAGTGTTCGGTGTCCGTCTGCGTGGGCGCGGCACTATCTGTTGGGAGTAGCACCGTAATGTTTAAGATAATTTTTAAGCTTTGCACGATTCTCAAGGCGGATTGACGCAGTTACTTGGGTTGAGGAGCAGGACTGATTGAGTGGGTATGCGCTTTCGCTCCTCTTTTGTTCCCCCACATTATATACAGTGAGAAAGAGGACGACCGCTATTGTCTGACAAGGCGGTAACCGCGATGGCCATAAGGTTTGTCGGGACCTACGTACGTAGGCGACATATTTGCTGGGAGCCTTGTACCTGCCACATTCTAAAACAAACCTTCCCCCTCCTCAAAGACGCATAAACCAGCAGCGTAATTGAAATTGGCAAGACACCTGCGTAGCAGCATGACTCCTCAACAGACCTTTGCCTTCAGTGCTTTTTGCCCTTAACCGGGGTGAAACTATATATCACTGCGACGAAGCGTCGCTAAACAAACTAACGCGAATTAGTTTCATTCGCTCATAACGATTTAACGCGCGCTGAAATAAAATGTGCATACGGGTGTTTGCTGAAGACCTCACTGGGCTGCTACTCATCAAATGATTGATGTCTGCCAGCTCATCTTTGTCACAGAAGACCCCCCTTTGCATGCTGCTGCTCTTCGCTATTGCCAGAAAACGCTTGAGGGGGTTGATTACCATCTTGCGCCATATTAGGGTCGCACTCCTGCGTCTGTCAAGCGTGAGGGGGATGATACGAGGGTCCCGGGAACACTAATGGCCGTAGTCTGAGTCGGTCGTCCACTCCCTGCGTTTGCTCGACCCGACTGAGTGGAGACTACCACGATTCATTTCTCCTCAACTGTAAGGTCGACCGAAGCAGGGATTCAAAATGTGGGTGTAAGTATCCTGCATCCTCTTTCACAACGAGATAGTGGGTTCGGTTCGCGGCCGTGGCGGAAGCACTTCTGATGGCGGCCAACTGAGTACATGCGTGTGTCCAAGATTTCGTTGCCCGTTAAACAACCCGGCTGGTGTGAATCTAATCTGCAGCCCTCCACTACAGCGCACCTTGCTGTTCAAATGTAGCTTTGGGGCGTAAAAAGCCTCGATATGAACTTTGACTGTTGACATGCTGGCCCCGCTACACGAACAGCGGCATGAGGTTTGGCAATGGTTCGGCTAACCCGGTCCCTGGTACAGTTTGTGCCCCGTATAGCACGCGTAGCTTCATTGCGATAAGCCCACATGCGAGGAAGATTACCTTTACAAGCATGACGTAAGCAAAACTGGCTCCAGATTAACAACGCAACCGACCTGAAAACGTCACTGCTTCTGTTCGGCAGGGGCGGTGGACCGCCGCGTTTCAGGCTGTCCGATCGAAAGCGCTGCTTACCGCGTCCGTGCCGAACAAAGAGGCCTCAAAAAGCGCTCTCGCCGCGGAAAAGCAATTTCGCGCCCAGAGAAAGAGACGCACCCCCGGCACGCAGCGCGTCCTCCTTCGCAGTCGGGGCGGCGGGGGTCAGTCAGTTCGCCCCTGGGTTCCCGCGCTGGTGGGTTAGCAGTCCCGTGACCTACAAGGCTGTCTGGATGCTTGCTTTAAACCTTTCTTTTCGCCCTTTTTCCGCAGATCGCGCACCAGACACCTGGAAGCCAGACTTCCGTAAACAGGCTCGGGGCGGCCGGCCAGACGAGCCTTCTCCCCCCAGCAACGAAAGGGGAGCCGTCGCCTTCGGAGAAAAGAAAGGATTCTGCCAGACGGGGAGAGGCCCGCCGACAATGGGGATCGCTGGGGGAGTCCCGGAACTAGGTCACCCTTTCAGACTCCTTCCCCGGCTGCTGCGAGTCGACCATCCCACTCGCCCCGTCTGGGAATGCTTTCTCAAAGAGTTGGCTGGGAAATCGTCGCCCCCTTTCCTCCCCGACCGGTCGCGTCGCGGCTGCCTCCCCGAGCTTCCTTAACCCTAGCCACGCTCCCCGCTTCAACCCCCCTTTCAATCCTCGACGAGACGTGTCTGGGAAGCGAGGTTTCCCGTCGCGGTCACTGCCGGCCCGGAACGCGATGACAGTGGTCTCTCGCTCTCTGCCTCCACGTGCTCCAGTTTTATCGTCTGTTTTACCTTTTTGTCCCCGGTAGAGCAAACAGGTTTTTCGAAAATGCGAGGTTTGCGCCGCCGGGCGAAGGCTGACGACTACTCCGAGGTGCGTTCTTGCGGTGCGGAGTCTGCGTTGTTATCTTTCCAGTGGTCTTGCTATAACGATACTTCGTTTTTTGTGGTTGTCACGTACTTGATCACTGGCATAGCCATAGAACTAAACGTCTTCTTTGCGATTAAGAAGTGTTTCATACCTCAGTGAAAAGGAGTGGTGACAGAAGCAGCTTTATACAAGGCACTTGTGTACTCCGCGAAGCCGACCAACGAAGCAAAACATGCTTCAGAAGAGGTAATGGTGAGTCGCTAAGACGCTGTTCTTTTGGGGAGAAAAAAAAAGTATAATGCAAAAGTAAAATGCGACAGGATTCAGCTGAGTGCCCCCATACCGCTGTTTATCCTCTCTTGTAGGGAGACAGACACGAAATTCCGTTTCCTTGCAGGTACAAGCCAGACATTTCCTGTGCGCAGCGAGCGCCGTCTGCTGCTTCGCTTATGACACTCCTACTCTTTTATACACCTGATAACAGGGGTCTGATATTCTGCCTAAATAGCCCAGGGGTAGAATCCCGTATTGGAACGAACGCCCCGGGGTCGAGCCCCAGGCATGTTGACAGTTTTTCTCCAAGACGGGTTATTTTTTTTATTATAAAATGGACTCTTAGCTCAATTCTGCGCATACTTTTCGTAAATAAAGGTAGTTTGGTATCTTTTATGTCCTCTTAGAGGCCGGTTTAACATTTTGCATCACAGTGGAAGTGCTCGGCTCGTACCTGGCTGGGAAAGGAATATCGCGAGATAGACATAATTTAAACAGTACAGCGCGGTGTTCAGTAGCAAGATAACTAGGAGGTAGCGTGGTGTTCAGACGCAATCTAAACAGTAACGCGTGGTGTTGAGTAGCAGGACGGCTAGGAGGTTAGTAAGCCAAACAACACCCTCAAGCATTACGTGCAGCGCTTACATACTTGCCTTTACCTTCAGTCAGTGTCTTCATTGGGAAGGGACACGAATGACACAAAGAACTGGACGAAAACTTCGGAAGGACCAATTTCCAGAGACGACATTGTAACTCGCCAAGCCAGCGGCAAACTCGCATAAAGGGACGCTTCCCCAAGGCTCGCATACACCGCGGCTAAAGCGCTACTAAAGCTTCTCGCGGGTAGAAAAGAGGTCTTCGTCGCTTAGGTGAGAAGTCTTTCCGCTCCGTGGCCCGTTATGGCCACAAAGTTTTGACGTCTCGAAAGAGCAAAGCTGTTGTCCAAGTGCCCGCCTGGGAGGCACTTGGAGAGGAGATAAGGGTTAGCCAGATAACGCTGACGACGGAACAAGTTGCGTTCTTTCCGGTAACTTTGACCCGTTCAGTTTGCAAGGTGGCCCAGAGGTTATCCCGGAGGCATGCGCAAGGCAGATAGCACGATACAACCGCTGGAACCCATGCCATGAGTCTGGCCTTTCACGAAGGGTCTGGTTGCACGGCGGTACGCAATGCCACGGACAATAGCTGTTTTTGTGGCCCGATAGTTACAGAAAGAAACAAATCCCAGTTCTTTTTCTTCCTAATTTTTTACTTACTTTTTGCCACCCGTGAGTAGTAGCTAGGAATGACCAGTTGGAAGCTGATTGGCCGGGGTGTAATTTTGGATTCCGACAGAGAGCGGGACATTTAAATTTAGAGTCACCCGCGAACCCGGTGCCTCCTTTTCCCATTCACGCAAATGATCATCTATCTCCCTCAGCGAACATTCAGAATCGGTCCCGCGCAAGCCGGGGCCAATGGCCTGAGCGGAACACCACCGCAAGCAACGAATTCTTTTAACCGTTTCCCATCGGCCGCATCATTGGGGGTCAGTCGTGTTGCGCAACTGGGCCGTTCGTCGCGTGACAGTGACTGATCGGGTCGCAGCGAAAGGAGCTAGCGTTACAAAAAAGTGAGCCGTAGAAGAAAAAAAAAAAAGCAAGAAAGCGCGCAAATCTCCACCAACACGCGCGAGAGCGAAAATCATCAGAGGATGTCGCGTCGATCGCGCGCCATTCTCCGCCGGCGTCCATTATAAAGCGGCCAGATCGGAATTGTCCCCGATGTATACATATTGCCGCCACGCGGGCAGCATCCACTATTAATCATATCGGTCAAGAACGCGTGCTGCGAGCACGCTTCGCTGTTCTCGGGCGGGCTCGCCCAGCGCGCGTGGCCGGCCCCGCATATCAGCGGCAGATGTCTGCCGCCGCTTCGCCCACGGTGGACGGCGACGTCGGATGCCTTTGTGACCTTACACAACGCCCGTCGCTGGGCGTCTCCCCGCTGTCTAGCCGCCCTCCCTCTCCCGCTCTGTCTTGTTTTCCCGGGCAAAACCACCGGCACTTTTTCTTTCGACGGGTCCAAGGGACGCCGTCCCGCACCTCGCGCCGGCGGGCCTTTCCTTTTGCGGTGTTTTCTAGCCGTTGCGTGCTCAGCGGCGGCTTCCCGTGACGCAAGAGTGGTCGACCCCGTTGAGGAGGCTCGCGGGAGGACGACCTTGAATCGGCGCGGAAAGGAAAGGTCGACGAACTGAGCCCCTCCTGGGGGGGAAGGAGCTTTGAAGCAACCCCGCAGCCCCCCGCCCTTGCCAGTCCGGTTGCACGGGGGGTCCGGTGTCTGCCCCCCCCCCCCCCCCTCCCCAACCTCATCTTTCTTTGCTGCAACCCCTCAGCGGCGGTCCCCTTTCCCAATTCTTCGTTCCTCAGGGCGGACCCAGGCACGCAGTTCTGCCGAGGCCAGGCATTTCTCCAGCCTGGACTATTTTTTACATTTTTTTTTGTGGGCGTTCATCTCCCGCCATCTCTTGTGAATTTGTATACGTTCGACTTTTGTGGCGCTGGGCCTGCACCGAAGCCGCGAACTCTCTCTTCACCCTCCCAGGATAGGAAGCAAGGGTGGGGGAAACAAATGCCCTCTCACTTTTTTTAAACCCGGAGCGAAAACGTCGAAAAAAAAAAAGCCCCGCTTTTTTTAGAAAGTTGACACAAAGGGTCGTTGAATAAAAATTGCCAGTTTTTCCCCGAAAAGTGAGTGAACCCTCTGGGTCACCAGTCCGCCGCCATCGAGGGCTTGCACTGCAACTGCTACAGCGAAGAACGGGCTTGGGTGTGGGCATTCGTATAACTATACCTGGGCCGCCTTGATAAATTCGGGAATCGGCGAACACACAGGGCCGTCGGTAACGCTCGCGCAGGATGTCGATTTGCGCGTTCCTGGAAATCGGGCGGGTAGTCGCAGATACAGCACAATGATGCTTGGCGAGCGGTCGACGAAGGCGTTGTCGGTCGCTGGCTCATCTGCTGTCCCGAGGGGGGTCCCAACGGGCGAAGGGCTGCCGGTTCTCGGGGGCACTGAACTTTTGCCTCAAAAATCCCGCTACACGGGGTCAAAGGTCAGCGAATGCGAGCACCAGTGCAGGCGCAGAAACACAGGGCTTTGTGCGCTCCGGCGAGCTGGCTTGTTACCGAATCGGCCCAACGGCCGGAAAACATATATCCGCAGGGTTTGAATTGATGCGTTCTATACCAATCCGCTCTCCACTGTAATTGTCGGAGTGCGTGTACACGCTAGCCTGAACGGAAGCTGCGGCGCAGTTTTGACGACTGTTACTCTTTGGATAAAAGCTGCATGACGCGTGTGACGGTGGCGAGGAGTTATGCTTTTGTTACATGCCCGATACTCGAGCAGCGGCAGTGGGCCGATAACTAAACCCCCGTGGCCATAGTTCTTGATTCTCGCGTGAAAAACTATACATTTTAACAGCTAGCAAAGCAAATGTTTACAAACGTTGTTCGGAGCCACGAATCGATGTATTTCTTCATAAACTAATGTCAGGAAGGAATGAATAAACAAAACCAGTGTGTCCCGCGTAATAACGCGTCGTAGTCAGCGGTTTCTTCACGTATGTATGATTTTATTTTCCACATGCTCTGGCGTGTAGATGCATGCGACCCCCGGATAAATCGAAACAGCAACACGAACTGCATTACCTCCGTTTTACGTCTCGCGGGGTCACTCTGACCATGAGGCTGGGTGAGCGTTAGTTGTCCATGCCCGGGCATCCTGAAGTGAAGAGGGATCGAGGGAGGAGGTCGGGGGAGGAAGTTAGGCTGGGTGGTCATGATGTCCGAGCCGGGGACGGTGGTGGAATCCCACCGCGGTTTCGCCAAGCCGCTTGCGTTCCAGGCCGAGACAAGTGCATTCGTCAGGTCACGGCTTCACGCGGCGCTGGCAGGAGTGCCAGGTTGCAGAGCCGTTCTCCCTTTCTTCCCGCCACCATGGCCGTCGCCGCCACCGGAGCGCCTGGCGCGAAGCGCTTTACTATTACTCTTCTCTCTCGTCTGGCGGCTTGTTACACTTGTGGTCTTGGCCCCCTCTCCCTCTTGGAAGGAGGAGACGCGCCGGTTTCTCGTCTCAGGATGCTTCCACCGCACGAAGCAGGGTTCGTCGAACTCGCCTGCAAGTGACCTTCTCATCGCGCGGTGCTCTCCTTTTCTGCCCGCTTGCGCGAGCACTTGTGCCTTTTTCCTTGCCGACGGAACTGCCTTGCCCGTTCCCGAAGAGGAAACTGGTTTCTCGCTTCCTCGCACCCCCCGTCCCCCCAGACTTCGCCCCCCCCCCCCGTTACCCCCTTTCCAGACTGCCCCAACACCCTTCCCGTCGAGCCCCTCCAGGCCCGTCTTACATGCTCCCATTTCCTTTTTTTTCTTCTGAATCCTTTGGGAATGATTTCTTTCCTTTCAGACAGCCCACAGCACTCGCCACGCTGTCTGTCTTCGTTCCTTTCTGTTTCTTTCCTTTCGCGCCCTTTCTTTCAGCGAGGACGTGAGCTGGTGGGAGCGGCATGGGAGAAGATTACGAGAATCTGGAGAGTGTTCTTCTCGGAGGCTGAAAGCGCGGTGGCCGGCAGTGGCCTCGGTTCCATCCCCAGACGGGGCTCTGGTGTCGGACTACGCAATGACCCCCCGCATGCAGCACTGGTCTAGCCACCGTAGCACTGGTAACGTGGCTGTTGAGAGACGCGAACGCAGTCTCCATCTCGTGGCACTGTCTGAAAACCGCAAGGCCCCCGGCCACCAACTGTGTGAATTTAGTTTTGAAGTGAACGTTGCTGTGAACGATTGAGGGCAGAGTTCCAAAGGTGTATTCTTCTACAGGTGGGCTAATGCTGGGCACAGATCTTAGAAACAGAGTGGTGGGGAGGGGGGAGGGGTGGTGGGCATGGAATGAAGTAAGACGCAATTAGTAATCGAAACAATAAAATTCCCTAAGCTTCGCCGCGTTGAGGCGGAGCCGTAAATCGGCTCCCACCTTCTGCAGGATCTTTATCAATACAGACTTTTTCAATCCAATCCAATCCAATGCGCGAGTCTTATTTTAATCCTGAATTGGGTTTAGGGTTGTAGTATATAGACACCACAGTCTTTAGGGGCGTGGTAACGACCCTAGATGTTGATACGTTATAACGTACCAACGTACCAATATACGTGATGTAACGTTGCATAAATGCTTGTGTAGAGAGGCAAAGAGAGAGAGAGAAAAAAACCTTTAATGAAAGCTGAAGAGGTCAGCCCCACCAACGGTAGGGCTTGCTACTCCAGATGGGGATGAATACAGTGAGTTGGTATGCGGGAAAATTAAAGAGAAAAATTAAAAGCAAAAGCAACAGGTCGTGTAAATACATCAACTGCGCTAGGGAGAATCACGCGCTACAGTGGTCTTGGTTATTCCCAGCGTACTGGTATGTTCATAATAGTCAACTTGGGCTGTGAGATTTCCTTCGTCAAGCTGGAATAGTAACATTGCAGTTTCAAGGAAGATCGTGCACGAAAGCCGATAATTTCGAAAGCACTACTCTTAATGCCTGTTCTTGAAAGCTCCGTATATACTCATAAGCCCCTAGCAAATTTTCCCCGTGTCGATAGCCACAGTATTCTAGTTCCAACGAATTACGCTGGCTCGTCTGGTGTTCAATGTTTTCGTCTATTGTGAGTTTAGGTCTTGCAGTTATTAATGTAATAACTGTGGTACATACACTGTCATTCTTCCAATAATGCCGACTTAATTACGCTCGCACAAAATAGCATTAGACTACACGTGTGGTCCTCTGCAAATCCAGTGAGAGATCTAAACAGACGGCGGTCGAAACATCCAGCCTAGAGAGAGAGAGAGAGACTTCATGGTGTTCAAATGAGAAGCCTGGTCTGATGACTTCCTTATTGCAAGGGCTCGGCCGACCCCATGGTAGTCAGCGGCCTTCATTGCCATGGGGCGTGTTGATCTTCTGCGCTGGAGCTGTGCAGCGCGTGCTCCCACTGCGCGTCGCTGTGTTTGTTTAGCAAATTGTGTAGTGGGTTCCTCTGGGTGTGTAGTGATGCGCGGGCATGACCATGCATCGGAATTAGCGCCGCAATAGGTAGAAGGCATGCCCTTCTCAGTCCTAGTTTTTGTGGAGCCAAGATATGGCCTTTTATGTGTGACGTCATAAACCGGAGTTGGAAAGAAGCGCCCTTCGCCTCAAAGTGCCGCATGCTCAGCGTTGGTTTCTGTTCGCAGGAACGCTTGAAAGTGTCGTACGAACAGTAGCAGTCCGAATTCGAATGTCTCCGAAAATTCCTGTACTGTGCAGCAAACGCGTTACCAGAGTACGCACGATTATGTCTAATCGAGCGAGAAATGTAAATGACTCTGGAGCACATCTTTTCGATAAAAAACAGGCAACTTGCAGCCATGCGCTCGCCGCCGCAAGAAAATCATTCTTTTTACATCCTTTTTTTTTCCTGGGAGCAGTCATTTCATAATTGGAGTGTGCTGGCGAGGCTCTAATTGGCTCGGTTGACAGGAGGATCGGACTGCGCCTGTGCAACACAGTACATAACATGCAAGAAGTATGTGAACGATCACAGAACGGAAATGCTTCACTATCCCTATATCAACGTTACTAGAATTCTAGTAACGTTGTACTATATGACGTCGTGCATGCAAAGGTATTCAGTAGACTCGCGATAATTCAACTTTGAAGGGACCCCAGGATTTTGTTCGAAGTATGAGAAGTTTGAGTTATCAGAAGTTCTCATAAAAATGACTTGGGGCTACGTATCAACTTGTGTTGTAATGAAAGGCGCACATATATTTATAATACAACATACACACACAATACTCAAGTGATATCCACACTTTGAAAAAAAAAAATCTCGAATGGATGACTGTTGCACGAGAGTTCGAAACAGTTTTCGATGCCAGCAAGTTCAGCCAGTTGACTGGTTTGACACGTGTATGCAGGTAATCGGCTTTATTAGGGATTGTTAGTGGTATAAGGATGCAAATACGCAGTTAGAAGCGACGAATGAGCAGATATTTCCCGGCAAGGACAAGCAACGTGTACCAATTAATTGAATATACGCAGTGGAGCAGTTCGAGTTACGTGGCTTTAAGATACATTGAAAACATAGCAGACCAACCAGAATTTTGAATTTTGTTTGAATTAACTGATAGTTTGATTTGATTTGACTTGATTTGATTTGATTTTTTATTTCTTGGCAAAAGCCAAGGGGAGGCTGAGGCTAAAGGCGAACGTGGCCTGACAGAGACCTCAGCCACCCGATTTACAGCGTACATAACAACACGTCTGTTCACAAATTCAAGCATGATAGCACAATCGTAATAGAGAAATAGCACAAAGCAAAGTCATTACTACACTTCTTATATATTATACAAAGCATAGGTCTCAAATTCACAAAGGGATCACAATGTACACATAAACGCAGTAATTCGTACGCATGAACTTTCATCAGTTACACTACATGTCACAATTACGTATTAATATATTTTTGTTTGTAATTGTTTTCAATTTCTACCTTTAGGAGGAACATGTAGACATATACTTCGAACACTTAATTATATATCAGTATTGCGAGCGTTTTGCTTAAGTAACACTTCTTTGACCTGTTTTTTAAACGTAAGCTCACTGGCGTCGAAGGTTAATTTTTCTCCTAATTTATTTAATATTTCAGAATGGATTGTCAGAACTTGAATTACCGCGAGTTCGCTGCATGTGCACTGAAGTAACATAACGAACAACATGGTTGCGATAATAAAGGTAGCGGAAGTGTTCTATGAATCTTTATGTTCTAGAAGTAGTAGACGAGGAAACAGTACTGAACAGAGTAGCTCGACTCACGAGGGACCAGCAATAACAAAAGACGAGGTGGGATAGGCAGTCTAATGAGAAAAGAAAAATTCACAGCATATCCACGGGGTGAATGATGATGAGTGGGCGAAGCTCCTGAGGGGAAATCATCGGTAAAACCGTGACTCTTCAGTGAAAGTTCGCCCACTACATCTGTGTCCGAACGTAACGTCTAGAAAGTCTCGCTTAAACCGCGCGTCGGCACCTTGGGGCTGAGCTCGCCTGATGCGTTTTGCAGACGCCTCACGAGCTCTCACTGCATCGGGGTCTGACTGCCGATACGCGCGCTTTCTTGCCGCTTCCCGTTCTCTGACGTTTTGGAGATCCTCTTCGCGCCGCAGCCGTGCCGCTTCGCGTACGGCAGGGTCCTCGCGCCGTTGCCGTGACGCTTGGGCCTCTCGTTCTCGAACGCTGGGATCTTGGCGGCGTCGTCGCGCAGCCAGACGACACGCTTCGGCCTCCCGCTCTCGTACGGCAGGATCTTGGCGGCGGCGTCGCGCAGCTTCACGGAGCGCTTCTGCCTCGCGGGCTCGCACATCTGCAGCCTTATCCATCGGGCGACTCCGAGCGCGCGCCAACAGCGAACGGATTTTATTACAACGCTCCCCGCCATCTAGTAAACAATCCAAGAACTAAACTAGAGGTAGCCACGCCATCTAGTAAACAATCCAAGCGCATCTTTTCATCATATACAAGTACCGCCATCTAGTAAACAATCCAAGAACTAAACTAGAGGTAGCCACGCCATCTAGTAAACAATCGAAGAACTAAACTAGAGGTGGCTACATACATACGTCGAGGATGGACAGACCCACGCCCTAAGGAGCTTCGCCCCTAAAAAGGCCATGGGTGTCAGAAGGAGGGTGCAAAAGGGGAAATTGCCCCTCTCCCTCTCCTAAGCTAAAACAGCACAATTGTCCCTTCCCTCCGCCCTCTCCCTCTATCCCCCAGTACAACGGGTTGGTCCCTTTCAAGACAAAATCCTGCCGACGCTCTTGGCGGTAGACTATGGAATAATCCGCGTATCTAGAGGATGAAGAGCTATCACAAGAAGAGCAGGAGAGCTATCAGAATAGTTGTCTGAATGCCTCAGTACATTACAGGCACCACTAGACTGAGAAAATGTCGACATTATTCTAAGTAACAACAAGGTGGATGCCCATGAGCGCAATAATTACCGATCTGTCAGCCTACTCTCCCGTGTACAAGCTGTTTACGACAGTTACGCGCACGAGTGACACCCTACATTTCGAAAAACCGAAGGAGCAGGCTGAATCTGTAGGATAGGCTACTCAAGAATGGATCATTTTCATTCCATAATCCTGGTAATAAACCTCTAATGGTAAACCTCTAATAAACCTCTAATAAACTTTCTGACATGGTATTTATGCATTACCGAAAAGCCTGTGATTCAGTAGAAAAACATGCAGTGATGGAAGCACTGAGAGAACCGGAAGTAGGGGAGGCGAAACTAGAGTTCTTGAGTTTTTAATTTTTCTTCTTTTTAATCTTTATCAATGATCTCCCGCAATGCCTTAAATTTTCAAAAGGTGTACTTTATGCTGACGATACCACTATCTTTACAACCGATATCAATTTAGAATCGCTAATTGTGAAGCGCTTAATGCTGTTAGTAATAATTTAGCTACATGGTGTCGGAAAAACATGCTAACCATTAACTCGTCCGAATCTCGATGTATTATTTTTAGATCTCAACACAAAATAATCCCGGAAAACTCTTCCATTTGCCTAAATAGTACTCAACTTCTTTGCTCGGTCTACGGCACATTTTTAGGGAAACACATCTCTTTGTTAACTAAAAAAGTAGCATATGGAATACCAATATTAATTAAGGTTCGTGCTTATTTTGGGTTGAAGACTCTAATTTTATTGTACTATGCATTCATTCTTAGTCACATTAGTTATTGCATATCGTCTTAGGGCACTACATACCTGACGCACCTGTCCCCCTTGCAACATATCCAGAATAAAGCCATACGGATCATTACTTATATTTTTTGTGACAACGCGGCCAGAGCAAGCGAGAGAACTATTTTCAGTTTCACTCGATCATCGTTATCCTCTTGAGTAAGGTTAGAAGCCAGTCACAAAGGGGTTTCGTTTTTTGCGCCATCTCGGGATATGGCGGTATACTAGTTGGTATTTAGGTTTCCCCGACGAAGCATCCTTTCCAACAAAGTGTTGCCGCCGAGGATCAGGCGTATAGAAAATAGCCGCGAAATTGCTAAGTACAGTTATTGGCCGTCTCTTTCAAGCCGAAAGCGCTAATAATATCTTTTTTTGCTTCTACTGTTGCATAATTGTGCGCTAGCGGTAAGTATATGCGGCAGACTCTTGCGTTCGCCCGTACGCATGCATTTTTTATCGCACTGAATTGTGCGCCAGTTGAAACGCTTTAACGAAATTGAAATAGAAACAAAGACCACTGCTTGGTCTGAGGCATACTATTTTATAATGTTTGCTAGCTAAGGTTCGTGTCTTTCAAAAAGATCATGACGAACAAAAGTGCCCGAATATATTTATTTTGCACTCACATGCTCATTCTGAAGTCTCTGTGTTTGTTTCAGAACTTTCAGGCAAGCTCCACCAATCCCGCTTCACCGTTCAAAATCCACGACGTTGCATAATGAAGCGAGGGGAAATGTTTGGCGCGACAATACCTGTTTTCACTCTGTTGCCATTTCTACGTTATTCAGGCCCTACTGCTGCGGCGGAAGGTGCATTAGAGGCTGTTTACCACTATAGCCTCCGTACGCATCCAGCACATGCGTTCCCCGGGAGGCGTCCTGATCGGCTTAAGTCCGTGTCGTGGACAAGAACGACGTGTGCGGGTGAGGTAGAGGAAGAAGGTTGTGGCGGCGCACTGCAGTAGTTGGAAGAGTTTAGAGACCACGCTACGACAACGTGCACGGCCAGCCGTCGACCACGCTAGCAGGTGCACATGCATACACGATGAACGAACCGGAGTGGATAGAACGGGCTGCTCGGAACCTCACATTCCACTTCGATGGAGTAGACTGGACTCAAATTTAGGGGCGACGTCACTCAAAACTACCGACATGAATCAACGTGCTTTTACACTAAGGTGTCCATTTAATATGGGCTGGGTCGCATCATTCGGCAAGCACGTCGTGAACAGTAGTCTACAACTAGGACTAAAAAGAAACGTATTGAACCACTGCCTTTCCCCTCCCTGTATGACATACGGGGCAGAAGCTTGACAACTGGCGGATAATCGCCGCAACTAAGTGGTCACCGATAGGCTAAACTAGAAGTGGGAGAAGACCGATATCGCAACCTGGATGAGATAAGAAAATTTGGTGGCAAATTTGGACAGCGCACGACCGAAGCAGTTATAATTTACTAGAGAGAGAGAGAGAGAGAGAGAGAGAGAGAGAGAGAGAGAGAGAGAGAGAGAGAGAGAGAGAGAGAGAGAGAGAGAGAGAGAGAGAGAGAGAGAGAGAGAGAGAGAGAGAGAGGGAGAGAGAGAGAGAACAATTTCTGTCATTGAAAGACCAGTGTACAGCCCCCAGTGCGGGATCTTCAGCCCCCCGGGTCATCCGGGGCAAGTAACGTCGTGTGTACCCCGTATAGAGCTTCCTGCGACGCCTAGGTGTTCACTGTCCCCGGTGGAGACAGCCAGAGCTCTCCGGATGTGATCGAGGCTTGGGATGGGGAAAGGGTGGGCGGCGCGCATTCCCAGTGGCAATGCCGAATGAGTGGGCAGAAACAGAGGCTCCGGATGGTGATGATGATGATGATGTATACACATGAGGTCTCTCTCCACAGCATACTCGTTCATAAGTATGCAAGGCGGGGTGGTGTTCATTCGGTTAATTCTACTAATGCAAGGAAAATGAAATAACCTTATGCCCATGTTGGTGGAGACCAATGTGCATTTAAAAAAATAGTATTTTTTGGACCGTAAATATTGCATGTCTACTTATCTTTTATACCATAATTTAATGAGTGAACCCCTCTGCGCATCACCTTACTAGGCAAGCGTGTCCGCACCGGTCGATGTGATCTCGCTGCACCACCAGTAATAAAAAAACACAACAAAAACAATACAGGAAAAGGAGGGAAATAAAAACAAGGCGGAGTCTTCGCGACACCGAGCAGGAAAGGACGCACGGTGAGGCGCCCAATTTGCTCGTGCGCTTAAGTGTATACGGTGACACCCAGCGAAGGCAAGGATGCCCGCTTTAATCTAGTTACACGGATTGCTCGCAGCAAAAGCTGCCACCGGCTTGCTTACGTTCAACCCGGTGTCCATTTCTTATGCCGCTTATTAGCGAAGCTGAGCGCGCGGGGCAGCTTGTTTGTGAGAGACCCCGCTTTTCTTGTTTCTTTTTTCTTCCAGCGACGCCATGGTCCAGAATTCAAAAACAGTACGAGCGAGCAGGCAGCCTGATTTTGCGCCCTTGAATGCACAAGCGGAGCGACGGTACGGCTATGTTCACCTGGCTCCCCCAAGTTCTGGTGAAGGCACGGCTAGAATTGAAGACCCTTGCAGAAAGTTTATAGGGAACGTTTCCACTGTTTCGTGTCCTGTCTGTATGTTTGTTACCTGATGACGCGAGTGGGAGCGGTTAAAATAAAGCGCAAGACCGAAGGCCCTCCTTGCTCCTGCAAGTTTTAAAAGGGATGAAGCTGTTCACGATGCGATATATGAATTCGTCGTAGTATCTTGACTTTGCCCCAGCTGGTAAATCAACTTCTTTATTGTAAAAAAAAAAAGAAAAACCCTACGACTTTACTGGACAGCTCTGGCGCAGAATTTGGTTTCAAGAATTTGCTTCCATCGCCTATGGAAATTGAACCAATCGAAAAAAGTAAACACGCCGATTTTGTACTCGTATAGCAGGAAACTGTGTGAGCGTTTCACGCCAAAGTTTGGTTCTTAGCCGTTAAATTTGCGATAAAGGCTTGACAGGACCTCCATGAGAACAACGGCTGCCAATGCTGATATCAGCACGTCCGAATGCAAGCGCTCGGGCTGATCTTGGCGTCGTCACGCGGCCCGGAGACAAGCTGCTTCTGTATTGTGGCACTGATTTGGTGCCTTGAAGGCTCGTTTTCAAACGCTTCCTTGATTGACAGCTTTGTGGTTGCTTGGTGGGTTGCTTCCACTGCGTACTGTCAGTGTTGGATGCGCCGTCGAGCAGCGGTTCTTTCTTTTGTCGATAACCCAAGAGGGCGGGTATAGTTGAAAGGGTGACAGATCGGTTAACCTTTCTTGCTTCTTCTGCTTGCCGCTTCCAGCAGTCAGAAACCAATCGGTGTGCCATTCTTCGGCTGCAGTGCTTTTCTATGACAATCGAGAATGCGTTGCAGCAGAGTGCAGGAAATTTCCATCGTTGCACCTGCCATTTCTGTTCTGCGAGGCTAGACGGTCAAAAGGAAAGCAGCGCCTACAGTGACGTCACCACCGACAATGACATTTGGCAATAAACGCAGTGAGTGAGTGAGTGAGTGAGTGAGTAACTAAGTGAATCAATGAGTGGGCGAGTGAGTGATTGAGAGTGAGTGAGTGATTGAGTTATTGAGAGTGAGTGAGTGAGTGAGTGAGTGAGTGAGTGAGTGAGTGAGTGAGTGAGTGAGTGAGTGATTGAGAGTGAGTGAGTGATTGAGTTATTGACTGAATGAGTGAATGAGTTATTGAGTGATTGAGTGGGCGAGTGAGTGAGCGATTGAGAGTGAGTGAGTGAGTGGGCGGGCGAGTGATTGAGTGAGCGAGCGAGTGAGTCAGTGAGTGAGTCAGCGAGTGAGTGGACGGGTGATTGAGTGAGTGAGTGAGTGAGAGTGAGTGAGTGAGAGTGAGAGTGAGTGAGTGATAACGAGTGAGTGAGTGATTGAGTGAGTGAGTGAGGAAGTGGGCGAGTGAGTGAGTGAGGGAGGGAGGGAGGGAGGGAGGGAGGGAGGGAGTGGGCGAGTGAGTGGGCGGGAGAGTGGGTGAGTGTTTGAGTGAGTGAGTGGAGCGATATGATGGCGTACGGTGCGTTGTTCTGTACTTGTTACTGGACGGGGTGATGTGATGTGATGTGTTACCCTCAACTGATAACAAGCTCCGGTAAGCATCGTCGGTTACCAGTTGAACTCCCGAAAACTTGCGTTCACGCGCCATTCACTGAACAGGCACAAACGCACGTCCTCTCCACGTAGCAGACCTCCGCCGGACCACTCTTTTGCGAGAAGACTTCGCACTACATCGTCATCGTCCTCACGCTCAGTTCGTCGAGTGTTCATTTTTTTTTTTTCACGCGATGTGCGTGCGCTTCCCAAATTCTTTGTCACTTGGTGGCATTAATTGCGTCGTTGTCCGCAGCCAGTAATCGTCCAGTCCCAAGGCCTTCATGCACTGTCGCCGGCCACCTAGCATTACCGCCTCGACGCAGAGCGGGCACTTGTACAGGAGTTCTTATTGTCCCCACTCAGTTCTCCCCGCGGTCGTGGGAGCCAAAGGCCTCTCTTAATCTTTGGCTCTGTCACTGCCACGCATGCGGAATGGAAGGAACCGTTATTGATTGCTGCTGTAATTTTTTTTCGCGCCTTATTTTTGGTATTTCTTTTGATCCTTTTTTTATTACGGGCTCTCAAGCGCAGTCTTAGCACAATAAATAACGCGTTCAAAATGCAAGACCTGCTCTCCGGCGGTCGTCCTTTTTCTTCTTGTTAGCTTCACTAAGATAAATTAACAGAAATGATAAGAAAGGTTTGTTTTGAATGCTGCAGTAATTTAATTACAGAAGCAAGGGACAACGAAGATAACTTTCAAAGCGGCGCGTTATTTGAACCCCGCTGTGCAGTGAGCTGGCGAAGAAGATCCTTGCGTCATCTCTCGATTTTTTTTTGAACCCCTAGGCAACGGCAGGGAACAGTAAAAATAAAGCAGCAGACTGGAGGGTTAAAATGAAAAGAAAAATCCTACAAAAGCTGCGCTACCTCTGGCTGTCAAAGATTTAGAGGGGAAGAAAATAAGAACTGCGTTTCTTTCTGTGTCTGTGTTCCTTCTTTGGGGTGCGGCGGGACAAAATGGCTTTCAGGGCTGCTGCAATGTTGGTGGGAGTTTTGACCTCCACGCCGAATAACAATACGGTGGGATTGTCGGCCGTTTAGAATAAACGACGCATATGCAGCTCTCCTTAATAGACCACCATTTTTCCTGATCGCTTTATCACGCACACTTTTCTCCCAATCATTTTTTTTAAAGAGCGAAGCTCTTTGGCAAGTTGTAATTCTTCGTGTCCGCAGTTAAAAATACCAAGAAATTGCCCAGAGCGCGCACGTGCGCGCGAGCCTTGCGGCGACCGCTCAGCGTCATCGGCACACGTTTGCAAGCCAAGCATACGCACTTGAAAGATTGGCGGAAGTTGGCAAAAAGAAAAATAATCTCGAGCGTTCGCCGTAAACGTGGCAACACTTGCTCAGAACGAGAAAGACGCATCATAGCGTACGCCCCTCCAAGGTGATGTCCAATGATTATCCCTTCCAAAAAAAATTAGGGAAGCTCACACTTACAGCAAGAATGATGCAGTAAAGGTCGTTGCGGCAGCGAAGAAGAAACAAATCGGCTGTAATCGTGGACTTACACCATCGCGATGGCCGTGAAGGTTGCGTAAAGCTTCGCTACCTTCAATTGTTTTACGCGTTAGCGTGAGCTTCCTTCATTTTTTTGTTGTCCGACTTAACTCAGAAACTCTGGACAAACAAAAGATTACATAATAAAACTAAATTATTTTTTTTCCCGCAAAACAAATTTCGTACCCATCCCGATCGCGCGTGTTTCTATCTATTAAAAGAAACTAGTGCACCCGTAAGAAATATTAAATGCTCATAAGCGTTTCTCTGCGAACTGAATGGGTCAACCCGTATCTTTCCGTCTGTGACGCTCTTGCAGCGCGTACGAAAATGCCATTATTAAAAGGCGCTAGGCCGTCCACGCTTTGATATCAGACTCTTGATAATGCTTCAGGAAATCTTTTTTTCTCAGCATCGCATTTGGGCATAGTTGTGCAGCGGACTTTAAATGTGCTTGTTGTGTAGCATTTTGTGGTGATTTCAAGCAACGCTTAACATAACTTATTTGAGCTTGCGATGTATGCATGCTAAAAGCCATACAGCAAAGCCAACCTTAACATGGTGACGAGGATGGTGACGAGGTGACGAGGACAACTAATGATGGTGATGAGACCAACAAAAATACATGTTCGCTGTACCGGGGGTGGGCCACAGGTGATTAGCTCGGCCGAAGAGCTGTATGCTAAACGCTATACAGTAAAGCCCACGTTAAGGTTTGATGATGATGATGAGGATGAACTGAATGGACGTTCGCAGGTCTGTTTCACGAGTGATTCGTTCGGCCGAAGAGCAAGCGGTTATGCCGGCACGCGCTCGTAAACGAAAAAAAAAATAAAATAAAATGGTTATGTAAATAGAAGCATCTATAGATTGTCAAATTAAATTTAAATTTAGAATTTACAAATAAAATAGAATTCATAAAAACAACATTAAACGCAGATGTACTTATAAGGTGCGTTGGATGAAGCTCAGCCTCAATTGCCATTGCGCGTTGCGTGTTTACCACCAACCTTTAATATTAATATTAATATTATTATATTCGATCTTGCAGGAACTCAGAAGAAAAATTGTCGAATAAATGGTTAAGCCGCTCTGCTATATATCAAGCTCTTTCAAAATCGGCTTCACTAAGAAGCTCAAATTTAATATTTAATATAAAGCCCTAGGACCTTCATATTTTTTTGCAAGACGTCTCCTATTTCAGAGTAAAAAATCTGTTCCATTGATTTTCATCAATGAACACCAATCAATCATTACTGTAAACAGTAATGAAGCCAAAGTTAACGGGGCTTGGCATAGAGATTTTTTTTAATACTCGGGTACAAGTTAATAAAGGCCATAGCTCATGTAGTGTATCGCTCCGCTGAAGCAACGAGCTCACGACGTCAACGCGGACGGGCGTTTAGAAAGGGGATAGCGCTTAGAGCGTGACATCGTCTTCTTTTAAGTGCAATGCACTTCTTAAGCGACCCTGAACCTGCGTCTACCGGCGATGTCCGCGCACGTGGAGATGGGCGCGCGCAGCCTGGCCGCTGACATGGCACATACCCACGTGGGGGATTGGCCAGGAATCTCCTCGTCTTCCTTGGCAACGGGGGGAGATGGGCGCGCGCTGCCTGGCCGCTGACATGGCACATACTCACGTGGGGGATTGGCCAAGAATCGGGCGTGAGAAGGGCTAATGCACCTGCTTAAAGGAGTACTGACACGAAATTTCAAAGCTGAGATCCGCTCTAGCAATCAAGTACAACGACAACACAAATAGGTGTCTGTGAATAAATGCATCTTTCTTTCTTTGTAGTTGTGTGTGTGTGTGTGATCTCTCTTTCGCGAACGTTACCGAACCGCGCAAATTCAACTCGTGCATTCGCACTTTCACATTCTTCCCCTCGGGGAAATGCGGGAATTTTTTTAAAGACGATAGTCTTTCTTGGGCTTCTTAAACCCAGAAATTTTGGTCTGTCTGTCCGTCCGTCTGTCTGTGACTCGATTCAGCCACCCGGCCAAAGCAAAACAGTGCCTGCGCAATAGTCTTATATAGTCACAGCTAAATCTACCTGTCTATGTCCGGTGTAATGTTCATACTTGTCGACATTCTGGAAGAAGAACAAGACATTACGCAAATATGAGACAACAAATCAATACAGAAGGGATATTTGCAGTGTTCCTTTATAAAAAATCAAACATGCTTGACTTTTGCGAAATTAAATACTTCATCAACTGCAGAAAAAGAATTCCCTCCGCCGTCGCCTGCTGTCGCCCGCGCCACTATAGTGTCTGGCGCCATTTTAAGAAATCAACCGGCAACAGTTACGCAAGGTTCCACTAGATAGGTTCCACGTTCTGCTTGCAACGCACGTGGAGTAGGAAAACGTGGTTCTATAAACGTTGAAGTAGGACGCCTCGATTAACGAGCGTCTTCGCCGTACGGCAGCGTTCGCATCGAGACACCCGGTTTAGAGAAGTGGAACGCGGGAAATTTAAAATGATTTAAGCAAACCTTTGGCGTCTTTACCTTGGGAGGAGCGCGACGCAAGAGGAACAACATGAGCGGTGAGCGGGAAAGCGAAGGGAGGCATTTACTTCGCAAAAGCCGGTAAAGACTAGCGTCTTTTGACGGCATTTGCAACGAAAGGAGCAGATACGCGGCCAATTTTTTTTTTTTTTAAGAGCCAGTTGGGCATGTTGGTTGTACACGACAAATGTTCCCAGCGCTGAACAACAAGGACTAAAGAAAGCACGCAACAACACAGGCTCTGTGCTGCTTCGTTCTTTATTTCATACTTGTTGTTGTGCGCTGTAAGTGTTTGTCATGCTTTTCCTCGCCTAGTTTGTCGTCATTGCAGTAATTTATGAGCAGAGTAAGTGAAAAAAATCATGGACACAACTCGTGTCGCGTTCAAAATACTCACAGTGAAGCACTCTTTGCGCCGCGCTGAGGAACAGTCGGCTGCGGTGATGAGGCGCAGGGGCAACTTCCGCTTAGTTTATTTACGTTTAGTCAATTTCCGTTTCGTTTCTTCCGTTAGTTTCTTTGGTGAAATGACACGTCACCCCGTTACATAGGGGATACCATTATCAATCAATCAATCAATCAATCAATCAATCAATCAATCAATCAATCAATCAATCAATCAATCAATCAATCAATCAATCAATCAATCAATCAATCAATCGTTGTCGCTTTTAGTTGTATTTGAGTATACGTATGGGATTTTGGGGGCTATTTAATAAAATGCCTTAAGGTCCTCCTCTGTACAAGACTGCTCACACGGTACATAAAAATGTCTTCGCAGCAATGCAGTTGGGCTTAATTGCGAAGCCGTCTTTGAAGGGGCTTGGTATATAGCAGAGAGGCTTATTAAGCATTTATTCGACAATTCTTTCTTCTGAGTTTCTGCAAGATCGAACTATAGGCTTCTGCCTCCACATTCCTAGGAAGTTTGAGTCATGCCCCGCCATGTTGTCTTGTTCACGCGCGCCATCAATAACACACCACCCGCCGAATACCTCTGTGCTTTTGCGGGGCTCTCTTCTAATGTACCGCCTGGCGTCAAGCATCGGAGGGATTCCATGTATTGTTTTGCATGTGCGTACGCCTCGTCACGCTCTTCAGCCGAAAGCGTTTGCAGCTGCCTGAACTGGGACCGCAGAATGTTGGTACTGTATGCTGAATGACCGAGTTCACTTCCGAGCTCTGGTAATGTTGAACGGCTTCTTTGACCTTTGACAGTTGAGTAGACTGTTGTGAAAAGTTTGGAACCCTTCTGTAGGCTTTCCGCAGTTTTCACTACATACAGCAGGCCTAGCAGCAATGCTGGACATTTGTCGGTCTCAAGTGCTCGTCCTCCTTCGTCGAACGCTTCGAGAAACGTAATCCTTCAGCGACTCCATGTCAAAGTCTTCGGGTGCGACAGGATGCCATGATTCCACCAGTGTTCCTAATATCTTAAAACAGCGTAAACACAGACGTGATCTTTACTTCCATCTTGCTGGAACCTCTTCTCAAACGCTGCTACTGAGGTGGCTGGTTGTGAACTTTGCTTGGGCAATTAAGCCAGACATTTCACATTCTGGAAGTTCTCGTGGATCGAAGCGGCCTGCTGTTGACGCATTCACCGGCAAACGCACTACGGAGGACTGTGGTGAGCGAAGTGGCGCATGCAGCAGTTCAGCGACGCGTACCTTCTTCATCAAGGCGTCCTGCTGACGCCAAGCTTGGCAAACTGACGCTACAGCTGCAGATTTTCTCACAACTCTTTTTCTTCACTAAGAAATCGCATGGGAGTAGTACGTGCGAGAGAAGTTTCCTTTTATTTTCGATAGGACGCACGGAAGCGGTAGTGTGCGTAACTTTACCTTCCACTAGTCCTCTGTCCACATATCTGGCGCTATTGCACATTGGTTCTTAGGCTAGAGTGCTTTAGCATAGCGGGTAGCGTAGCGTACGCTACCCGATATGCTAAAGCACTCTATTTACGGCCACAAATATGCCTGGCATAAGGCGGAACCTGTCTTGTTGCGCAAGCTCCGCTACTTTGATCGAGGTGACCTTGCTGTGAGTGGGGACGTCTTCTGCGTTTAGGGGCCCCATGACGATCGCCAGTACACTTATCACTTTTCCCGCTACCCTCGTGAAATAAGTGCCGCTTACGACGTCCTAAGGTTGCAAATCCTGGGTACATGATGATGATTATTATGATGAATAAACTTTATTGTGCCCAGGATGGAGTAGAAAGGAAATGAACAGGAGATTTCGTCAGTCCTCTATGCAAATTTTGTCCACAGCTAGGTACCCTCCAGCATATAATTGTGGAACGCACTCACAACCCAGCCCTACCACCCCTCTCCACCCGTTCCCTTCCTGAGCTGTGGGAGACATGGTTGACCAGCGTCAACGGGAGGACCAGACTTTCCTGGTGACACGGGCCAAGACGACTAGGGCAGCGCATGGAGGGCCTGATAAGGTGTCGGAACCCCACGCCAGACAGTTTCCGGCCCTTTTCACCCATCTCACCCCCCCCCCCCGTCCCTTAAAACCTCAAAGCATAGCAGCGCATGGATTCCAGGACTAGGGTTCCACTCTCAAATCTGAGAGCATTAAAATACTCTCTCTCTCTCTCTCTCTCTCTCTCTCTCTCTCTCTCTCTCTCTCTCTCTCTCTCTCTCTCTCTCTCTCTCTCTCTCTCTCTCTCCTTTCCCTTAAGATTACAGTCAGGGCTAGAGCAATTTCGCATCTTCAGCCAACATAGCACTATCCGGATCCGTGTTCGCGATTCGAAACTGCATAGAGCGTCTCCCGTTGATCTCAGGTTCTCTTAATATCTGATGCGTGACGCGTTTGGTCCATGAGGGGAAAGGGGGAAAGGGGGCATGTTCTTAGTTGTTATGGAGGTTGGCTCATGGGTATGAGAGGCCATTGGTCGCAGGGCTGTGGATGGTGTTTGTCGGTAAGTCTCTACGCCACAGAGTGCTGCTAATCGAGTGTACGATGCGCCGCAGGAAATTTAACGCGGCCCGATCGCCATAGTCATCAGTTATATGTTTATACAGGTAACCAAGTGCCCCATATACCCCCAGCGTGTAGCGATGGTTCAGGGATGTAAGGGAAGCCTCCGAAATGGAGGCGTCAAGCTGCCTCATGAGCCTTTTCACTGCCGGGTAGATCATACTGAGCCGATGTCTATGCGAGGTGTACTCCTCTAGGTGCTGATCCGGTTTCGTTCTTGAATATAAGCAGCGCCCTTGGTGAGACATATATCACTTCGAAAAGTTCCTGAATTCTCTTTTAGGGTCACTCAGTATGAGGTTTGCTGGAGTAGAGGACATTGTCAACGCAATGGCTACCTCCTCTTAATCTCCGGGTGGATCTTACGGGTCGAGCCAGGGGTGACAGAAAAGCCCGGTCGATCAACCATCGCTACGACCGTGGCTGCACTATAGCTGAATATTCGGAGCGTCAACGTAGACCACACATTCCACGCGTTCGATTTGTTTATGCAAGGCTTCTGCTCTCACCTGCAGCGACGCTCGGAGTTGTGTTTCGGGTGCTATACAAAGCAACATATTTCCTTTCCCATTTACTGACCTGACAGTCTACGATGGATTCAAAAACATAGCTGTACTTGCGTGTTCATGGCTCCTGGCGGACTTGCCTGCGTGAATTTCCAGGTGCAATGTAGTTGTCTCTGCTGAACCGTGGCGTAAACGAGGCGTAAACGAGCGTCCCGGTGTTTCTTTAGTACACGCTACGCTCTAGCGTGAGGCGAAAACGAGTTTTCCGGTGTTTTAGTACATGATGACTACATGAGACGACGATTACGACGGCTACGACAGGAGACGCCAACAGCACCAGCCCCTAAGGGGCTTCGCCCCTAAAAAGCGCTCCTTTTTCAACAGTATTCATGCGTTGGAAAGGTGGGTCGAAGTGAAGACAAGCAATGTTTACTGCGAGACGGGCGCCGGATGGGTGGATGTCGCACAGGCATTCTGAGAAGAGAGCCCGCTCGGTCGACGTGGGGAAGCTTGCAGCCAGCGCTCGCACGCGGTGTCGGCGTCAGGTTCGAAAACGCAGTGCTGTGAAGCGTACACAGCTGGCGCCAGAAACCAAACACTAGGTGCATCGTCCGCCCTTTCATTCTAGGGCCAGCTGCATTGCAAGGGATTTATTCTCTCCACGTGGCGTAGAGAATGGGCGGAAATTCCGCTACGCAGGTGAATTCAGCACCCGCGTATGCGCGCTGCCGCCCGCGGCAGTGCTGGTAGGTGCCGCCTTGTAGGCGAAAATTAGTGCCGTTGATACGAAACGAGACCGAAAAAAAGCAGAACACAATGGCACAAGAAAAGAAATACACTAGAGAATGGAGCATCGGCGGCTGTTTTGGGAGTATACTGTTTCTTGAGAGCGTTTGCTCTCCATCAAATCAGCACCTCAACGAAGGTACTCGATGCAGCAAGCAGAGAGCCTCGCTTGGTCTGTGCGCGGCCAGGCCTTTATGCCTTACAGCTGCGAGTCGCATGCATGGTTTTGGAGCCTAAGTCGGGCTACAGCGCCGGTCCCGGCTCAAAATACGCAGGTATGTCTGATCTCCTGTACCTGGGCTGAAGGCAAGATCCATCGGGTTTCACTATAGATCGGCATATAGGTGGGGCTAGGTGGGGCCTTTGGACAATCCAGGGACCACGCACATCTATACTTGTGACGTATGTAACGACAGGCGGGCCATTGACGTTATAATGCAACGGTGCCGCCTGTAGAAATGTAAATACACGTGAGTGGATCGTAACTGCACCTTTCCGTTGCGTACACCATCGTAGCAAGTGCAATGGAAGACAGGAGGACCAGCCACTTGAATAAGGAAGTCGCGGCATAGAGCACAAGACAAGTGGGGAAAACAAGACGACGGCAGATATCGACGTCGCAAGTGGTGAGCGCGCCAGTTGTTCCTTTCGAATCCCACTGAGAGACAATTGGGGACCTATTTCAACGAAACTTGTTTTGGGGCTACTTGGTTCATGATTCTTAAATGTGTTTAGCACAAAAACAAAGACGGTACGCAATAGCGCTTGTCCTGTCTCCTTTCTTGTGTACCGTCTTTGTTTTTGCGCTAAACATATTTAAGTGCACCTATTTTTTTCTAACTCTGTTACTTGCTTTGTGTACTCACATGAGATCCCTGAGTAACGTATCGTCGCAACGAGCATTCCTTGATCGTTTTTATTTCTTTTCTTTGATCAGTCAACATCGTGTGTTCCATTCGCCGGATGTTTTGCGTACAATCTAATGGCCATTTTTGGTGCCACGAAGACGGATTTCCGATTGCCATCGTTAACTAATGTTTTCGCAATAAACAGCGGCGTTCGGTAGCGCTTCACAAATTCTCGTCGACGTCCCATCGAGCGACTATAGCTGTTTGGAGTGCATCTTGTAGATTGCCTACTTAGCCTGTATGAGTCCAGATAGGGATGTTGCCTGCGCATAGAGTACGGTTCATGCCCGGCACATCATTTTTTTTATTCAGATACCCTAAAGGCTCTTGCGGCCAATACATGGTATGGGGGATAACAACAAGATATTTCAGACATTTAAACACAATTCGCAGAGAAAGGCAACTTATAACATATTAGAGGTTACCAAATAATAAAAAAAAGAAAAATAAAAGAAGAGAAGCAGAAAAAAGAAATGGATACAAAAATAAAAACACTCAATACAAAACCTATAAATTTAATTAATGTTGTAAAAAGCCCGCGTCTGTTTTTAGTAGACATGTGCGTCCAAATTGTACTTCAATTGGGCGACAAACAAGTCGTGATCACAAATAGCAGCAATTTCTTTTGTCAGCTTGTTCCAGTGATAAATGTCCAGAAAGGGTGGTGCCTGTCGAAGAAGGAGATTTGTGCGTGCAAATATTGGGCGGACTTTGAAGGGATGGTCGAGGCGCGGAAAAATTTGATGCGGCGGCTTGTTATGGGATGCAGTGAAGGATGATGGGGTATGATACATTCTGTGGAAGTAAGAGAGCAGTGCTAGCAGACGTCGTTTTTCTGTGGAGGGTAATTGGACGGATTCTTTGGTAGCCGTGATGCTGGATCTTTTTGGAGTAGTTCTTGGTAACGAAACGCGCTGCTTTATTTTGTTACGACTCGAGCTTGTTTATTAGGTGCGTCTGATTTGGATTCCATATTGTAGAAGCATATTCCATCTTTGAACGAACTAAAACTGTGTAAGCTAATAGTTTAGTTGACTGATTTGCTAAGTACAAATTACTCCCAATGATTCCCAGTGTTTTATTTTCTTTCGAAATTATTTTATCAATGTGATCATTCCATGTAAGGTTAGATCTTAAATGAAAACCTAAATACTTTAACGTAGTCACATTTCCTATACACAAGTTATTCGTAAAATACTAAATGAATTGAACGTTACTAGATCTGGTAAATTTCATTGCTTTTATTTTAGAAACATTAATTTCCATTTTCCATTCCTCGCACCAAAGGGAAATTTTGTTGAGGTCGGCCTGTAAAATATTAGAATCTTCAGAAGTGCTAATTGCTCTATAGAGAACGCAATCATCCGCAAATAATCGAACTGTTGAATAGACGTTTTTACTATTATCAATAATGTAAATTAGGAATAAAATTGGCCCAAGTACGGAGCCTTGAGGGACGCCAGAAGAAACTTTTGCTAAAGCAGAAGACTGATCATTTACTGAAATTATCTGAATGATCTGAAATCATTCAGATGCGGCACACTGAAACGTAGAATAAGTGTAGCGGGTGAAGACTAATCATTATACCGTGCGACATGTGGTCAGGAAAAAAAAAACCGTGAAACAATTTCTCACTCGCTAAATGCAGTCCTATTGTAAGCAACAAACGTTGGAGTGAAGGATGACTTACCAGAAGCATGACACGTGTTTTGTAACCAGCACAGGAGACTTTGGACCTGTGGGCGACAGAAATAGGTAACAAATGCTGTTAGATAACGACTAAAACAACGATAGGCCACAACATATTGATTAGTTGCATTAAGATAGAAAATTAAGGCTGACATAACACAAGGCAGTCCATACTTTAACAATGACTCACGGTGCCGTTGGCACCAGTATACACCACCATCTCTTTGGTTGTGCGCATAAGCACACGTGAGCGAAGCCGCACACCGCGAAGTTTGGCGCTGGCTTGGCGCGGGCGCAAAGTTACTAAGAAATCTTTTCGCCAAAAGCTAAAGCTTGGCCCTGAAAATTCCATCACCACTAGGGATAGCCAGTGTATTTCTTTGGAATGGGTTACTTCTCGCTACTAGCCTCCTCCAATAGCACCGCTGAACAATAGTGGACTGAAACCTTATTCAGAACCATCGAGTAGAAAAATGGCCCACATATATATATATATATATATATATATATATATATATATATATATATATATATATATATATATATATATATATATATATATATATATATATATATATATATATATATATATATATATAGAATTGAGTGAAGCTTGGTGATTAAACATCTGTTTGTGCCTTTACTACTCACACGCGCACGCACCCACACTCACACACAGAGAGAAAACTATAGGAGGAAATATCCCTACCAGGAAACAGCTTTATTACAGCACACACCGGTGACGTTTCTTATCTATAACAGCGGCGAGGTGAAACACAATAAATGCTTAAAAAACGAGAAATTTTCTCCAGAGAGCTTTAGCAGATGGCCACACTCTGAGCAGACACTTATAATTTCGAACCAGGGATTTAATACGTACCACAAGGCACTCCAGATCCACGATTCAAGTGTAATCCGTCTACTTCAGACCAGTTCTCAACTTGGCAACCAGCGTTGGTTTCACAAGCGTTTTGTTTTCCACAACAAGCAACAGCGAAAAACAAGTCACGGCCGAGCACCAAACTAAGGGAACTAGCGGCAACTAAACCGTACATGCAGAGTACGCGAGCCGGAGTGAGGCTTATTCAGCGAACACTTGCACGCACCCGGTCGGTAGAGGTACACGAATAGCGCTTAGCAAGCAGCTCAGGCACCGCCGTTACCTCGTTGGACGTCCGTTCTCCGTAGCACGCGCAGGGCAATCCCCACACCCACACACATGGACCGGGTAAAGTTTTCCGCGACATGTGCCACTGCGTACGTTTCATGACGACCGACTGCTCGGCGGCGTTATGACCCGACGAGATAGCAAGTGACCTTAATGAGTGCGGGCACAGCTGCGTCAATGGACAGCCGGTATGAAAGGGTTCGCGGACTACGCTGCGAAATGGCAGGCCTCTGTGGCAAGGGGCGACAAATAGCTCACGTGTTCCGAGATGGGAACATGCGCGCCTACGAGGCTGCGGAGTTGGAAAACCGACCGCGTACCTTGTATTTCCACGTGGAGGGTCAACGAATTATTGAGCGTTCTCAGACGGCGTTGAAATAAATGCCAGTTAAAAGGTTATGCAGAGTGAAGTACAACAACGGAAAGGTTTCCAGGCTGTGGAGACGGACTTTGACCTTGAATTTGACTGCTCTCAGGTGTCGAATTCCCCAAGGGACGGTAAGGGCGTTTGAATGCGGTTAAGCAAACACCAGCAGTCGTCTATAACTCCATCATGCTCCCACCAACTGCGACAGGTACTTCCATCTGAACACTGGCAACGAAAGTCCCGGTCATTTGAGCGTTGAGAGTCAGTCCTTTATTCGCCCACTTTTTCTATTTCTTTGTCTATGTTTTATATGCGAAGCATACCTTGATGAACCCCAACTGGCTTTGGCATTGACCTTTTCGCGTTACCCTTTTTCTATGAAGCCTTTTTTAACGCCCATTGCAGGAGCACTCCTGCCATAACAAATAACATAAATACGAAGTAAATACTACAGGCAAGAACTTTCCAAACTACTAGCATTGGTGTCATGGCTCGTACCCGTTAACATCGTTAAGCGCAAATAATATTTGGCATATATGAGGCAGAACAAAAGTACATAAACAAAAATTACGGTGTTAACAGTTAAAGTTAGATGCTTTTTCTGAAAATAGAGACCCTGGATTTAAAAAAAAAAACGGTGTCGATGAGAGCCGAGACACAGCTCAATAATAATAAAAAAACAGATTAACAACAGTTTGCTCACTATACATTCCCCCTGAATATCGTTTATCTAGCTCTGAATTTGAGTCTCTCATAGATGAGCTGCCGGAACCGTTCCTACTCGTAGGTGACCTGAATGCACACAGCCCACTATGGGGATCTGAACGCACAGATTCCCGGGGCCGCTTGATAGAAAAATTCCTCTTCTCATCCGGAGCTTGTCTCTTTAACAAAAAAATATCAGTTGATTTTATTTCCTTAGTGCCTATATTGACTTCGCTGACTCTTCTTCCACTTCAAGAGGCCTTGGCGTACCAGTCAGCGAAGCGTCGCATGTGCATTAAAAAAAACTCAAGTAGAACCCCAACGACGACTACAAGGAACTGCTCCGCAAGCTGCAAGTGAACGTGCTCAAGGGCGTGGTAATGTCTGCGCAGGAGGCCGCCTGGTTCTTGCTGCGGCAGGAAACTAAACATCCCCCTCGCGAGGGGCACGATCAAATGCAGAGCATTTCCGGGGGCGCACGACGTTAAGTAGTTTGCGTTACGTTAATGTTGTTGCACTTGTTGCTGTTGGTTGTTGTATTGTAATTAAATGAGGAGACGTAATTACGTGGTCACGTGACATCATTTATTAGCAGGTGGGTATGATTATTGTGGCGCAGTGGGAAGAGCACCATGTACCTCGCGTTCCGCCCAAAGGTAGTGAATGCGTTGTATCAGCAGCTTCTTGACGTAGTTTGAATGAGTCAAGGGTATAAGGCGCGTTCGTAGCCCTCCATTCTGTGTCGGCTTTGTGGCGCAGTGGGTAGAGCACCATGTACCTTGCGTTCCGCCCGCAGGGTCGTGGGATTGAAACCAGGCGCCGGTATTATTTTTTTATATAGTGTAGGGGGAGGGGTGCGGACTACTACGGACAACTAGAACGGGTGACATCGTGAGTTAAAGAAATGCTCTGCATTTAAAAATCCCACGCCATCTCCACTAACGTGAGACCTGGTGAGGGGCGAAACATGCAGTGTCTAAGTGTATTCTTGGCGCCTTGGCGTTTCTGCCAACGGATATGAAACCGGTGGGAGGTAGAAGTGTACAACTTTGCTATAAAAGTTTCTCGTCTTTGAAGCACTAAGCGTGAGGCGTAAACGAGCGTCCCGGTGTTTTTTTAGTGCGCGTTACGTTCTAGCGCGAGACGTAAACGAGTTTCCCGGTGTTTTAGTACAATGACTACATGAGACTACGATTGCGATGACGACAGGAGACGACAACAGCCCCAGCCCCTAAGCAGCTTTGCCCCTAACAAAAAGACTGCCTTACGCTAGTGCAAGTGGAGCCAAAGACAACGCGTAGAAAACATAAAGAAAAGGACGATAGCTCGCGCTGCCGGCTCGAGTGGTGCAATGACTGCGTTCGGGAGGTCTAAACTGCGCGGACTCCGTTAACTGCGCTCGGTCGTAGTTTTTCGTGAACCCTCCTCAAGGCTGATAATTCAGCTCTTAACAATATAAACCCACACTACCTACCACCTCTCCCGTCTTCCCCACAAGGCTCAGAGCCTCCCTATTGCCTGCAATCACCCGACGACAGGCCATTTTGTAATGTTCATAAAAAAACAAAAATAAAGAATACGATCGAAATATTATGTCAATCAGGGCAATTAGATTCTGAAGTTAGGTAGGTAGGCAAGACATTTATTGAGCCGAAATACAAATTACAACTACAAATAAAAGGTGAGCGGCCTCTCAGATCAGAAGGCCACGCACCGCGGTGGTTCGGTGGTTCGGATGTCCCGCTGCGGATCAGGCTGTGCTACTCCTGCAGTTCCGAATCGGTCAACGCACATTCTCACTGCTCGGGATAGGGGGATGGAGAGGAACGGGGTGCCGGGGGCATAGGAGGACGAGGTGGACAGCGGCATCCAGCATACGAGAAGCGTGAGGGGGAAGGTGTGGAAGAGGACGGTGGCGTTTGTGGTGGGCGGCGGCAGATTCGGCATTTTTCGATAGAGACCATTGGGTGGGCGAAACGGGAAGGGGGGGGGGGGGCGAATAGGACAGTGGTGTGATAGCATGTCGATGAAGCAGGGGGGGGGGGGGGGCAGAGGATGGAGAGTGGCCGTCGTAGCTGCAGGGCAGGCACGGAACTGAAGATCGCGGACCGCTGCACGTGCTGCTTCGTTCCCAGGAAGTGAGGCGTGTCCCGGGATCCACACGATGGTGGTTGTGGGTAGGTCCGGAATGGTTTGAAGATCTTGAGCGTCACCGGGGTACTCTTCCCAGGGGGCAGTGTCGACAGGCTTAATCGGAACCGGGGATTATGGTTAAGTGGGTGGTTTGTCGGTGGGTGGCCACCGCGAAGGTGATGGCGGCAACGGTAGGCAAGACATAAAGGTGGGTAGCTGCGTTAAGAATAAGAATGGTGCCCCCGGTATTGGTTAACCCCAGAAGTGAGTGGGGGGGGGGGGGGGGGGGGCTTTCGCGGTATCCTCAGCTTGTCCAGCAAATTGTCTCCAGCGGAGTCTTGTACTGAAGACCTTGACCACAAATAATTTGCTCACTTCAACTCTAATTAAACTCCCTCCCTCCTTCCTCTCTCTCCGGTGACAGAATGAGCGTGGACCACCAATTCTCAGCGTATAAAAAATTTCAAAAAACAAAGAGAAGGTCCTAGGGCATCTATATTTTGATTTGACGGCTTACACTGCCTCTAAAAATGTCTTCACAGCAATGCATATGTGCTTAGAGGTGAAACCAACTTTACAACCGTCATTGTAAGCTTGGTTTTTGTAAGGTGGCTTTCCCACATTGCTCGTAGCACTAATGAAGCTTGGTAATCTACGGAGGAAGTTACGGTTGCAGCCCCACTTTGCAGCTCCACCGCCGCCCCTTTCTTGAGTCGTGCATACTCCTCGCCACGCATGGCGTCTCTCTCACTCATAACATTGCGCAATGCCGGCGCTCTCTTCGGTGGCCGCCGGTGCGGCGCACTAGAGACGTCGTTCCCTCAACCCACAAATTGCGCGTGTCCTTTGTCTGGGAGGTGGAGATCACGCCACTGTCCTTATAGAAAATACCCAATGTAGCTACACCCCAACATAACAAATCCCACCAGAGCGCCTGCTTCGCTGAACTTCCCTCTTCACAGGGTGGAGGGGCTCTAATTTTTATCTTTAATATCAAGTTTATTTTGTGTGAAAGAGTTTTGTTTTCTCATTTTGTATTCTTGGTGCATTTTATCTGATTTCACATTCTCTGTCTCCCTTTTTTTGAGAATATACCCCCCCCCCTCCCCCAGGAATGAAATCGTCCGTGTGCCAGGCGTAGACACAGGCTCTTCCAGGTTTTGTGTTCATGCATCAAGACATGTAATGGGTATACCGAAGTGGTTCCCCTAGCTTACGTTTTCTGATGGGTAATCGGCCTGCAGTTCCGACTCTTCCAAGGTTACACCTGGGGCGTAGTAGGAAGAGGCAGCAGTGCGCCGATGCTATTGTCACCTCATCTCCACACTAATTATAAAGGTATGCTTCGAACATTCGTGGATTATAATTGTGAATCACACTAAGGCCACTACAAGAAGGCAGCGTGGAGGCGTTTGGATTTACCGGCGTACATTCTCCCCCAGTGCACCTTTGAGCGACTGCGCTTCACGGTAACCGTTTTTTTTTTTTTTTTTCTGTTGGAGGCGAAAAACCCAAAATGTTGGGATGACCTGACGCTCGGCGGCCAGGAGGCCGCGCCCCGAATCGTACATGTGCTCCCGCTATTCCCTTCGCCGTACGCGTAAATAACGCCTCTTTGTCACCCATTTTGTATCTATTTGTTGATGAGTATGTGCTGTTTTGATGCACGCCAAGGTTGCATCGGTCAAGTCTACCCGACCTTTTTCTACCAGGCATCTACACTCGCATGGTCGGCCAGTCGACGGTTCCGAAGAGCTAATGGAAAGGCAGGGAGGGTATGCCCAGGAGCCAGGTTTGCTATCCTGCACTGAGGAGAGATGGTTGCGGGGGAGATAGAGATGCAGGAAAAAAGGGTTAAATAGGATCCGAGACACGCATGTACTCATGGTCGTTTTGTCGGACACTGTAGTGGTTCATGTAAGCCGGTATCATCGAGGAAACGGAGAGCTTTGGTCGCCTTCTTAATGTTTTAAGGCAGCTTGCACTGTGAAAGGACGATCGTCCAATCTGCTGAGATCGACGGAAAAAAACGTCTCTTAATTAATGAAGCGGGCAACGGCTAAGTAGATGATCAGCAGATTCTTCATCCCCACATGTATACGTCGCAGGGGACGTCACTGCCCTTTCCTATGACGAAGGAGAAGTCTTTCGTGACTGTTACCAACCACGTTGGACAAAAAATGTTTAGTGCTTATGTAAAAAGTCTGGCATCAAAGTATGATAAACCTAGCCCCTTTTGCTAAATACCTTCATGTTCTCATGTTTATTCTGCATGCTTGTTTTTGTTTTTCTTGTTTATTTGTTTGCGTGTTCTTGCAAGCGCCCGTCCTGCTTGGACCTAAGGTCTCCATTATGCACATAAAAAAATAAAAATAAATAAGACCTCCTCCATCCATGCAAGCTTTCAACACCAGCACTCTTCCCGTGATCGTCGCTACAGTACACACATGCATTGCTGTGTACATATCTTTTATGTGTAATATAAACGGTCATGTGTGGAAATATGACGGCTTTAGAGGTGTTTATTAGATACCTCCGTAAGAGCACGTTTAGGCGTAGACGCGCTGCACACCGAGAGCATTTAAGTCGGCTTCACACTATACGAAACGAATTTGTTAAAATACATTTTAGGAGCAATATAAGTGTAAATATCGTTTTATTTTTCGGCGAAAGTGTGACCCCCCACTCATTACAGATGGAAGAGGGGTTTCCTGGTTGAGTTCACAGAGAAATCATCATTATTATCATCATAATCGTCGTCGTCGTCATATGCATAATCATCATCAGCAGCAGCAGCAGCAGCTAACAACAAGAACAGCCTATCTAGATACACTGCAGGACAAAGGCCTCCCCCATTGACTTTCACCCGCTCCTGTCCTGCGATGATGCTCTGCATTTAATAATTTTTTCAGGTACCAAAAATGCCAAAACGGGAGACGACGCTGGAGTCCGTCATCCGAAACATAAAGGCAGGAGTTCATAAATTCAGCTATATTTCTCTGGTTTTGGATAGTCGCGTGCGAAAGAACGAAGCGTTCTCGTAGCATCGCTCCTTGAAGGCGGGAGCAAGACGTAGCCGGAGCGGGTGGCTGCACCTTCCGACTCGTTACCTATATTTGCGCGGGGATTCGGAAGCCTCTGTAACACCACGTGATGACACCATTCATGGAAGTCTGGGGGAACTGTTATCGAATCTCGGCCACCGGATGGTGGAGAGGGCCGGATAACGGCAGGCGCTGGAGGCAGCTTTTATAATTTGAGAAGGCAACCTTGCTCTTGGAGAGTAGCTTGGGTAATCTATTTACTAGACAATAACCCGGACAGAACAACAGTTTTTGTATATAAGCTGGCAAGCATTCAGCTACACCGCCGACAGAGTTCCGTGGAATAAGAACACCAGACTGTTCCGTAAACGTTATGCTCATAGACGATTCCTAACTCGTCCATGGCATGCCCGAGCAATTCACAAGCCAGTCATACAGATCTTGCGTAAGGCAAAAAATCATGCTGCGGGTGTGCTGTGGAATTGAAAATAAAGAATTTCGTCACATCACCCAAACTTTCATTCGGAAACCAATGTGACACCCCGCAGCTCCTCCTAAGTGAACATATCAACAACTACTTATGATGATTGTACGATCGTAACGAATGAGTCTAAGTGCTCAAATCGTACTCTACGTATACCAAAATAATAAATAGGTAACTTTTCCCCACCCGTTCGTAGCGTATTCCATAACCAGCCTCAAAAAAGTTATCGCGCATGCGCGAAAAAAAAATACACAAAGAATAAAGATGCGGGACATCTAAAGAGAAACTCTTCGCCCAAGCTACAGGAAGCGGTTCATCAGATGCGCTGATGGGGTGGTCTATCCAATTCCTTAATGAGCTGCTGAAAGAACGCAGTTTTAGCGTGGTTTTTTAAAGGAAGAGACCGAACACCTTGGCGTGCATTGCCGTATTGGTATTTCCCCTGGTTGATACACAAGCACAAATTGTTAAAATAAATGTAAATACAGCAGTCCGAAAGAATATAATAGCGTGGTGCGAGATTCTGCGCTTAACCAGTGATCTCAAAGCGTTCCTTCTTTAAAGGGACTCTGTAACACTTCAATACACGCTTTCACCCTTTTCTCCGCGTCTGGAAGCACTGCGAAAGGTATATAGTTATCGCCAGCACGGAGCGGCACTGCATGATTTGCACGTCGTAGCGGATACGCCTTCCGTTTCTGCTTTGCATTTGTGGCGTTCTTTTTAAAGTGTCTATCGAATGCGTTCATCGCTGCAACTGAAGGAAAGCTGGCCAATAGCCGCTGCACCACTGTAATGACGTAATTCGAGCGCTCGAAGAACGACAAGGCTGGGAGAGAGAGAAAAATGTTTTGAGTTTTGAACAAGTTCCTAAGTTCTCTCATGGGCATAGAGAAGTAATTTTTTGCAGAGGTGCGTTGCGACCACCTAGTCTAAGTACTGGATGTGTTGGTTGATTACGTTCTGCGAGCATTTAAGATTTCACGAAGAGTTGGAAGAAGTGTTGCAGGGCCCCTTTAACGCCGAGGGGGTAATGCGTGTCCTAAATGGCTGAACACGTCTCTCCGGGTTTTTCTCCTTTTCGTCATCTTAATTCGCCCTCTCCTTTGCTTCGTTTTCCCCGGCCAACATAAGGTGGGCATTTTCGTGGTATAAAAATTTGAACCATGGGCTGAATGAGATTAACCCCTTGAAAGATAACAACACTCGCAGGCTTTCCTGCGTGAATATCATTCGTTGGTGACAATGAAATGGCAAGTGCATTTCTAGAGTGTTTCAAGAACAGCGTCTATATGTATACAACTCGCTCTTTACAAGCCCGTGGTATGTGGCGAAAGCACTAGTAGCCCACTAACCTGAATTTAGTCTTTGTGTGACGCCTATATTCTCAGCTTGTAAAAAGAAAAAAATTACTGCTGGAACAAACGTCAAACTTTGGTCCACTCGGTTGCGAAGCCGATGCTTTGCTATACTGGGCCACACCAGCAGGGTGACTTGACGTCTGCTCAGCAAGCCTTACTGCGGTCGCTGTCACGGATTTTGAGCAAGGTGTTCGAGCCTACATGTATAATAATATAGTTATAGCGCTGAAATTAACAAGCCGTACTGATTATGACGATGATGATGATGTTTGAATGTTAATGGCGCAAAGGCAACTAGGACGAAGAGCGCCAAAAAAGTCTTTTGATCAATAGGTGGCTATTAAAATTGGTTAGAGTAAACTCGAATAAAATCAATTAAAGGCAATCAGGACGGCTGGTGCACAAGGCCAGGATGAAGACCAAGAGTGGTTAAAAGATAAATAAGGTAGCTGGTGTATAGCACCAGGGGTAAAACTATGGGTGGTATGACACGAGCTATAAGAAGTGAACCTCTGACAGAAACCTAAAGGTCGCTGAACAGAAAACGTGGCATCGTCTCCTAAAAAGTATGATAGATGTAATGGAATATGTTGTCTGTATAGAGTTCCCTGAAGGGTTTGCGTCGTGTAATGTCGAGTGCCTTGCATTGAGCAAGGATGTGTATCACGGGTAGGCCCTCCCCACACCTGCTACACAGGGGTCTTGGAGATCCAGTGAGCAGGTGCGAGTGTCTCACATGTGTATGGCCTATCCGTAACCTAGCTTAGGTAACTTCAATGTGTGTGTTGTGTGAGTCAGAAGTGTATTGTCCCAGGTGTGGTTTTATTACGTGTAGTTTGTTGTATGTCTGTTCGCTCCAGTCTGCTTGCCTTGTTTTACGGAGTTTCTGTCTGATGTGTGGCTTGGGGTCTGTGTACGGTAGTGTTGTTATGTTTACTGTGTTTCAGAGTGCACTGGCGGCCATTTCATCCGTCAGTTCATTTCCGCCGATGACAGAGTGGCCTGGCACCCAACACACAGTCACCTCAAGGTTTGAAGAATAAGCTAGCATAATTAATTTGAAGACAAGATTAACGACGTGGTTTTTTGGATGACTTTCTGGATGACAACGCACGGACGACCCTCAGCGAATCTGTATAGATGATAGACTTAGGAATATGATGTCGAACTATGAGACTTACAACCAGAAAAAAGCCATATGCTTCTGCCGTAAAAATACTTGTCTTTACATTCATGGTTCTACCTGCTTCAAAATTGGGTCCATGCGCAGCACAAGACACCGCTTTTAGACGCATCTCTGAAAAACTCCGCAGACCTGTATTTATCCTGCAGATACATGAAATGCTGCAAAATCAAAGTTCTTGTTGTCCTGTTCTTATTGCATTGTGAGAAAGAAAGACAAGTAACATGATAGTATGATACACGGCGAAGATGCCATGGTGCTACAGGATCAGTGTGAGATGATTTGAATGTGTCGAAAAAGAAGGCCTCATGAATAGTTACCCCGTCCCTCAGTCTCTGCGAGAAGGGAACAGAAATTGATGGACGGTTTAAAAAGAGTTGAGTTGTGGATGTATCTTAAAAAACCGGTTTAAAGGGGTGGTTATCCATTGATGAGATTTTTGAGGCATATAGAAGGTCAACATAAGTTCGCTGGTACGCTAAGCACAATTTGTCGCACTCTGCATAAAGAGCTGAACAAGCCGTACTGCTGGTGCAGTACAGGAATTTGGGTGGGTGGGGGGGGGGGAGAGATAGATAGATAGATAGATAGATAGATAGATAGATAGATAGATAGATAGAGAGAGAGAGAGAGAGAGAGAGAGAGAGAGAGAGAGAGAGAGAGAGAGAGAGAGAGAGAGAGAGAGAGAGAGAGAGAGAGAGAGAGAGAGAGATGGGTGTGCGAGGGCCTGAAGTTCGACCCAACGTCACTTTGGATAATGTCGCCTACTAGTACTTGCAGCCTGACGTACAAGGAGTTTGACGTGGCTTGGTATGTTGCTAGGCTCAACGTGAATCTTAATTTACGTTAAAGGAGCCATGAAGAGAAAATACAAGTTGGGTTTATTAGAAAGACTGCTTAGTCCCGATAACAATGATACCAATATCATCGCAATCTTCGAAAAAATAACGGACATATTAACGAAAACGTGTGAAGCCGTGGCGACCCCCTAGCCAATTTCCCGCAACTTTTCTATGACGTCACGGAACCGTGTTTGTGCAATTGGCGCCCCCCTAAGTGACCTGTCGCGACGACACATGACTGGACGTCTGTAATGGGGCCTCTAGTTCCATTTGACCGCATCACTTGAATGCTAACGTGCAGTTAACGGACTGAAAATTATGTTTTATTGTTGGCCCGTATGACGTCAATCTCGCTCATAACACGTCACTGTGGCGCAAAATTTGAAAGTTATTAAATACTTCTTGCTTTTTTTTTCGTTAAAAAAACATCTTTTGGGGCTGCAATGGAGCTGAGTGAGATACTGTATCCTAGTTCTTTCAAATTAAACCAAGTTGTATTTTCTCTTCATGGCTCCTTTAAGCCCGAATACAGGCCTAAGATGGGTAATTGGCCAATGCACTCTGTCATACGGGAGATGGAATGGGAAAATGCAAAAAAGAAAAGGGTAACGGATGATGATGAAAAGATATAAAAGCTCGGTGACATAACTTAGAGAAGTGATGATCCGGCATTACCACATGCTTTCACGTGATATTCTGTGGTTGGTGCAGCCAACCATTCTTGTCTTATGCTCCTCACACGTAAATCATTGAGCTGGAGTAACTAAGGCTTACTTCCGACCCTTAGTTTTGCATGCCCCGATAGCACGTGCAAACGCTTGAAAACATTTGAAAATTAAAAACAATTAGTTGATTGCGCTTAGCAAGTACTGGTAACAACAACCCTCACTCTGTAAGCTGAGCGGATATATCGGTGCGGTACACAAGCAGCCTGCACAGCAGAACATACACTTGCGTACAGACCCCCCCCCCCCCAAAAAATATAAATAAATAAAATGTAACCATAAAAGGGACAGGAGTGAAGGGAGTTCCCACGCCCCGATAACCCGTGAACACGCTCCAGCCTAGATTAACGATACACTCTTAATGAAAAAAGGTCGTAAAAGGGTAGTAACAGCCGTATTTACGAACTCCTTGCTATGCGAACCTTTCTACCCCACGGTACGGTACGTATAGCTCTGCCACTAGCAACTGCATGGTTAGGAAAGTAACTGAGTGTAGGAAGTAGTATACACTAGATTAAGGTCGTGCTCATGACTGGGTTATGCATGGCCAGGTAGTAAACGGATGTAGCTGAGAAGGGTGCTATCGCTAGGACTTAACTATAGTGAAGGTATGGGTTATTACTGTCCGCTTCAGTTAGTAACCGTGACTAGTGCTGCACCTACTACCTCTAGTTACTAAATACCTAGTGTATACCGGGACAAGTAACTTGTTAGTGTTCCGTTAGTGAATGCCACAACCTTTTTTAAGAGCTGATAGGGTCTTGATAGACGTGACTCTACAAATTCCGGAAAGTGCATGCGCGTACAAGCGCACGAGCTTACCGTCTGCAGGCGAAGCGCTGTGCCGTGGCAGGAGCGGTCGTAGCAGGTGGCTGCGCGACGCGAAGGGGGTGTCGTCGGCGCAGGCAGTGAAGGCGGCGGCGTGGCCGGCAGGCAGCGTCTCGGAGACGAAAGGGGGAGGAGGAGGCGTGACTGACGTCTTCGAGCGACGTCGGCGCGCTTCGTCAAGTCGCGAGCCGCGGTTCTAACCCGTTTCGCGGCAGTTGCGGAGGGAAGGCGCCTGGCCGACCACTGGCGAAGAAGGGAGCTGGAGTGGGCGAGGTCGATAGCGCGACCGTCGACGCCGGCCTACTGTGCCGTGCTGTGACTGCTGCGACGACCGGCTCGCTCGCCGGCGTGCCTCTTTGGAGTGCAGCTGCGGGGGAAGTGCTCGGGTCTCTTCTCCGACGCCCCTCGCAGTGTCGGGGTTGCGGCCGCGGATGACGAGGCGGCCGCGGCCGCGAAATGCCGCCGGTCGCGGTCTCCTCCGCCGAAGAGGCATGGGCGGCACGGTGCCCTATGCGCGGCGACGTCCGCTCTTGGAGAACGAAGCGCGGCGGCTTGGAGGAGTCTGCCCGAGGCGCACGCTGACGCTGCCGACGCCGCCGCTGTGGCCGGGCGGCCACCGGCCGCGTCGCGGGAAGGAAAAAAAAAAAAGAAACCCTCCAAGCGCTTTCGGGTGGGAGAGAGCGAAAGTGCTTAGGGCATTAAAAAAATTAAACCAAGGTGCAGAAAAAATGAGAAGGGGTGAAGCCGCCGAGTCGACGGTTGCTTTAATTTACTTTTTTTTTCTTGTTTCATTTTTTTTTCTGCTGGCGGGCGCGGAGTGTGCTCGCTGTCAATGAGCGCCAAACGCGCTCTCAATTTGCTTTATTTTTCCGTTCTCTCTCTCTCTCTTTTTTTTAGTGCAATGTCGTTGAGATGAATCCACAGCCCTTGTCGATGTATAATTTTCTTTTATTTTTATCGCCAGATGTGCTTAATTTTAAGCTTCTTACTTATTCGTATCGGAGTTTTTTTGTTTATTAGTCAAATTATTAATTAGCTCTTTGTTTTTGTGCTTATGTATTTGCATGGTCTCGCTAAGGACACCCTGCTAAGGATTTATTACAGGAGCGGGTAAAGAAGATGGTATCTGTGAACGTAAAAATAAGGACATGAGGAGCAGCATATAAAAATATTTACCACTAAGGCAGATTATTTCGCACGTGAAGCATGACCAAATTTCCTACGACCTTCGTTATCAACAAACTTGGAAACTCTGTTTCATATTTAGATGACATTGACGTGAAAGGAATGACGAAAGCGTCACGGTCAGCACCATAAAGCTGAATGGTTCAACTCATGTTTCGTTAAAATCGTTCTTTCTCCAATGCGCACGTACACATGCTGTACGTACGCGTGTGTATTTCTTTCATCTCTTCAGCGCATAAAAGTATCGCTCGCCTGTCAATGTTATGTATTTTGTAAAGGCCCATGTTAAAAAATAATTCGATTAAATCTTACGATGACAGATACATTCTCTAAAGCACTTGGTTGTTCGTCTCCTGCGTGCAGTTAGCCTTACGTCCGCGTTGTGTGCGCTGTAAGAAGTCCCCGTAGGTCGTCCGAACCACAGCGCTCCGGAATGACCAACTGAAGTGACCAAGTGGGCGATTTCGGCGAAGGACGAAGCCGAACATATGATTCGACTAAAAAAAAAAAAGGGCACGTGCACAGGGATGACACAAAAGGCGTGCAAGACAATTTGCATTGCCGAATAAACCCGAGTAGATGCCCTTTTTCATTTGAATTGAATCCGCGGCCACGTCATTCGACGGATTTGCACACTGCGCCATTTCGATTGGTAATGCTGGGGCACTGTGGTGAAAACACCTTACGGGAACTTCTTAGAGTGTAATTCTTTTACATCGAGAACCACAGTTTTTTATCCACCATTGAGCTTTTTTTACATAGACGATAGTCGTTCTTGGGCTATTTAAAAGCAGAAAGTTTGGTCTGTCTGTACGTCTGTTTGTTTGTCTGTCTGTTGTCTGTCTGTCTGACTGTCTCTCAGTCTGTCTGTCTGTGACTGGATTCAGCCCCCCGGCGAAAGTGAAACAGGAGATGCGCAATAGTCTTATATACCCACAGCCAAATCTAAACGTCTAAGTCCGGTGTCAATCTTCATACTTGTCAACATTGTTGAACAAGATCAAGATATTACGCAAATATAAGGCAGCAAATCAATACACAAGGGATATAAGCAGTGTTCCTTTATTTGAAAATTCATGGATGCTTGGTTTTTGCTATAGCAAATGAAATACTACATCAACTGCAGAAAACCGTCGCCTGCTGTTCCCCGCGCTACGTCCTGGCCGCATTTCAGAAAATCAAACGGCAATAGCAACGAAAGGTTCCACTAGATAGGTTCCATGTTTCGCTTAAAACGCTAGTGGAGCAGGGTAACGTGGTTCTATAAACGTTGTAGTAGGGTGCCTCAATTCACGCGCATCTCCGCCGTACGGCTGCGCTGGGATTGAGGCGCCCGACTTGGAGCAGTGGAACGCGGTAAATTTAAATTGACTTGAGCAAGCCTCTAGCGTGTTAACTTGGGAGGAACGAGAGAGGAGAGGAACAGCATAAGATGTGAGCGGGAAAGAGAAGGGAGACATTTACTTTGCAGGCGCGCCAGTCAACTACGGCCTTTCGTCGACATTTGCAGCGAAAGGAGAATTACGCGACGTTTTTCTTTGCTGTCCGTCATATACGTACTTAAATGAACACAGAAACGAGTTGTGAACCTTTCCAGATTGCTTTATTTCCGGCAAATATCGACAGTTTGAAGACTGAGATGGACGCACAGTGGCGTCATGCCGGCAGTTCGTGAGGCGAGCGTGGATGGCGCATGGCGCTGCGTCGTCTTCCGGGCTTTGCACGCAAACTGAAAATATAGACTTTCATTCAATAATGAGCGAGATAACAGCATCTATGTAACTACGTGACGCAGCGTGCACAAGGAAGGGTTCGACGAATTCTTTCGAGTGTCCCTTTAATCTCACACAAGCTTGGCCAAGGCCCAAGAGATCCTTGCCATCGACAACGTAAATGAAAAGATACTTCTATTTCTAGCCGTAAGCGAGAACGTGGATTGGACCTAAAATATTCTAATACCCAATTATATGCGCTAAATCCAGAGGCTGGTGTTGATTATATCCACCAGGATCGTGGTTTACGTTTAAATTCCTCTAGGTGGCTCACATGCGCTCAAGTAACAAATGAACACGGGGAAATATGGCGCTATGTTTCGTGTTTCCTGGAAGCTGGTGCTGAACACAAGAATTAAATGAAGTTGGTACTGCCAGACTAAAGAAATCATTCACATTGTCCATATACGGCGTTGTGTAGACTACGACGAAGTTCTTTTTAAAACTACGTTAAGTTCTACTGGCGACGACATTTCTATACATTTCCCAATTCATAAGCCTTATTTACACTGGGAAATTACAACGACGTTGTCGCAAGCGAAGCGTGGTTGTATGCAAATGCATGCGCAAGAAGCGATCGAAAGGTTGTCATACGACGCCCCGTTGTGGCAAGGTGAAAATCACACGCACGCGGAGTTCGAAGGGACATTTTCTATTGGGCCTACGATAAATATTGTAGCGTAAGCTACACTGGCCGAGGTTGAGCGGTTTCTCGTGTGCCGTGAAGGGCCGTTCTGCGCAAGCGCCAGAAGCATTGGATTGGTTTGGATCGGATCGGATCGGATTGGCTTGGATTGCATTTGATTTCAATGGGATTGGGTTGGATTGGATTAGATTGAATTGGATTGTGTTGGATTGAAATCCAATCCAATTGGAGTACGGGTGCTGAACCTTAGCTCACGCTACGTATATCCTGGCATGGCCGAGCTAAGTCACTGCTAATTTTGCTTTGCCACGGTGTGCCCAATAATTTCTCGGGGCACCAAAGTCTGCTTAACTGCTTCGAAGGCGAGAGCCTGGCGTATTAATGCCATGGGTTCCTTTTATCTACACTTCTATGTGCACTGTCGATACAGCACCGCGCTACTTTACCCCTTTTTCCCACTTTAACATACTTAAACCCACCTTAATCAATGTTAGTTCACTTTTCCCCCACATTAATACAATAAAATCACACTTCAATTTACCTTAATCCCTCTTAACACATCTTAATTTCACCATATATGCTAATTAATATTGTTTCACCTTCATAAACCTCGATTAAACATTACTAGTAATATTATCAATCCCTAGCGTATCATTAATTTATCTTAATTTGTTTTAATTCCTCTTCGTCTACCTGAAGACACCTTATTCCGACTTACTAATCATTACTATCAATCACCAACCAACAAGTAAATAACTTAAGCAATCTTTAATAACCTTACACATGGCTGGCATGCATGCTTTGGTTCGCTTCTGGGTTTTTGCATAATTCGTGTCGACATCGGGGTCATTCGAGGTCAAACTTCCAATGTGACGTCTGGAGAGCCTTAATAATGAACACAGGTTCGCGCTGGTGAGCCAAATGCAACTTGCACAAGAGAGGAAACCATGCGAAAGGAGAGGCCGCAGTATTGTCACGTAGTCAAGTACGGCGCAAGGTTCTCGTCGTGATTATACTGGGCGCACCCCAGTAAATTATTAGAAGAGCGAGAGCGTTGAAGAATCAGTTTAAGGGACTCTGCAACACTTCCGATCAACGTTTTCCCTCTTTCCTCCGCGTCTGGAAGCACTGCGAAAGGTATATAGTTATCGCCAGCAAAGAGCGGCACTGCGTGATTTGCTCGTCGCAGCAGATACGCCTTCAGTTTCTGCTTTACTTTTGTAGCTTTCTTTGAAAAGTGGCTATCGAATGTGTTCACTGCTGCAACTGAAGGAAAACCGGCCCATAGCTGCAACATCGTTGCAATGACATAATTCCAGCGATCGAGGAACGCCAAGACTGGGAAAGAGAGAAAAATCTGTTGAGCATGTTTCTAAGTTATTCGATGTGCACAGAGCAGTAATTCTTGGCAGAGTTACCTTGCGACCCCTAATCGCACTACTGGATGTGTTGGTTCCCTACGTTCTGCAAGCATTTAAGATTTCGAAAAAAAGTTGAGGAAAGTGTTGCGGGGCCCCTGTAAAAAAGCGACAAGCTCAGTCGAGCGTAGCTGAACCGAATGCCGAGGCTTTGGGTCCGCATGTATTTATTTACCTTGAAGTGCAGTCCTCTCCAGAAGCACCTGATCAGATCGAGAACATTGTAGATCAACCTTGAATATATCTGACTGTCATACGTAACAAATTACCGAGCGTGACATAGCGATAAAAGGGAAACAAAAATTAAGATATCACAAGGATTGGCCGGTTAGCGGCAATATAAAATCCTGTTTTATTGTTTTAGACTTAGCATGCTTGATATGTCATCAAATACAAAACAAGAGACCCCAAGAAATTAAATTGTGACAATACGCACCAAAGCAACTTTTTGGCCATTAGCGATGTAAACAAGGGAGTGAACATGCAACACCTCATACGACATAAACCGTAAAAGACGTCATACGACATCAACCGTGAAAGAGGTAAAGAAGGAAAGATCGCACGGCTATTGCAAATAGAATGAGTACCGAGTCGGTAACAACGTTTACAGACCTTAGCCTGACTAGTTCTTGACTCTATATGGTCAACGCTAATCAAATCCCACGCATTGCAACACCGGCGCAACGTATGCACGCTGTTCGAGTGCAATTTTAATTTTCTGCATGGACATTCAGAGTAAAAGTCATTTCAAGCTTGGGGGCCGGTTTGAAGCAAAAGAGAAAAGGTAGCCATACTACAGCGGGCCTTCCTCCGCAGCCCGGAAAAAGAAATTGCCTACACGTTCAAGCAATATCGAGTAGTTTTACACGTACATCCGCGCACACGCACGTACATGCAGACACGTGCACGCGCGGACACACGCACCTTCACACACACCTATGGACACACACGTGCGTGCGCACATACACACGTTCTTCTATACATGCATTCCCATGTTCACTGAGTCTATCACTGCCGGAGTTATCGAGCATAAAGGTTGCGTCCTCGTATCTCAATTTGGAGCCCCAGGGTTCAATGCCGAAGCTCAAATTTGCCCGATTTTCTTCTTAACTCCCTTTACTTCGTTTAAGAGCTTCCCTGAAAAATTTTTCATCACTATGAGTTTCTCTGACCTGATCTTTATTCTTTGAGTATTCGAACTATTCGGGTGCATTTCGGCCATTTTATGGGCCATCTCTTAGCCACGAGGACGCCGAATTTGGGGTCTACCGAGTTAAGTAATGCTTACGCATTAAAGATGCGGCCTCACTCCGCAAGCACGATCCGCGCAGCTGGCGTCCGTTGAAGGGGCCCTCAGATAAAAAATTGGCCGCGTATCTGCTCCTTTCGTTGCAAGTGTCGACGCAGGACGATAGTCGACTGACGCCTCTGGAAAGTAGATGCCTCCCTTCTCTTTCCCGCTCACCTATCATGCTGTTCCTCTCCCGTCTCGTTCCTTCCGAGATAACACGCTAGAGGTTTGATCAAGTCAATTTAAATTTACCGCGTTCCACTGCTCCAAGTCGGATGCCTCGATGCTAGCACTGCCGTACGGCGGAGACGCGCTTGAATCGAGGCGCCCTATACGACAACGTTTATAGAACCACGTTGCCCTACTCCACGAGCGTTCCAAGCGGAACGCGCGACCTGTCTAGTGGAACCTTTCGTTGCTGTTGCCGTTTGATTTTTTAGAATTCCGCCAGGTAGCGCGGGCAACAGCAGAGGATGGTTTTCTGAAGTTGATGGAGTATTTTATTTGCTATGGCAAAAATCAAGCCTCCGTAAATGTTGAATATAGATACACTCAAAATATCACTCATGTACTGATTTTCTGCCTTATATTTGCATAATCTCCTGTTCTTGTTCAACAATGTTGACAAGTATGAACAGTAACACCAGACTTAGAGGTTTAGATTGTGCTGTGAGTATATAAAACTATTGCGCAGCATCCGTTTCACTTCGGCCGGCTGGCTGAATCGAGTGACAGACAGACAGACAGACAGACATACGGACAGACAGACAAAACTTTCCCGTTCAAGTAGCCCAAGAAAGACTATCGTCTTGTTTAAAATTGCTAAACGCGTTGTGTGATCCGGGACCTCGTATATGCATGACCAGGCAGGCCAATTTTAAGGATAGCCTTTCTTCGCATGCCTTATCGCGAAATTTTGGTCGTGTCTGTCTGTCCATGTATTTATGTATGTACAGTGTGTTGCGACGGTAATTGGAACACTTTAAAAAATTTTCCTGAGCGAACCGCCGCTCTGTTCGCGCTCAAACTTCACACGAAGGTCGCATTTTGTGGTCTATTTTGTCTGTTTATCCTGAAAATAAATAAAAACGATTTTCGCCCATTGGAAACAGACGGCTGATTTGTACGTGCCAGCCCGAAAACTTGGTTTTCTGATCGTCAGCTAGCTCATTTCTAGGTGCATTTTCTGATCGTCTGCTGCACCATTTGGCTCGGTACGTGAACCCCAAACGTGCGTTTCACTCTGCAGGTGGTTCCGTCGTTCCAACATCAACTTGCGCTGGCTCGCACGTCCAAATCAGCCGCCATTTTCCCATAAACGAAAATCGTTTTTATTTTTTTTTTCAGAATACACAGGTAAGTACCATCGTTGTTCCCGGTATCAAACGAAATAGACCACAAAGTGTGACCTTCGTGGCAAGTTTGAGCGCGAACAGAGCGGTGGTTCACTCAGGAAATTTTTTTAAAGTGTTCCGATTATCGTCGCAACATCCTGTATGTATGTATGTATGTATGTATGTATGTATGTATGTATGTATGTATGTATGTATCTATGTATGTATGTATGTATGTATGTATGTATGTATGTATGTATGTATGTATGTATGTATGTATGTATGTATGTATGTATGTATGTATGTATGTATGTATGTATGTATGTATGTATGTAAGAGAAAAAAAACTTCGAACAAGGTAAAAGCACGATTGTGGCCTACGTTTCAGCAAAGAGCTTCTCTTGTGTTCTCTACCATCTTCAAAGTTCTACTACTCCCTGTATGTATGTATGTATGTATGTATGTATGTATGTATGTATGTATGTATGTATGTATGTATGTATGTATGTATGGATGGATGGATGGATGGATGGATGGATGGATGGATGGATGGATGGATGGATGGATGGATGGATGGATGTGTGTAAAACTCAATTCAACCGCCAGGTGGAAATGAAAATACTTGACCGCGAAATAAATGAGCCGACACGTTCTAAACTCGGCATGGGTCTTAAATGTCAAAATTATTCAGCGAAAAGGAAACCTGAGGCACGTTTGACGCAAAATACAAGTACATGACCGAAAGTACCCGGGTTATTTTGATTGAGAACACGTGTCCGGGTGGTTTTAACAATAGCAAATGAAAAAGAGAAACGCGTTAAAATGACGCAGAAAGACGAGATCAAAGTATGCGCGAAAATAACAGAGCTCCGGCATGTGCAAGAAACAGAATACTCGACGCGGCTTAATTAAAATTTTCGTTTAATTAGGAATGATGTGCTGCTCTCAGCAATTTTACATGCAATTCAATGAAACGAATAGTTCGACAAAATCGAAGCTTAAACGCATAAAATCGTTTAATTGGACGTTATTACGAATAAAAAGCATTGAGGTGACCGTCATTTCTCAATAGAGTTGAAAATTTTCAAGCGCCAGAACAGCGCTGTGCGCTGCACCATCGCAACTGAGTCAGACCACAATTGATAAAGCGGCAAGCCAGTTGAGACACGCACCAGTGTACGCATCTGTCTGTTATCAGGTCCAACCTTCTTCGGTGCGCACAGCGTCGTGTGAACAGTTCGTGTGGTGGTCATTTCAGGCTTCAATTTTAGCGATAAATCTCAACTATCACGGCAGTACGCATGTCGTACACGCGACTTCCGGACAAAGTCGAGATTCTGAATGAAATCAAGAAGGGATACGTGTGTCGGACTACTAATAATGCTGTTATTGTACTTTTTTTAGGGGCGAAGCTCTTGATGGGCTCGGGCTGTCGGCGTCTGATGTCGTCGTATTCTCATGTGGTCATGGTACTAAAACACCGGGACACTCGTTTCCCAACGCCTCGGGCTAAAACGCTTCCTGCTTCAAAGACACGAGACTTACAACAAAGCTGTATACCTCAACACCCCCGGACATCATATCCGTGGGCAAAAACGTCAAGACGCCGAGAGAGAGAGAGAGAGAGAGAGAGAGAGAGAGAGAGAGAGAGAGAGAGAGAGAGAGAGAGAGAGAGAGAGAGAGAGAGCGATCTTTAATGAAGTCTGGCGATGTTAGCTGGGCTAAAATGCCTAACTTGCTATGCCAGTTGATGATGTGATGAAGATGATGGCGATGATGTTCAAGAAGTTGATGCGTACAGCAGATACGGCGAGTTATTCACAGCGACTGGTCTAGACCTGTGTGTTGCAGATACTCTATCAGAGCTAAGATTCACTTATACACTGCATGCTTCGCCCATTAGCAGGTTTTACGTTAGTGGAGAGGCCCGCGGGATTTTTAATTGGAAGTTCGGGTAATTCGGAGTGTTTTGTGGACCCTGTGGACTTCATATTAACGGAACTCGGCTGTATACAGTAGCCGACCGATTTTTTGGACCTGGAGGGGAACGGAAGATAGTCCTAATAAAAGAGCAGTCCGAAAAATCTATGAGTAATTACTCCTACGGTACAACTGGAGGTTTCTCGGGAAAATCCGAAATATCCAGCAAGTCCGAATTTTTGGAGTGCGAAAAAACGGTTGGCTACTAGTGAAAAAGACGTGCGCTGTCCCAAGAGGTGGCGCGCGAAAAGTGCTACGGTGGGAGAATATAGGTGCATTGAACAAATCTCCATTGACTTCACCACGAGAGGAGGAGAAGGGGAGGGCAGGAGCGTGAGAAGTAAGAGCAGAGAGCGGAGAAGCTTGAGTTACGTGGCTGGGGCGGCAGAAAGCCAATCTTTGGTCGACATTTGCAATGAAGTAAGCAGATAAACTTCAATTTTTTATCTTCATGGCGATCGACTGCTGCGTGGTTCCCTGATACGATACACTTGTTTATGACGTTAATTTTAAATCACCTTCGTTTCTTTCCTCTAGCAGAACCAATCGGTGAACCTGTCTGGAATATTACGAACACCATAAATTGTTGTTTTCTCGGAAGGGCGCGTGCAAACAACCGTTTTTTTTTTAGCATTTCAGATCAAAAGACTGAACTCTCCATCCTGAGCAGGCTATCCATCCATGTCATGCCCTTTGCTCTTATAACGCGCGCGGGAACGTGAAGAGTATGAACACTTGTTAATGATGCCGATTCAAAGGGCGAGTCTAAATTGAACCCAATCATCGCTGTTACCAACCCCAGGGAGCCGATTTCCGCGACCATCGCTCCTAGCACGCACATTCTCGCGACGAACAAATCCGCGCAGCATTTCCTCGGATCACCTCTTCCCTTTGCAGCGCGTGCTTAACACGCGCATTCCGGATAAACATAACCTTTTCCTCGGGAACCATGCTTCCTCCCTTGTATCCGCGAGTGAACGATTAAGCTGCGCCCGAAGAAAATGGCGCCGCGGCGGAACGGAGGTATTTAGGATAATTGCGAAGGCCTTTAGCGCCTGAGCCTTTCAGCGGATGGTCGCCTTTGTGGGCTCGGTTCCGAGAAGTGCGAACAGCTGCGTTTTGACCGATACACTGTTCGTGCTCATTACGAGTCGATGTGTTTCGCGCCTGCATGCAAAGTTCATGAACACGAGTGCAAAATATAGTCGGCGCTGTAGTCAAAGGTTTCCAAGGGGCTGCGCATGAAGATGACGTGGCCTAGAGTGCTTCCGAAAGGAGTACGACTTACGAAAGTTCTATATCATGCTTCAGCTGAATACTGAATGTGTGTAATATGACAGGGTGCTCATACAACCGAAGCGTGTTTACACAAAAGGTTGAGCACCCGCTACCCTACCCCTTCGAGCATCACTTCACGCAAACCTTATGCTTTCTTTCTTAACGTGTCCCACACGTCTTCAAGGAGTGGACTAGTCGACAGGGCCTATTCGAAGGTCAAGCACGAGATCCGACTTGCATGACTTTCACTGTATATTTTAGTCATTTTAGAGGCAAACCAAGTTAGTTTAGCATTTTATATTTATGCTTGAAAGTTCAAGTTTACAGCGTGAGTATACCTCTCCGTGTGATTGTGCGTATGTTCCTACATTGCTACCTCTTAGCGAAAATGTGAAGACCGATTCCAGGCGTGATAATCGACATAGCGTAGTTCATAGCGCGATTGCTATTACTCCGAAAGCTGAGTCCCATCATGAAGATGTAATGCGTCCCTTTTAGAACTTAAACCAAATTAAGAGGCCCTCGCTCAAAGTGCTTCTGGCCTGCCAACAATGCTGGCAGTTCTTCGAACAGCTGTGCAAACTTTTCTATCTTCGACACCTCCCGAAGACGTATCCCAATTACTTGTTACTGCAGTTATTGCGGAAAACGACGAGCTCAAATCAAGACTATGTGACTTCAAGTATAGATCTGGAAGCAACAACTTTTTTTTCTAAGTGGCTGTTAAAAGTACACCAGAAACATGGCCACAAGCCAAAAACCTTCTTAGGTAATTGTTAGAAGCCGCCTAAAGCTAGAAGTCTTGGAAGAAGCAAATTAACGGCTAGAGAACAAAGCCTATAGGTACTTTTCTTGCGAGAGAGACTCACTCCATTACCACCAATTTCTCTACTGCCTGAAACCGCAAATGTATCTTTTGGTAAAAATTTTGCAGGGTCACATGAAAATCACCCTTTCACTCTCACCTCCACCCCAACCCACACCCACACACACACAAATTACAAAACTCATAATCGTGAATTGCCGAATAAATGCATAAGTCACTCTGCTGTAGACCAAGCCGCTTTAAAGCCGGCTTCCCTACGTTACACAGATGCATCGGCTGCAAGAAATGTTTTCAGGCGCCATTCAGACAGTGTAACATCAAAATGAAGAGGCCCTAGCGCTTTTTATCGAACACCTCAATAAAACTTCAAGTAACGTCATGAAGCGCAATATACCGAGCCCATTATAAAGTTCTTCTCATTACTATAGAAAAAAGCTTGCTGGGAATACACTTTTTGGAAAAATATATCAAGTTTGGTTTGAAAATATGATGGTCCGAGGGCCTTGAATTACATCCCCTATGAAACTCCACATATCCAAAGTCGGCTTCACCACCTTACACGAGGGCATTGCTAAGGAGACATTATTTGCAGGCAATATAACAGGTCATATGAAAATGGGAGGCGCCAAGCACTTTCACGAAGTACCTCCATAAAAACCCCTATCCTTCTAAAGAGCGCTTTACAACAATTCCCTATAAAGTTAGACAACGCAACTACACGCAAATGCTTTGCTCAGAAAAAACATTTTGGGGGCACCATCGCTTACAGTTCTTCTATGAAAATGCGAATGCCTTTGCATTTTTTTATTAACAGCACGTTTGTATGCAGCAATAGTGTGACATCAAGAATTACAGACGGACAACAGTATTTCCTCTCTGTGATTACATAAAAATGGTACGCGAATGAAACGCTTCGTGCAATTTCATCTCACTTACACCGATCTGTTAACTGCAGTGCTTCCGGTTGCTTGACGTTGCTCTATGAGAAGGCGCCAAAGACAGGTGGTCTGTAGAGGAACAGACCAACAAAGTGTGCTTCGCAGAGCTGTACCATAGCGAAGGAATTGGCCAACCCCAAGAAATGCCTGAAAGGATCCGCGGTTGAGCCCAACTGCAGTGTTTCTTTGTTGCATCAGATGTAATGGATTCACGAGGTTGCCCTGTCCAAGACAATGGCCAAAAGTCGATGCAATCGCACCAATGAATGGCGGAGACTACCATATTCAACGAATGACGTGACACATCGCGTGTTATAATGCCACCATGACGCGATTTTTAGGTGAGAGAACGAATCCACGGTCCGTAAGGTTTTGTGCTAATTTTCGGGTTGCCAGCCGAGGCTTTGCTCCTGTTTCAGCAGTTTGTCGGCCATTTGTCGGCGGTTTGTCGGCATGCAGTGAGATGATGATACCAGAAGGCAATACTCTTGGCAGACTGACGAAGCAGATGTTGAAAAGAGTGGTGCTGAGGACACCACCTCATGAAAAACCTTGTTTTGTGGCGTGACGGGTAGTCTCTCCGCTTGGGGTGGACATATATACAGTTCTGTCTTGAAAATAGTCGTGAAGCCACGCGTCTGGTACCTGTACGACTGCCATTTCTGGAATAATGGCTTCATGGGCGACGCTGTCAAATGCGGCATTGATGTCGAAAATACAGGTGCATAGTATTGCATTACTTGCAAGGGAATGCAAGGGAATTGCAAGGGAATGATCCACCTCGAAGACTTATAGGCCGGCTTATGGTCCCTTTGAGACTTTCGATGTCGGTGTGCTAGATTACAGAGTTTAGAGACGTACAAGCTACGTACAGAGTCACAGACCCGTTAAACGCACTGACAGTCGTTTCACGGAAGAATGTCGAAGTACCAGCGTTGATTGCTACCAGCCCTGCATGACTGGCTGCTTCAAGCAGGCGACGATTCCGCACGGTGACTTTGTGGTTTACCCAGACAGAGGAATGTGCGTTTAGGTCGCCTGTTAGCCCGAGTGGGGAGTGGGCAGCAGGGAGTGAGGTATCGAAACACTTGTCGTCAAACCGGGCACGAAGCGTCACCTATGCCTTCTTTATGGTGAAAGCTACATTTTTCTTCTGCACTGCATCAAATGTTTATTCCAGAAGCCCTGGGCCACAGTGGAGAGCGCAAACAGAGATTTCTGCTCGACCGCAACAACAGCCCAACTTTTGTTTGTGGCTGTGACAGAATAAAAAACGAGTAGCCGGAAAAGCGAATCTGGGAGGATAATCGAGACGTTAAAGTGGCTACAATTGGGAAGAGATGTTTGTAGACAAGCTGGAAGTCCGAGAGGTAACTGTACAGACCGCGAGCGTTTTTTGTCAGAAATTACCTTTATCACGAATTTCTTTCAGACCAATTATAGTATCTGCATGGCGCTTCCCACCCCTGAAACAATATCGGCGACACTAAATCAATGAGGGTACGTATGGCACGAGCCACTGGAGATGAAGGAGGAGTGAAAAAGTTGCCGAGCGTGTCCAACATAATTCGACCAAGTAGCACGATTCCTTCACTAGAATTCTTGGTTGGCGAATCTGCGCTCATCCCATCTCCTTTCTTCCGTTGCCGTCCCAACTAGCGCAGCTTTCAGTTAAGGCTTCAGGAGTTCGTGGTTAAGCTGCGCCAGAAAACTAAACTTCTCTGCTCCCCCCTCACCCCTCAATAAAAAGAAAAATAGAGAAAATAGAAACCCACATAACAACATCTAAAGCTGTCTTTCCAAAACAATCAGTTCCCCGACGGCGCAACGCCTTCGCGCACGCTCGTGCGCGTCGAACGGGGCAAGCCATCTGCCCACGGCGATTGACTCCCGAAGCCAGCGCGAGCAATTAGGTCCCCGCTTGACCAGGTGGGAGAGAGGAGAAGCGCGGGGTTGCGGCAGTGGGCGGCTCGTCGAGCGCGCCAAAATGCCTGCTTTTCCCGGAACGGGCGTCTTCTCTTGTGTATGCGCCTCGCAACGGGCCGCGCACCTGTGGCGGTGCTCTGCAGCTTCCCCGGAAATGAGACTTTTCTGCCTTTGCCCCCTCCGCCGATGCCCCGCAGGGGGGCAGCACCGCCGTCTTTGTTAAGCCTGCTGGGAGCCTGCGGGACAGCCCGTTCGAAGCAAGTGAAGTAACCGTTTCCATTCTCCGCTGATGATGGTCACGCAACGGGCCGTCAGCTTCGCCCTCCCCCACCCTACACTCCCCTCGCGAACTTCTCGAGTTCGAGGTTTGCTGTTACATAGCCGCTCGCTCTGCGCTTTGTCTTCAAATATCTTCTCGCTCCTCTTCCAACCACTTACAGCGCCACTGTGTCTTACGTGAGCGGCACCGGTAGTCCCAATCCTGCACGCGCCTGTCGTGAAGGGGACCGGACTGGACTTGCAGTTGTTCCCTTCGTCCTCTGCAGCTGATAAGTGTTATGCAGTGGTGGAAGCGAAAAAAACTGGTGCCGGGTTGCTCCTTCCCCTCTCTTGCCTGCACTGTTTGGAGCTTTGTTTTTTCTCCGACCGGCTCAAAGGCTTGATCGCGGTGTGCACTGCCGCCCGCATTTACGCGCCCTTGGACCATCTGCGTCCCCTTCCGGTGCAGCCGCGCACGCACGTAGGAATCGGGGGAAGCCTGCATCCGGCATAAGTTTGCGTCGACTGGTTAACCTCCTGCTCTGTTCCTCAAAATTTACATCTCCGCTTCCGAACGCCGCTCCTGAGTTTGCTTCTCAACTGATTCGCTGAGTTTCTGCGCACATCTCATTTTTAATGTCTGTGCTTAACAAGCAAAGCAAGATTAGTTAAGAAGAAATAGTATTAAAACAATACGAGTTAAAACAATACGTCAAACATTAAAACAACACGAGTGATTGCAGCTATCCTCACAGATGAAAGAGCAACGAGAAAGGCATAACAAATGGTAACAAACAAACAAACGCGTAACAAACTACGCTCTGCTATCAGCCCTACATAACTTGAAACATATGGTTAATATACTGTGCCACGTTCGAACCGGTAGCACATGGTGCTAGCTACAGGCCTTCTCGTACTAACCCAGACCTCGCCCATGAATTTCATGAAATATTCTCCCAAATTTGACTTATAAACGTCCCGCAGAAGTTTTTCTTCCCAGATATTTACTGGCTGCACCAAACATTACTGAGTGCAGGGAATGCACAATCATTGGAATTTGTTAACATTTGTTTAAACTTCAACCTCAGGCAATTTGTAGCCCCCCAACCAACACCCGTCATAACGTATGTTAAACCCCCTTATCATCATCATCATCATCATCATCATGTCTACGCTCACAGCAGCACAAAGGCCTCTCCCATGGATCTCCAACCCTCCCGGTCCTGTGCCAACTGCAACCAATTTATCCCCGCAAACTTCTTGATCTCATCTTCCCGTCTAACTTTCTGTCGCCCCCTTGCCACGCTTGCCTTCCTGAGGGATCCATTCTGTTACCCTTAATGAGCAACGGTTAGCTTGTCTTCGCATTACATGCCCTGCCCACGCCCATTTCTTCTTCTTAATTTCTCTAATATGTCCTTAACACATGCTTGCTCCCTGACCCACTCCGCTCTATCCTTGTCCCTTAATGTTACACCTATCATCTTTCGTTCCATTGCTGGCTGAGTCATCCCCAATTTAAGTTGAACCCTCTTAGTGAGCCTCCAAGTTTCTGCCCCGTAGGTGAATTCCGGTAAGATGCATCTTCTTTAAGGACTATGGTAGGCTGTCATTCATTATCTGAGTATTTCTGCCGAATGGACTCCACACCATTCTTATCCTTCTATATATCTCTGCGTCATGGTTGGGATCTGGGCTCACTACTTGGCCTAAGTAGGTATATTCGCTCACCACTTCCACTGCCTGGCCACCTATCTCAAACCGCTGTGCTGTCCCGAGGTTATTAAGCATTACTTTAGTTTTCTGCATATTAATTTTTAGGCCCACGATTCTACTCTGCTTGTCGAGTGCGCTAATCATACTTTTCAATTCGTCCCCCAAGTTACTTAGCAAAGCAACGTCATCAGCAAATCTGAGGTTACTGAGGTATTCTCCATTAACCCTTACGCCCACCTGTTCCCAGTCTAATGTTCTGAATACATCTTTTAAACATGCTGTGAGTAACAGTGGAGAGATTGCGTAACCTTATCTGACGCCCTTCCTTATAGGTATTTTACTGGTCTGCTTATAGAGGACGATGGTAGCTGTGGAACCATTCTAGATATCATTTAGTATTCTTACGTAATGCTCGTCGACACCCCGATTCCGTAATGCCTGAATGACTGCTGAGTTTTCGACCGAGTCAGATTCTTTGTCATAATCTATGAAAGCTATATATAAGGATTGAGTCTACTCCGAGGATTTCTCTATCACCTGACTGACCGCGTGAATATAGTCCATTGTTGAATAGCCTTTATGAAACCCTGCTTGTTCTTTAGGTTAACTGAAATCTAAGGTTGCAGAAATTCTGTTAGCGATTACCTTGGTAAGTACCTTGTAGACGACTGACAGTAAGCTTGTTGGCCTGTAATTTTTAAAGTCCTTAATGTCACCTTTCTTATGGATTAGGCTGATGTTCGTATTCTTCCGAGATTCTGGTACACTCTCGGTGATTAGGCATTGCACATACAGGTTTGCCAGTTTTTCTAGTGCAATTTCCCCGCCATCCTTCAAAAGGTCTGGTGTTATCTGATCCTCACCAGGTGTTTTGCCCCCTTGCATTTCTTTCAAAGCCTTCTTTACTTCTTCTGTCGTTACTGGTGGGATGTCTATCTCCTCTGAACTACTTCCTCCTGGATGTCGCGGCTCTGTACAGATCTCTATAAAACTCCTCGGCTACTGTAACTACTTTGTCCCTATTTGTGCCTTGCTTGTTTTTAAGGTGCATACATCTGATTTTTCCCCGTGCCTAGACGCCTCTTCGCTGCTTTCAGGCTGCCTCCGTTCTTTCCAGCATGCTCAATCCTCTCCATATTTTACTTCCGTATGTCAGCTGTCTTACGCTTATTGATTAAAACTTCGAAGGCTCCGCTAGTTCGATTCTGTCAGTTGGGGTGGATATTTTCATGCTTTGCGATGCGATGCGATGAGGCTTTGAGGGGGGGGGAGGTAGGAGGAAAAGGCTCGAAACTGTCTGGCGTAGGTTGCCGACACCTTATCAAGCCTCATGCTTTGCCATTTCCTAAGTACATCTTTCGTCTCCTTAAAAAAGTTCACCAGTATCCTGTCTAGCGATCGTACCTTCTTCCTTCTATAGCATACTCCGTGATCATACGTGTAAGACTGTCGCTGGCTTCCTGTGTCGTAAACTGCTTCCTCGGTTAGAGCTGAATATCGGTTCTGCAGCGCGATCCTGAATTCTTCAACTTTCCGTCTTACTGTTAGCTCATTGATCGGTTTCTTTCGTACTAGCTTGTTGCGGTTCCTCCTCAAATCTATCCCAATTCGACATCTTACCATAAAGTTGCCACTACACCTCACCCTCCAGAGCACTTCGTCATCCTGCACGACGCCAGGGTTATCGCATAGTATGAAGTTTACTTCATTTTATGCTCCCCATTCAGGATCCTCCACGTCCACTTGCGGCTCTCCCGTTTGCAGAAGAATGTGTTCATGGTGCGTAGACTATTCCGTTCTGCGAACTATAGTAGGTCCCCTCTGCTATTTCTACAGCCCAGACCATAGTTTCCAACTGCCTTGTCTCCAGCCTGCTTCTTGCCTACTTTAGCATTGAATTCCCCCTTAGCTACGGTATACTGTATTTTTACTTTAGCCATTGCCGATTCCACATCTTCATAGAAGCGTTCCACTGCTTGGTCGTCGTGGCTGGATGTGGGGGCATAGCCCTGCACCACCTTGAGTTTGTACCTCTTATAAGCCTAATTACAAGACTGGACAGTTTCGTTAATGCTACAGTATTCGTATATGTTGCCAGCTATGCTTTTGTTGACTAGAAATCCTACTCCCAGTTCTCTTCTGTCCACTACACCACAATATCATAGGACGTGTCCATTTTTCAGCACTGTAAAGGCTTCACCTGTCCTCCTAACCTCTCTAAACCCTCTTACATCCCATTTAATGCCCTCTAATTCCTCGAACAACACCTCTAGACTCTCGCTAGATAAGGTTATCGTGTTAAACGTTGCTTGCAAGGTTCAGATTCCAGTGGCGGCCTGTCCGGATCCAGGGATTCTCAGCACCCTATGCTGCGTCACAGGTCTGACCGCCGCCGTGGTCAGTTGCTTCGCAGTCACTGGAGACTGAGCGCCGAGGGTTAATTGGCGTATCCTTCCATGGTTGTGGCCATTACTACACCAGGGTGGCTAATCCTGCTCTGGTGAGCAGGATTAGCCACCCTAGGCAGGATTGCTCCCTGGAGAAATCCTGCCCTTATACCCCCTTACACCAAGTACTAACCAATGAGGCCTAAAACCTAAAAATATATTGCATACCTACGGGAGACCAGTGATCAGAAAGTCACTCATACTGCATATAAATCTTTCCTTGCCCGAACGCGCTGTGTTATCCGCAAAACAAAATTAGAAGTGCGATACAGACGTTTCATAACTACGAATTCCTAACATACTAGCCAGTACCCCTAGAAAGCTCCAAAAAATCCAACATTGCAACCGACTCTTTGTATTGCCCTTTTATTGAAACAACGGTGGTGAAGGGGTTAACGACACGAATTGTACGACGTGTTTAACATCTCGTCCTCGTTAATCTTTACAAAGCAAGCTGATTTGCCATTTTGCACACCACCTTTTACTGCACTCCAAAGAATGGCCCCCGTGGCATTTCGTCCCTCATCGACAAAATGAAGCGTCCATCATCGTCTGGCGTACGCGAACTTCGACTCAGACTACACCAATCGAAGTGCACACCTCTCAATTTTGTTCTCGCAGTCTCCTCAAACGCAAGTTTCGCCAGATTAGCGGTACGTGGAAAAATTTATTATCCCTTCCTAAAGAAAGTTGGGAAAATCTCGAAAGCTCAAAGTGCGTCCAGTCGATCGCAAACCTTCAAAGACTCAAATCGCAAACGGAGAACGAACCCATGCGGCGATTTATCGCGCACTAAGTAAACGCATCTACAAACGAGCTAAATGTATACCGATACATGGTTTACAAAATGCGGGTATAGTACTGTACTCCTTCTCCATCATCCATGCGTGTATTGTCCTCTCTCTAGAACCGCTCCTTTTTTTACCACTTTCAACTGACCATTTTGACACGGTTTCATGCATGCGTCGTGTGCCCAGAGATCTATCAGAGCTTTTCGGTCCACCAACCAGTCTAAGGGGAAATGCATTAGTTTTTTTAACAGAGCGCCGTCGGTCCTACGAAGAAAGATTTCGCTTTAAATAATCATTTCAGTCCACAAATTAAGTAACCGACCATCCACCCTAAAATAGCGCCCCATGTCACTAAGGAGCGCCTAATGCCTGTCATAGGGCGCCGGTTAGTGACATATACTCTCAAATAATGCACTTGCTGGACAATAACAATTGGTTTCACTCATCCCGCCAAAGTTCTCGCAAATAATTACCCTGCGAGGCTTAACTGGACAGTTTACATGCTAACCCCGGCCCAAACCTTCACCCTGATGCAGTATTCAGCCTATACATCGTTAAGGCATCTGACAAGGTACTACACGAACGCCTGTTCTTTGTTTTCTCAGTTGAACCTCCTCCCTAACATTACAAAGTAGAGGTTTGTTAAATTTTAAAGTGTTCTTTGGTAACTAACTGACTCAGCTCCATTCCAGCAATGAAAGATTTCTTTAATCGATAAATATTGAAAAATATTGAAAACCTTCCAAATTTCACGCTACAGCGACGTAATATAAACAGGCGTCGCTTACTATGTGTGCCAGTACTATATAGTTATCAGTGCGCTAACTGCACAATAGCGTTGAAGTGGTGCAATCAAATGGAACAAGACGTCCCCGCTACACTCGACCAGTCACTTTTCTTGGCGGTAGTTTAGGTCGGCGGTCGCCAATCACACAAACAAGATCCTGTGACGTCATAGAGACGTCGCCGGAAACTGGCTGGGGAGTCGCCACTGCTTCACATGTTTTGCCTCAAGGAGTACTGACACGAAATATCAAAGCTGAGATAACTATCTAAAAGGCTTCCTTCGGATATGGAGATATATTTCAACAATAACCGTTTGGTATAACATATTTTAAACCCATTGTAATATTTGCACACACGAGAAAGCTCGGAACGGATGCCATTTCGCAGTCAGCATCAGCATGACGCCATCTGCCCCTCCTGGCCCCAAACTGCCGACGTGAGGGCCCCCCTGACGTGACCCTTTCTTCTTCTTAGGTGGTTCGGGTGAAAAGGGAAAGGAAGTGCACTGGGGATATTATTGAGCCCAACTGGGGGCTCACCTGCATACAACCCGGTGCGGTGAGGAGGGGGAGGAGGGGGATACAAAGATTAGAGAGGAGAAAGGGGGTGATAAAGAGATAGGTCGGCGAGTAACAAAAGCGAGGAGCCTCGACATGGATCTTGGTGAAGCAGCAGCAATGGCGCGTCCAGCAGACTAGCGTTACAGACGTGACCCATGCGCTGGCTGCGGTTGGGGCGCGCTGCTCCGGCGTGTGTATCACGTCACGGGTTTTGGGACTGACGTCATGATGCCCGGGAGCGTGGAGATGGGGAAACCACGGCCGGTTAGGGAGCGCGCGCGTCCACACCTGTAGTGGTGCGACGAGAGCGGTGACGTCACGAGCGTCCTCCTTTCAGGGCATTTTCAACACAGTTTGATCCGCTGGTGTCATAATGCCACGTGACAGCACTTAGTGACGTCACTGGATGGCGCCAAGTTTCACTCTTTAAGAGAGCTGCCTTTATGTTGGCTTTTTTACATTACATCAGCGCTGTGCAAAGAAGCCTCGTTTGATTGCTGAAACAAAACATTTTTTTGCACGACATCAACGCTGTGAAAAGAAGCGTAGTTTGATTGCTAAAATATAAAACTTTTTTTTCATGCATTGAAACGATGCTGATATAAATAGACACCATGATTTTAACTTATGTTATGGTAGTTCTTTTATTATTTTGGAAGATCACTTATTTCACAACACAAACGTAAAGAACGCAAGACTTTCCTCCATAGCCTAGGTTCCTTTTCATCATTACTGTCTGAAGCTTTGGTAACATCATTAGTCTTCCCAAGTAGCAGGCACCTTGTGCAGTAACTGAGGGTTGAAACTTCGGAGAGAGTAAACAAAAAATAGACTGTTGGTATCCCATAAAGGAAAGAAATAGTCTTCCTTAATTAACTTCAACAAAGAAAGTTACAATGACTTAGTAAGGTATAACACAAGACTGAAAAAGTTGAACAAGACAGGACAAGATGCTTGTCCTGTCGGGGAACTCCAATTGCCCGAGTTCTTCCTGAAATTAGCTCTACCTATTTTAATGCGCACTTATAGGTATTTTGGTCGAGGAAATTCAGCTTGCATGGTGAAGGAAACTGTGAACAAGTTGGGTAATTCGAAAAAAAAAAGTAATTTTATAGACACCCAGTTCTACACCTCCGCAAAAAGACTATAGTGATGCAAACGTTCATTATTACTCAGAATGACTTGAAAATTTTTTGCATTACTTGTGAGTAAATGGACTCATGGACTTTTGAACTGATAAGCAATTACGAGGAAGCTTCCAACGTCGAATAAGCTTTTGCAAATGAAGAAGTGGCAAGTACTAGAAATGCAAACTGATGTGAACGAAGCAGTCGAACCTATATGGTAGTTTGGCGGGTGCCCTGGAGGGTCAAACCCTGTGATCACTTAAGAAAATGTTAATTTTAATGTAATCGAGAAGGACACCAGGTTGCACTTCTGAGAAGGTAGACTTATAAGCAGAGTCATGACTGAAATCGCCGTTAAGGCGGTAAATCATAGCAAAGTTAGCATTGCCAGTCGTCTTCTTCTTGTCCTTGCTTCTGTTTCACTAATAATTATGTCTTATTTTACTGTTACGAGGATAGAGGAAGTGGGAACACAATACATTCACACTATTTATAGTATTTACAGTAGAGTGCAACGCAGGCCGCATTCCGACAGGATTATTGTCTTCCTTCAAGAGCCCAAAAATGTCCTTTAACAAAAACTGTAAATAGTGTGAATACATTATCTTCCCTATTCCTTTATCCTCGTAACAATACTAAAATCACAGTGGATTGAAGGTTAGTAGTTGGGACGCGGTTGCTGTACACGTCTACAACTAATTATTTTTAGGTCAGTTGTTGTTTTATATCTCAAAGGGCGTCAGTACAGTGTGCCTGGATATACCATTCTGTGTGATACGCTTTGTCAGCAAAGGCTGTCTCTATGGAAACAATAGACACACAACACAAGAGAGGTCACAACCCATGGCTTCCACTCAAGATCAGAAGGTCTTACCAACTTCTCCCAAGCAAAAAATCAAAGCACAGGGGAGAAAAAGATTAGCGTCTGTGCACTGAATTTTTTTATTTAGGTAATGTGTAACATAGCCAGAAGTTCTTTCTTAAGAAGATAAAATATTCACTTAAACATGGAATGAGATAAGCAGCAACAGTGATAGTGAAGAAGATGATGATGATGAAAAACTTTATTATAGTCGTCTCTGTTAAGACAGAGTGACTGCTTGAGAGTGGCAGTGTCCCCGTCCCTTCAGACGGCGGTCAGGAACCCATGGGCCCTGGCGGCGTCTTACGCCAGCTGGACGACTGCTGTTTGGACGTCGCGTTGGGAGCTAAGCAGCGCGGCCTCCTATTTCTCGTGCCTCGTAATGCGTACACCTGGTGGGGGTGCCTCCGGTTTACTGGGACACGCCCAAATCATGTGTTGGAGCGTGGCGGCTGCGGCGCCGCACCACTTGCAGTGACCTGTGTATGTATCTGGAAAGTTGCGGTGGCACAGGGTGGAGTGTGGGAAGGTGTTAGATTGTATCCTGCGCCATGCAACCGATTGCCTTGTGCTAAGTGTAAGATGAGTGGCTGGAAGTGTGCGTCGGCCTAATCTATAATGCTGGGTAATTGCTTGATATGTAGCCAGCCTGTCTGAAGAAGAGGATCTCTGACTTCTGAGGTGAACACGCGAGTCCGCGTGAGGATACGTAGTTTTCAGCAATCGTGGCAGCCTCTTGTAGTCTTTCTTGAATGTCTCCGTCCCTGCTTTCTGCGGTCCAGATTGTTATATCAGCGTTGAGGCTGTGATGCACTTCAGGGATCTGTTGTATCAGGGGAGGTAATTTAATCATGGCCACATTAAATAGAAATGGTGATAAGACCGACCCCTGTGGGGTGCCACGGCTACCCAGACTTATAAATTCAGATTTTAGGTCCTGTACCGTTATTCGGGCGGTCCTTTGGGACGGAAACTCGGCGATGTAGTTGTACACCTTGTTGCCAACATTTAAGTCACTGAGATTGTGAAGGATGGCGCTGTGGGCCACACAGTCAAAGGCTTTAGTCAAGTCAAGCACCATTATGACTCGAGAATCAAGTGGAGACATGCCCGGGTTGTCTGTTATTTGATGTTGAAGTTGTAACATCACGTCTTGCGTCGATAGGGAAGACTGGAAACCCACCATTGTGTGCGGGAAAAGCTGATGTGTGTCCGTGTGGCGGTTGATACGGGTCAAAATCACGAGCTCCATCAGCTTCCTGAGGCAAAAGGTCAGTGAAATAGGCCTCAAGTTCCCTAACTTCAGAGCCTTCCCAGGTTTGGGAATGAGCTGAATAATTAGGGCGCTTTTCCACGTGGGGGAAGGTTTACCGTGTCCCACACCTTGTTCATGTAGGCGGTAAGAGCCTGTATGGACGAGTCATCAAGGTTGGTGATTACACGATTGGTAATACTGTCAGGGCCTGGTATAGACTATAGATCGCGTGTTGAGGTGAGGGATGGCCTCATACACTTCTGCTTTGGTGATGGGCCTGTCCAGCTCGAGGTTGGGTTTACTGGCATATGGCCTAGCTGGTTCTGAGGGGGAAGTCTGAATGTAGAGGTCCTGCAGCTTTTGCAGTAATGTGGTTCCATCTCATGCGCGTGTAGAATACTCAGTAGGTTGTTACGCTGAGTAACGCGTCTTCCGTCTGGGTTTAATAGGCAGCGGATGGTGTGCCATGTTTTGGGGGTATTCATCTGCACCTCCATCCGATCACACAGAGGGTTCCATTGTTGGTTGGTGAGGTGTACGCGGCGTGTTTTTCGATTTCGTTGTTGAGTTTCGCGAGCCTTTTGCGCGAGGAGCGGTTATGCCGCTGCGTGCAGAGCCTGTTCTGTATACTGTCTTTGGCCTCCCACATGTGCAGAAGTCGTGAGTCTATTTTTTCAAGACTAGCCTCTTCCGGTACTACGTGCGTGGACAGGTCAACGTCATTTTGTAAACTGTGCACCCATGTGTCCAAGTCCTCGATGGTGGGGTCCTCTTCTTCTGTGTACTGCACCCGCCTTAGTTTACAGAACGCGTCCCAGTTTACTATCTCGTGCTTCCGGCCAGTGGGTTTAGACGGTCCTGCTGTAAGCGTAGTCTCCAAGATGAAATGGCAACTGCCCAAGTCTTTAAGGGTGTTTATCCACGTAGCGCTTGGAGCATTATATACGAGTGTGAGATCAGGGGTGGCGTCTCGTTGGACACTGTTGCCTCACCTCGTTGGGTGTGCCGGTTCCGTCAGAAGTGTCAAATTGAGTTGTATGGCTTTCCACACTTTCTGCCCTTTATTAGTTGGCCTTGTGTAGCCCCATGCGGGGTGTGGAGCTTTGAAGTCGCACAAAATGGCCAACGGGTGTCCACGGAACGTGTTGAGGGCCTGGTGTAGTAGCTGCGTGAGGTTGCGCAGCTGTTTGGGTGCGCTGTACTCATTTAAAATGTACAATTAATCTCTGGACTTGGCGAGCAGATGTCGGAAGAATTTCTAAAAATACGTATTCAGGCCCACGGCTGTTGACATACAGTTGTTTGGCGGGAATGTTTCTGTGCAGCAATGTTGTTACCTGCTGCTTCTGTGGGGCGCCTGTGTCAGCTGCGGTCGAGTTTTACGCTTTATACCCTGAGAGTTTGGCCGGAACTTCTGTTTCTTGTAGGGCGATTACATAGGGCGTTGGCTGTGAATTATAATACAGGAAATTTAGGTACTGGTGTAATACTCCCCTTTTGTATCTGTATCCACTACAGTTCCACTGCCATATGTGGTAGCTGTTATTACGTCTTGTCGGTATCATGGCGAGCTGTGGTTTTGTTCAGTCTCGATGCTCAGAATCGTGGCGGCCTTCACTGCATGGGTACGAGCGTTGGGAGGAGGCCGCGTGGGACCTGGGGAGCTGCGCGAAACACGCGTAAGGCTATATTTCAGTGATGTTACCTTACCGCCAAACGTCTCTTTGAACTTGGCGAGAGCTCCGGCCAGGGTGGTTACCATGTTGACCAGCTTGTAAAATCGCTCTCCAATTTTTTTTCCAGCTTGCTTTCTAGTAATTGTAGGTCGTTGTGTACTATTGGTTGCTGACGGGACGTGTTGTCCTCGGCTCGTGGTTTCGGTGGGGAAGGGGTCAGCTCTGACGAATGTGTGACTTGAACTGCGGGCGTCGTGGCCGGAGTTGATGTAGTGGTTGTGCTACGTTTGAGTTGTGCTATGCCTGCCTTGAGCAGTCTGTTTTCAGCCAAGACTTGAGCTAGTGTGGCGCGTATGAATTCAGTGTGTGCGATACCGGTTGATGTTTGGGAGGGGTCTTGGTGAGTGTGTCCTTGCGAACTGCCCTTTAGGGAGGCCGTCGCTGCCCAGCTCACTTGTGACGTTCCATCAGGTGTTGTTCTGATGCTCTGACGATCCTGCTGTACAGTGGAGCCGTGCCTCGGACCACGCTTCTTCGATTTAGAGCGAGGTCGTCGCTGGGTTGGTACTCTGTTGTCTACTTCCGAAGCTGCGCCTGAGGGAGGCCAGGCGTTGGGTATCCTGGGGAAAGAAGCGGAGCGGTCCTGTCGGTGTCCTTGCGAAGACTGACGAGCGGCTTGTTCTTTACGCCACTGACGCTGCTTGAGAATAAACGGAGTGCGGTAGCGCTGCGCGCACCGTTTGTCGCCCGTGGGATGGTCTTTGCCACTAAGGGCGCACTTGATGACACATTCACGTTCGTCCATAGGGTTGGCGAGTCCGCAGGCACTGCAGTAGGAATGGTCCGGATAAGGACACACATCCATTTGGTGACCCAGCTTGCCGCAGGTTGAGCAAACCTCATGCTTCTTTTTGTAAATGTGGCACCTGTACTCGGCTCCCCTGCAGTAGACGAAGTACGGCACTCTATACCGGAAAAGGCGATTATCACCGAATTTGTTCGGCCCATGCGTCCCGCATGCAATGCGGTGGGGTTTCTTGAGTAGACTATGCTTCGAGCTATATCCTATGCCGCGTCGTATGCAGATATATTGTGGATCCCGCCTTTTACGGAGTCTTCTGTAGTCGTGACATACGCTTTGGCGGAGAACGAGGTTTCCCCTACTTTGAGCTCTTCGATGTGCGCATGACGTTCAGCTAGATCCAAGAGTGCACTACTTACCACGAGGATGTTCGGCTCGTGGTTAACTCTGAGTAGGTCTTCGGTTGCTTCGGCCGGTTCCAGGCCGGTGACTTGTAGTACGCTGTCTCTCAACGTTGCGTCACTTACACGAGCTACATTCATGCCTTCCTGTGGGCGGATGACGACCTTGATATCGTCCACTTGCTCGTAGAGAGGCCTGGACGTCGTTGCCCTTGAATGGTCTTCCCCTTGTTGAAAGTCACTCTGTCGTTGACGGTGGTAGAGAGGTGGTGTGGGCTCGTTGCGTCACGCTGGAACTGCTGAAGGGCTTGGCCGAACTTTCGGAGATGGCATGGCAGCCATCCCACAGTGCCACCATGCTCTTGAGCTGTTATCGGTTCCCCTTCAACAACGGTTACCATCCGCACCACTGTTCCGATGACTTGCCGCGACGTGTTCGGAGTTTGAGCGACGACTGTGCGCTCGGGTGATGCGTCGTTGCTCTGTGCCGCAGCTGCGCCTGCTGCTCCCTGTGGCTCCGCCATGCCGGGAACGGCGAACCCACCACCACCTCGCTTAGGCTTAGCGAAGCGGTGGTTCGGGCCGGGGTTGAAGCGTCAATAGCGTGGTCGAGGGTGGGTCTGGAAGCGTTAGGCATACCTCGCCGGGTGCTGAAACACCCCAGGAGGAAGGTCTTACACTTGTCAGGTAGGCGATAACTCGCGAGTATTCGGCGGTAGGTCATGAAAACCACGGAGCCGATGTGAAGATAGACTGTTTGCTCCTATAGGCGCACGTGCACCGGCTCCTAATAGTGAAGAACTTTATGTAGCTAACAAGTGGATGTGGCTCCTCAGCCCAGGAGCTCCGGTGATGACTTGGCGGTCTCTTCCCTGGAGACCAGTAGTTGCTGGCATCCAGGTTCACTCGCAGCTCAGGGACGGCAAGGAGGAGAGGAAAGGCTGTGTTGCGATAACATCCAATAATGACATGGACATAAGTGCCTGGTTGAAAGGAATTCTGCAGGGTATCGTGTTAGACATTTGTGGTGTAGCCAAGTGAAGTACGGGGAAGTGCTCGTCTGGGTCCTACGAGTTTCCCATACTACCCAAACAAAGTCCAGGATCTTGTTTGGGTTGTTTGGAATGAGAAGACGGAAGGGCTTGTATAAGGGCGCCGTTAAAGAAGTACAGGTACCAAAAGTATGTCCAATTAAGATAAATCAAACTGATACTTTACATAATTTGATACATTGCTGTAAATTTCACTGCGATTACTTTGCACGTGACATTAAAGAATGACGTTACATTGTGTCACTGGCTAGCACACTTGCTGGCTGTATTCGATGAGCTGGCGTAACACTTTTTTCAAATAAAACTTAAACAAACTTATGCCCATTTATTGCACAGCACTTCTGCATGGCTAAATAACACCTAGCTTAGTGCAGTCGCTACACTCGTTTACATAAATGTGTTCTCTCACAATTTTTGCTTTTCTCGGTTTAATCAATACGCACCGTCGGTTTGTCAGCATGCCACAATGGTACGCAAAAACCTCGCATGCTGCACAAAACATACGCTCATATGATACATGCACGCCGAAGCTTTCAGGTTAGTTTCATCCAATTTTTCAGTCACTAAATCACTCACTGAAGGAAGAAAAAGAACTGTAGGGGGGGGGGGGTGACTAGGGGGGAATCAGCTGTTAGTTTTGTGCTTAAGCCAAGAGTGAAAGAGAGTGCAGGACACCAATGTAGCACAACCACGTAAGGGTAAAGAATTTTCATTGCGCCTTCTGGCTTTCCACAGATCACAGCCTGCCGGCATGCAAACAGAACATCACTAAAGTCTATACAATACTAGACAAGGCGAAATGCCTTTCCGCAGCCACAGCATGGGTCCCCTCCTTCCTTGGGGATAAACACAGCTTAGCTGGCTTAAAGAAGGTCTCACTTGATGCACAGAGCACAGTGGTGTAGAGGACATTTCCCCCTCACATTACTGCCCCTTCATATAAGCTATCCTCAGCCCTACTTCTGTTATAAGAGCACATTTTTATTCATTCTCTTTGCTGTCAAGATAGGATTTTGCGCAATTATCTTCTACTTTAAAATGTGACACAAATTGCCAAGTATACCTGCAGCTGGCCGTCAGCTTTTTGCCTCCTTAGTACACATATTTTCTACGCATTCTTCTCAGTAGCAGGACTCTACTGTTGGATCATTACACACTGTCTCGAGTTCTCGGCTCTAGGAAAAAATGACGGTGCACTGTGAGACGTGTTGATTCAGGCCACAAAAAAGTGGAATACGGGAAAAATAAACGTGAGCTTTAAGTGTATATTTAAACAAACCAAGCACTGCTTGGCAACTAACGAAACGCAACTATTAAAAACGCAATGTTTCACTAATTAAGTTATGCAACCTTCTCATGTTTGCCATATGCCCTGTTTCTGTTCAAGCTAGTAATTGCCTGGCATGCTTTGGAGTGCAAGGGCCTTTTAAACGTTATATATTCTCAAGGTAACTAGCTGCTGCCGTTAAGCCAGCCGTATGCTATTTCTGGCGTCCAGCTTTCTTGCCCAGCTCTGGCGTTCTTCAAACTATACTACTTAGTAAAAAAGCTCTTTTTCGGAGAAACCTCCGTGCACTTAGCCCGACAACATCTGGCAATAGCAAACAAGGAATAAATTTTGTGCTCGCCTCGAAGTTTGTGCATATTTTAGCTTGCACTATATTGACCCAAGAAAACGTGGAAGTGTGGGAGTGCTAGAAAAGACAAATATCCGTTATGAAGTGATTTAGAACAAATTTAACATGTGTCATATGCAGAACATCGTACACCGTGAAAGGATGAACCAAACACTACAACCGAACTGCTGCTAGAGAAAGCCAAACCCACGCGAACGTTTGTTCACCAAGAACTTCAATTTTATGTAAGCAGCTGTAACGTTGAACGAAGTTAAGTTCTCAGATAGACAACCCTTTCTCGTTATACAAGCGAACTGTAATCGCATAGACTTGAGCTGTTCCTACCTTGACGAAAGATTGAACGACGCCATTCGCGCACCAAAAGGTAGCCAACAAGCATTGTGGTTCCCGCACATGCGTCGCGACACGTTAGCGATTCCCCCAGCACCTAATTAGCTTAAATAGCGCACTATAACAATGTCCTACCACATATAGACGATGTTCCGTCTGCAGTGAGCCATTACTTGCCCCGAACGAGCGAGTAAGGGGCGCTTGGATGAAACGCGGGCAGGCCAAGATCCGCCAATTCGCTTGCAACTGTGGTCCGGGGGGTGCCGCCTCGGAAATCATCGCGTCATCGCCTCGCCGAGTAAAGGCCCGTTCACACTTGCGACGAAAGAGAGCGAAAGCGACTGGAATTCTGTCGTGCGACGAAAATTGGCCCCGCCCATTCAACAAAAACGATCGTTGCGCGACAAAGCGATGGAATTCCCGTCGCTTTCGCTCGCTTTCGTCGCAAGTGGGAACGGGCCTTCATTATAGGACTCGTGAGCTCGCCCGAATACGAGCGGCAACTGCTGGCAGTCCAGCGGCTCGAGGCTGCTCTGGCCCGGCAAAGGCGAAAAGGAGACCCTCCTTCGGGAGGGGACTCGCCGAGTAGCCTGAACCGGTGCCCAGGCATAGCTTCGGGGTCTGCTTAGTACATAGACAGGGGGTGGCGAAGCCCTGCGTGGCCTGACCCGCCTCCCCGCCGGAAATTTTCAATAAATGTCATTTTCTCTCTCTCTTCAAGCCGCGAACCAGCAAAGTGACGTTACCAAGTGCTGTCACGTGACATTATGACGTCAGAGGCTCAAACGGTGCCAAAAATGCTGTCCCGTCCTGCCATGGCGGCCGACAGTTGTACCGAAACCGACACTGACAAGAATAAACGAAGCTGTAAATAATTATTTACGCTGCCACCAGCTGTCTAATGTGCCATTCTACGGTTGGTGGGCTGGTAGGCACCCATAAAAGCGAAAAAAAAAAAAACGTAACGCGATAATTTCGTGTAGGTACTCCTTTAAAGAAACCCGTAACACTTTTTTTTTCACTTTTTTTTTTTAATCTTAAATGCTCGCAGAACGTAGTCACCCAACACATCAAGTACTTAGAATAAGGGGTCACAAAGTACCAACTCAGCCACACGCCCATCAGATAACGCAGAAACTTGCTCAAAAGATTTTTTTTCTCTTTCCCGGTCTTGGCGTTCTTCGAACGTGTTTGAATACGCCATTAAAGCGACGTGGCGGCTATTGGCCGGCTTTCCTTCAGTTGCAGCCCTGAGCGCATTCGATGGCCAATTTAAAAAAGAAAGCCACAAAAACAAAGCAGAAATGGCAGGCACGTCTGCTGCGACGAGCAAATCCCGCCGTGTCGCTCCGTGCTGGCGATAACTTCCAGACGTGAAGGAAATGCTTCCATAAGCGAAAGAAAGAGTGAAGGAGTTTATCAAGTGTTTCAGAGTTCCTTTAATATCTCCATTATTTGATTGAAGTTTCTGTGATAAAATTGTTATCATTGTTATCGGAACAAAGTAGTCTTTTTAATGAACCAAGCCTATAATTAGTCTTCACAACCCCTTTAATACAACCACCACGAGTGGCAGACGATTCCACGGACTTGTTCTCAGCACCACAACGGCCGAGCTGGACGACGAAGAGAGCCGTTCAGCATAGTGTTTTTTAGGCCCAACCTCTGATGAAGACAGGTGCGCGCACCCTGCGCAGGGTCTTCTTTACGGCCTCCTTGTAAGTACATCATATCACCTTCAACTATATGGTTCGTATAATTTGTCCTTCCACCGCGTAACAATGCAAGGCGTATAGGAACGAAATTAAATTATGGATCGATCGGGTGAAGTGCGCACACGCGCGCAAACATATTTTTAAGTGCAGAGCCCTTTAGGCGCTCACCTTGTCGTCCTAGCTCACTCGCTCGACCCAAGTATATAGAGCACCAAGGCGGCGTCCCGGCGTAACGCTGTTGTTCGCGGCGTGCCCCAGTAGGTTCGAAAGCCAAGCGGTTTATATAGTCATAAGCGTTCGAAACTCGTGAAACGCTGGCGCTTGTCATACACCTTCCCGCTGTTTAGCGCAAAGAAAACTATAGGTACATTTGAGGAAAAATATATGTAATTAACCGGCAGCGCTATCGTTCCTTTAGTTGAGGACGGCCGTCGGGTTGGTTTTTACGATAGTAAACGAAAAATGAGGCAATGCAACGCCGGCATGTGCGGGGAGAAAAGTACAAACAGAGCAGGACTCCCGCTGGTGCAGTTTCAGGGAGCGGGCGCGCGAGCACTGCGAAGGCGGGAAATTTGAATTGCATGGGGTGGTAGCAGTAAGCGGATAACGGCGGTACAGCCCATTATGGCGAATCACTGCTCTACACTTCCGACAGCTTATACATTGAGTGGAACGGCTTTAATTTTTTGGTGGGGCAGGGCATGCACCGCATATTGGGATAAAGTTTGGAGCGAGCGCACTTGTGCGCGGCCTTTCGCAGCACTTCTCCCGAGGCCGATGGCAACATCCCGGCCCGAAGCTCGGGGCAAAGGGCGCACTGACTTTCATACGGCGCCCTTAGGCGGCGGCAACACAAAGGCACCGAGGTGTTTGCGCCTAAACCTTTCCGTAGAGCGCCAACTCTTAAATGTGGCACCTCGACATTTCCCGTGAGGCCCTCTTCCGCCGGGCGCTTGAGCTTAGTGTGACCGCACGAGTCCTTTGCTTTCAGTGGAGGTTATGCCTTGCCCTGTCTCGTATAACGCCACACATTGTGGTGGTAATAACGGCATGGTTAATACCATGTCGCCGTCAACTGTGAAATGGCCAGGGCGTGAACTAAGTGAACGCTTTTCACGTGAACCGGAACCGCATTCATCTCGGGATCAGTCGCGGACCGACGTTTCAGCTTCGGAAATACCGCGGCCAGCCATAAGTCACTCATGCATATGCGGAAAGGAGAGGCGATAGCTGCCGAGAATGACCCGGCATTTATGATTCGTGTGTATACTGGCCTGCTTCATCGGTTCTTTAAAGCCAAAACAAGGGACTTGTTTTGAAAAATGTCAATACCTTTAAGTTTGGTGTACAAAGTCCCCGCATTTAGGGTGTTAGAATGTTTCGGTTAGAAAGCATTTTTTTTTCTCGCAAGAACGAAGAAACATTGCAAACCGCTTTGACGAATAAATGAGGAAGGACGGGAGGTGCACAAATGACCCCATAACCTGTAACCTTACCTCAAACTCTAAGTCGTCTTTTTTTATTTTTTGTCGCGGGTCCGCCACAATATCACCGTTGAAGTTGAGGTCCCGCTGAGCATGCAAGCTCACCTGAGCATGGGATAAGCACCGAAGACATCACCACACCTCACTTTCGAAGTAATCACCCTAAGTAACTCTATCACGGCCCACCCTTCCAGTAAGTAACCAGTATTAGACTGATATTGGGTGAAACACGGCAAGCATTGCGCTGTGTTAACAATGGGATGGCAATAGGCTTACTCGGAATTCAATGCTCAGTCCAGTAAAGTGCACCGTATAGGCTGTTTGTCCGTGTTTCGTAATCCTCTTACCCCTTATGCAGCTCATTACAGCCAGTTTCCACTGCGATCGACTGATAGACAGGACGAGGATGCGACATCTTGAGGCGACGGGCCTCCGCGTAGACGACGCGTCTGCATACACTCATTGGCTACATGGGCCTCATCATCGTTCCCTCCTGGAATTCATCCGCGAAGCGAACACTTTCATGTTCATCTAAGCAACTTTCCTCATCATCACCTCATACTCCCTCATCTATGCCCTGTGGCAAACTAAACGCTATAAAAAATTAAAAAAAGAACGGACGATGACGAAAACGCACCACGCCATTGAATAGCACCAGTGCTTGGCTCGATACATGGGCGCCAGCAGGATTTTGTCTTGAGAGGGGCAAACACGTTGCATCGCGGAGGAAGAGGGAGATGGTGGAAAGGGGGGGACGGGAAGTGCCCTTCTTGCACTCCCCGGCCGACGCCCATGGCGCGACACCTCCATTTCGAGGCGCAAAGAGCGCCTTGCTCGTAAAATTTCCTTTTCAAGCGTTACCTTGCCCCAGTGGTTGTCAACCATGAGTGTGCCGGCGACCCTTTTCAGCCTTGCAAAACTGTTAAAGGACCGTACGACGAGCTATGTTGATCCGTGTCGCAATGTCAAACAATTTCCACTTGAAGCTAAAGTCGCCCACATACATGCCAATTCCCGCCTTTTGTGCCTGACATTTATGGTGATGGAGTCACATCGTCCAACAATTAGCTTTTGCAGGTTAAAGTCACCCTTGGCTTTTCTGCGTAGCTGGCGTGTTGTACAAAAAGCCAATGTGCTACGCGAAGAAATTGAACGCACAAGTAATGCAGCGAGGCCAACTTTTTGCATTGCCAGCAAGGTCTGACAAAGAGGAAAAAAAAAAAATGGGTGGGAGAGTTTCGCGGATGGCTTTGCGGACCCCTGAAAGGCCCTCGTGGATCCCCTGGCGTCCCCGGACCGCCATTTGCGAACCACTGCCTCACCCCATCACCTTGTTCTCTCACTTTCAACAGCCCCCACCGCCCGGCTGCCACATTCGGCGCTCGTAAACAGCTTGCGAACCCGCATACCCCTTGCTCGCGAGACCGCCCTCTTCCGAAGGCTGCTAGTCACAACATATTGGAAACCTTGTACCGGTACGGCGCAACCGCGCATGCGCACGACCAGTTTCTCCCTCACAGCACACGTGCAACTGCACCGATCGACTACCGTGTAACACCCCAAACCAAAATATCCACAACCTAAGCTGCTTCCCTAAGGGGTCCTCATCTCAACCCAAAGTGACACCGTGCGGCCCAAATGAACCAAGCATGTGCACCGCTGGACTCTTCTGCATCGAACCTTTGCCTGCTTGAATGTATCTGATCTCATTTGGGAGTGCTGTCGCCGTTAATCGCAGCGTTCCGGCTCTCAGCGCAGTAACCAGCCTGCTGCCCTGTTGTACGACCTTTCTTGATTGAGGCTACCACGGACTTATTTCCGGTTCGGCTACCTTGAGGGGGCCCCTCCACATTTCGCACGCCTGGTTCACAGTTCTATCGTGTGCCTTCGTTACTTAGTCACGCGTCTTATGTTGCTGCTGATATTTTCACCTTCAGACACCTTCCTGTACACCTATTGCCTGGCCATGCTGATATATGGTCATCTCAACCGAATAATGCTAAATGATCCAACCACCGCATAGGTTTTCATAGTCCAGTTTCGGTGACAACGTCATAATGAATGCAAGTGGCTGTTAAACCAATGTGAAGATTTCCATTCATCGTGGTTGCGTTGTACGCTGCTCTGAAGTCTCAAAAGGCCGCCACTCCCGTAACTTCACAATAGCTGAGATGTCCAGGAATTGTTCGTTTGTTGTGTTGCCGAATCTGCACAAAACATAATTACTAAAATGAACTCCGCTTCAACGTTGAACGTCGTGAATACTGGCAAATGAATCGCCCTGCGCCGCATATATAAACGACGAAACAGAGAAACGAAGCTCGCCTGGGCCGCCTTTGTTTCTCTTGCGCCAAATCTTTCTTGTCGTTTCGACATCGCGTTCGCTTCCGACAGCAAACAAAGCACGCGATCAGCGTTCAGGGCCCCGTGTCTTAATTTAGCCGAGCCAAAGAGCAGCCTTGTCTCCTCGCGCGTGTGTGTACTTACGTGCGTGTACGTATAGCTCCCGTATAAGTGCGGTATCGGCCTTGCACAGCGCCCTACAGGTTCACGCTTCCGTGCGTGCGTGCAACCTATTGATTTTCTCTCGCGGTTGGCAACATGAACTGGGCCGATGGGGTTTCGGAAGACAAGCGGGGCGTGCATTCGCTCACCGATCCGGAAACCGCAGTTCGTGATTCGAATCGATCTCCCGAGACACAGGTATTGTTTCTTGTTTTGTCATACCCTGTTGCAAGTTATGCCGCTGAGGTTGACCTACAGTAGGTTGTTATTTTAATGACACATTTGCGCCTTTATAACAATGAATATTCGCCGATGTTGCAGCCACCGTGGATGGCACACCCAAAAGCAGCGATTTGCATCGGATGTTTCGCCCATAACGGAAGATATGATGGCGGCGAAAAGCGAAAACGCCCGTGTGTTCGAGATTTCGGCGCACGTTAAAGATCCCCAGGTGATCAAAATTAATCCGGAGCCCTCCACTACGGCGCGCCTCATCACCTGTGTAGCGTCGGTCCGTTAAACCTCACGATCAATCAATCAATCAATCAATCAATCAATCAATCAATCAATCAATCAATCAATCAATCAATCAATCAATCAATCAATCAATCAATCAATACGTCCCCTATCAAGTGACCTTTATGGGCGTGATGTCTGTTTCAGATCTGTAGTAAGCGGTAAGACATGACAACCTGGAGTGATGTCATCAGTGCCCTCTTGACTCGAAATGATGTCGCGTCCGTTTATGACGCCACATCCACTTCGGCGGCATCATCAACAGTGGCATGAGCGCAGGGCATTGTAGTAAAGCCACATTGCGTCTGGAACTCTATCCTCAGGGCAAATGACGCAAATGAGCAGGGGAGGCTCGTACACGCCACGTGATTTGCTCTAGTAATCAGGCACCACACGCAGCTCCACTGGTAAAGCATGTGTACGGTACGAAAGAACCTGTAAGAAGAAGGTCCCGGAGGTCGTCTTCGCCACAACACGGACACTACGCAGTGCTTAACGGCATGCTGCCTTACACGTTGTTCCTCCGCGGATACAACTTTTAAAGCGAAAGCTTTTTCAATGGGACCGATGGCGTCCTAAATAAAACTAATGCATTCCCCCACTGACCGGCCGGGCGACCTAAGTGCTCTGATATACAAGAGCTCTGGACACACGGCGCATGCGTGAAACCAGGCTTCCATTGTGTCAAAGCGGTTACTTGAAAATCGCGAAAAAGGGACGGTTCTAGATAAGGCGATGCACGCATGGATCATAAAGGAGTATACAATGGTACACCTTCTTTATCTCATAAACCACGTATCGATATACGTTTATATCGTCCGCAAATGCGTTTACTTGGTAGAAAATCGTCTCAAGGGTTCGCTCTTCGTTTGCTATTTGGGTATTTGAAGGCTTTACGATCGATTAGACGCACTTTCAGGGAAAGGTGGACGCACTTTTAGCGAAGGTTTTGGCGCACATTTGACGCAGTTTTGATGTGAGGAAGCTTTCGCGACTCTCTCGATTTTCTTTAGGAAGAGGTTGTTCTTTTTTTTTTAGTTACATTGTATGGTAGACCTCGTCGTTCCCCGAATTTGCACGTTTATCACTTCGATTAGTTGCAACAAAGCATTGTGGCAAAACCAACCTGAGAGAAGTTGGAGTTTAAGAAGGCTGAAACATGCGCGACTCATTCGGTGTCGTGATTTATAGTCCCATGGCGAGAAGGGAGAACGGGGGAATACTTTGGCTGTCCCCCTCTGTTGTAGGTGTGTCGGCACATTGCGGTATTACCTTACGTCGGCTGTGGCACGGCGCTCGCGCACTGCCGACATAACGGCGCAAATTCTCCGTAACGCAGAAAAATTATGTGCCACCAACGTTGCATGGTTACACGGCTAAATTGTCTTTTCTAATCCGCTATGACTTCTTTTTTCGTGGGGTGACGGGGGCGTTGCGAAATTATTTTTAAGCGAAACGGGAGCAGTCTCAACACGAACGAAAAGAAAAACACGACCGCGGGAAAAGTTTTGGGGCGTGGGCCTCTGTTGAACACGGACCCGTCACCGAGTTAAAAGTAAGAACAAAGCCATGTTCTGCGTCCGAAATGAGGCTGAGATATGCACTAACCGTCCGGCGAAAGATGAAGCTAATCATTTCCACAAACGAGTGGTTTTATCAGACCTCGAATAGTTTGAAGGAACGACGATATGAAGGAAACAATCTTGGAGACTATCCACGGGCTAAGCAAGCGACGATGATTTACCACGGGTCAGAAATCAAGGCGCGCTCTCGTGGGGTCACAAGGATTGATTTAGCACCCCCGTGTCGCTATTTCCACGTCCGCTACAAGGCTCGCATTGTGTTCCGTAAAGGCGCAATCACACTAGGCCGACACGACAGCGACGACGACGTGAAGGCGACGCCGACAAGGCGCCGAACCATCGGCCAACTTTGCGATCTTTGCGATGCGTCGTTCTTCGTCGTGGGCGCACGCAGCGTATACGTGGTGCGGCAACTCTTGCGAGGCTAATAGGCTATCGATCTGAGTAGAGACGACGTTCCCGCTGCCGTCGTCAATAACTTTGATTTGCCCTACCACGGCGAGGCGGTGGCGCCGATCGACTGATGAGGGGGCTGGTAACCTCCCTTGGACGCTGCCTCTTCGCGCAGGGTCCACAGAGGCCTAGCTGCTATGCCGCCAGAACCTGCCAGAACCTGCCTACCATGACGTTATCCTTATTCCTTTTGGCGTAGATTTCTCTATTACCTGCTCAATGGAGTACTTGGTCCGCAAGCGGATCATGATACTCTATTTCGGTCAGCACAAGCGCCCCGTAACTACAGATACTCTCAGCAACTACATACAGCAAACCTTCGTTACAACGGAATTACTTTATTTGGAGTGCACGCGTTATCTCCACAGCCGTGTACAGATAACTTTATTTGAAGTGCACGCATTTTACCCACAGGTGTGCACAGAGGGCACATCATACCTGCTTTTAATGAAGCATCCCTCATAAAAAAAAAAATACTTTCTGTCCCTGGAAATTTCGGATTTGGGTAACTATGCATGCTCTCGGAGTGACGCGAACAGAGAAGCTCTTTGAGGATGTCAGTAAACAAGGAACACTGTCTTCGTTAACCCCGGAAATCATATTCGTTTCGGTTGCCGCTGGACGGTCAAACCCTTTGTGGACGACATGTCAGCAGTGCATCTGTTTGCCGCGTGCGTCGATGCGCACCGCTGCACGTCTGACATTTGCATGTCTGCACAGCAGCGCCACCGTTCGCTGCCTGACCCAGCGTAGCAGGTGCCAGCTTGCTCGTCTCGCGTACAAGCTTATTGTGTACGCGCCTGTCCGCATTATTGCGCTGCCCGCGGTGGCCGAGCGGCTCGCGGGAGCTGACAGCGGTCAGCCGCGTAAACGCTGTCCGAGCGGCGCGGTTTTCGGTGGCTCGAGCCATCCATTACAATGATTGGCAGGATCGCACAACAATAACTGACCATTTGTTCTGCCGATCGCCGACTCGCTACTAGCTGCGCGTCTGCGGCGGCTGCGGCAGTCGTATGTACGAAAAAAAGGCGCTCGTCGCTACCGCGCACAAGCACAGAAGGAAAACATATAAGTAGAGAAGCTTCGCAAACATATAGAGCAGCTTCACATTCGATGGTGAAGCGGGGCGAATGCGTAGCGGTCAGATCCTAACCCAAACTTTCGCGGGTTTTCAGCGGCACTAATCCGTTGCTCAAAGAGCGCGCTCGAAAGTAAGGCTCGGTTGGTTGCTCTGCAGGTCGTTATTTAAAAGCACACGCATGGGGCGTTTATCGCAGGCTGCTGCGCCCCGCTATATAGCGTGCAGCTGCGGGGCTCCAATCGAGGCACTTTTTGCCAACAGGTCGCGGTCTGACCGTTCGAGTGAGAGATGGAAACGGAGCGTGCGATGCCCCTCTCGTCCCAAACGAAAGGGCAGTTCGCTTACCACAACGAAGGGAGCACGCACTCTAAAGGTGGCCGCCCCGATAAGTTTCCGCACCTGAACGCTCGCTAGCTGACTTGATTCTTGTACATCAGAAAAAAAATGCGAAAGCAAGAAATACAAAGCGAATTCTTTTATCAGGCGGCCAGACAATGAGATAGCGCAGCCGCACAATCTCGATCTTTGGATCGAGAACGGGTGGAGTACAGCGTATAAAAAATTGGCCGCGTATCTGCTCCTTTCGTTGAAAATGTCGACGGGTGACGATAGCCGACTGGCGCCCCTGGAAAGTAAATGCCTCTCTTCATTTTCTCGCTCACCTCTCATGCTGTTCCTCTCCCGTTTCGTTCTTCCCGAGATAACACGCTAGAAGTTTGCTCGAGTCAATTTAAATTTATACCGCGTTCCACTGCTCCAAGTCGGGTGCCTCGATGCCAGCGCTACCGTTCGGAGGAGACGCGCGTGAATCGAGTCACCCCACGGCCGGACTGGAGCAGCGGCGAGCGCGCACTTTCATGAAACTGCGCGCCCGCCGCTCCTCCAGCCCGGCCGTGGTCACCCTACTACAACGTTTATAGAACCACGTTGCCCCACTCCACGAGCGTTCCAAGCGAACGTAGAACCTTTCTTGTGGGACCTTTCGTTGCTCTTGCCGTTTGATTTTTTTAAATGCCGCCAGGTAGCGCGCACAATAGAAGGCGGCGGTTTTCTGCAGTTGATCTAATATTTTTTTGCTATTGCAAAAACCAAGCATACGTGCATTGTTTAATAAAGAAACCCTGCAAACATCAATCATGTATTGATTTTGTGCCTTATATTTGCATAAGGTCTTGTTCTTGTTCAACAATGTTTACAAGTATGAACATTGACACCGGACTTGGACGTTTAGATTTGGCAGTGAGTATTTAAGACTATTGCGCCATTTCTGTTTCACTTTGGCCGGGTGGCTGAATCGAGTCACAGACAAACAGACAGACAGACATACATACAGACAGACCAAAATTTCTGCGTTTAAGTAGCCCATGAGAGACAGTCGTTTTTAGATTCCGCCGTTAGAAAGCGGGCAGAATGTGCTGCAAATGCTGTAGTGTTGTCGAATGCAGAAACTAGTGAAGATAATTTTTCTCAAACTTCCCTGCGGCTTGCAGATGATAACAGACAGCGCCGCCATACACGCAAGTGCAAGAGGAATAGAACTCAACGGACGCTTAGTAGGCTCTTCATTTTTATCGTAGAATCCACGGGTATGTCACATGCCTGGCTCCAAGTCCGAATTTGGATTTTATTAGACAAACGCGTGTTCTAGGATATCGAACCTTCAACCGCGGCACATTCCAGAGCGTATACTTTGAGGGTTCAATCTTGGAACAGCTCTTCGACACGCTGCAGTCAGGCCAAAGATAAAAAAACGCCGGTTGTGCGCCTGCGTTATTTATATCTCTGCCTGCTTGGTAAAAGCAAGTGCGTAATTTTTCTTTTCTTTAACTGTAACAGTTTGTTGCAAGACTTCTGTAGGTTTAACGATACATTCATATCATTTATTGTTTAATTGCATGTTCAAGCAGCTACACGGCAAGTAATATTGCCTCAATTGGGCCACACCATTTTCGTTTTTGCTCGACCTTGGCTACCACTCCTGCTCTAGTAAGTGACGATCACCGTGCATAGGCAATTTACGACTATAAGTCTCGAGATCTCACCTGGCCCCGCATCGGTGCACTGAGAGGCGGCCGTGAGTAATAGTTTCGTTAGCCCTTATACGTGACGTTGAAATCATCCTACAATTTCCTCCAGGAAAATTCTCTCTCTCTCTCTCTCTCTCTCTCTCTCTCTCTCTCTCTCTCTCTCTCTCTCTCTCTCTCTCTCTCTCTCTCTCTCTCTCTCTCTCTCTCTCTCTCTCTCTCTCTCTCTCTCTCTCTCTCTCTCTCTCTCTCTCTCCCCCCTCGGCCTTCTCGACAAAACAAAATTGCACACTTTCTACCTGTGTGTGCCACACACGTGTCAAAGTGCACCGCTTCTGGACGCGATACACAGCACTTTAGCCAAAATAAATCATCGCACCAGCCGGTTGTGTTTATTCGCGGAAATCTTTGAAACCTGTCCGAACGCGCAGAGAGCACCTTCGTCAGTTCACACCCCACCGTATTTTGTTTTGTTTGCCATCAAACGTGAGCTTTGGTAAAAACATTCGTCAGCCTCTACTTTTTCACATGACCTGTCCAACGCAGGTCGTAATGGTAGTAATAGTAGTAGTAGTAGTAGTAGTAGTAGTAGTAGTAGTAGTAGTAGTAGTAGTAGTAGTAGTAGTAGTGGTGGTAGTAGCCGCAGCAGCAGCAACAACCGTAGTAGTTCGGCGACCACACTGGCTATCTTCGATGGCCGCTTCAATGCCAGGGTCGCATAGACGACGTTGGGCGCACTCCATCCGCCGTGGACCGCAGTACTCGAGGCCGAAGGGATGACCGGCGGGCTGGCGGCCGGTTGATTTCGGGTCGGCCGCAGCGGCGGTGTGATTCTCTGTCTGCGCATTCCTCTGCGGGCGGGAAGGGGGGGTCTAATTTCGGCCCGGCCACCCCGTCCCCTGCAGAGGGAGAAGAAGCCCAGCGGCGGCAACGGATGAGCTGCAGCGTCGAGATGGGGCCCGCTTCTGGGGTAGCGGCGGCGGCGACGAAATGCAGGCCAAGTTGCCCCTTTCAAGGCCGCGTGCCTGTGGCGCCGCGTGCCCCTTTACCGGAACCCCCCTCTAACCGGCTCACCTGTGCCGCCGCCGAACCCGTCCGCCCGGCATGCAGGCCCTCGGCCGGCCACGACCGACCCACGTGCAGGAGGCGACGACGACGACGCCGGCCCCCCTTCCTCCATCCCGCGGCCACCTGTCTCTCGGGCCACCACCGTACGCACGACCACAAACTTTCCTTGCACTCCGAGCAGCGTTGCGCGTGTTTGGCTCTTCGCCTGACACACCCCCTTCAGAGCTCGATCCCTTTCACGAATTCCTCTGAGGGTTGTCGACGTCCTGTCCACTTTACAAGCGCGCATACGATTTGAATTACGTCGGGGTATGAGAAAAAAAAAAAAAAGAGGGGGGGGGGGGGGTAGTGCTGGGGCGTCATGTTGACGCTTTATACTTTTCTTACCTTCACGTCAGTTCGCACTTCTGTGATGCTCGTGTAAAAAAAAATAATAAACGCGAGGAGCGTGGAAGATATGGAAGCTCAGTTTGAGAATGAAACTGGCTCTGGTACGTATCATTCCCGGAGAAAGCATTTCAGATACTGAAACATTTCTTGAGAGCGCTGATATGGCGTCTTCATATTAGAACGTATACATATAGTGTTGTTTTGTACGATCTACGATATGCTGTTTGTATGCGCCAAAATTCGGCGGGCGAATAAAGAAACTCCTCTCTCTTTCCTCGTGAATGTGGCTGGCTCGTGCATGTCTTCGTACTGTTTTTGGGCTGCTATATTTGTAATTAATTGTGCAGAGCTGTAGCGTCTGATCAACATTACGGGGCAAGAGGGCGATCTTTTCAGTGCTTCAACAACGAACTTCGGAGCCACCGCACCCAATAATTGCCTGATTGGCTACTTAAACGTAAGTGTTCGACGCGATTATTTTAACAACGCGGATGCACTGCTACCCCGAGGACAGCGTTTTTACAGCTGAAGGGGGAGGGGGAGTTGTAATGAACTTAATTTCTCCTTTTTTATTAGGTTATAAACCCAGACCAGCGATAAGGGTGAAACCTTTACAGACCGTCAAAAGCCCCCGTGGAAAACTAAGCCGACGGAACATCGGGCGTGAGCACACGCCACGAGATCATCAGCGGCAGTGGATGTTCCAAGATAGAATAAAGAAGCCCGGTTGCTCCGTCCGGGGCTCTGGGCCTTCCACTCGCGGTAGCTTCCGCGACAGCCCCACCGTTCACTTATCTATGCAACACGCCTTTATTTCAAAAAAGGTTGCCTCGAGAGGTAAGTCCAAATAAATATGACTCTCGCTGATACCTCCGAAAAAGAAAAATCATGGTTCGAGTTGCCATACCCAAAATTTCCAGCTTTGGAAGCAAGAGCAAGCGTAGACTCATGCGATAGAGGCTAAAGTTCAGTAGGAATTATTTTGAGACCCGGACGCCCAATTCCAAAAAAATGGCGGCTAAGTGATGCCTTGGTAAGCCCACAGTCTTCTAGGAGAATATTAAAAGCGTAGCAGTAAACAACTAATAATGGCGCGCGTGGTCTAATATGTCCCACACTGCCTCTATAACTGCTCCCCCTGTTCCATTGTGAAGAGGCCCATTTCCTCTCTTCCTTGTTTTATTCTCCCATCCCTTCCCCCTATTCTTTATCTTCTTGCACCTCTACTTCCCACTTATTTTTTGCCGTTGCTGTTTCTGGTTGAGGCGAATTCTAAAAACCATGACAAATTATTTTTTTTTCCGCCTCCTGGACTTCACAACACAAACCTTGCGTCTAACATCTCACAATTTTTTTTATTTGCATTCAAATGACACAAAGAAGTGTGGCGGAGTGGTTACGATTCCCGTATTGAAAAAGGTGGGCCCGCATTCTATTTCAGTACTATATGGCAAATAAGGCCTGTGCAGACAAGTGCGTTTCGTCCTTTCAATTTCTGCCGAAAGGAACCATAAGCTTATGCAACGAAATATGAAAATGGATTTAGTACAGCCGAAAGCATTTAACCCCTAACACACGGGCACGACGGACATTTCTTTTTTTTCGTTTGAACTCGAACACCAAATGGAAATCGTTAAGACAGACCCCCGTCCGGAAGCGGACACATGTAAGCTCTTGATTATTGTAGTGATTGTGCTGTCCAGCAACTTGTATTTTTTCGAGAGTACGTGTTGTTTTCATGCGCTGTTCGCTGCACCTTGTCACGATTCCCTGACTTATGTCAAGCTAATGCAGGAGCTTATAGCTAGGGAACCGTCCAGTGTTTATGAAAATAAAATTTTGACTTGATTTGATTTGATTTGATTCTGATGATAATAATGATAATTTGGTTATAATTGCGTTAAAGTCACCAGCGCATACGAAATGCAGCGGCGGTTTCCTTTCCACACCAACGAGTAGCTTTCGATTCGTCACAAATGCGGACGACGCTCACGTGCGGTGGTGTGTTTCAATCACTGACGATGCTGAGCGAAGGTACTTGGGGTCGTGTGAGATATTGACTCGTGGAATTTCGACGAAGCGACTTCATTGCACGTCCATGTAATCGTTCAGTAACTAATTTCGTAAATGTTTTTACTAAGGTTGGGCTTCTTTCCAAGGCTCTACGGTTGTGCAAAAAAAGCGAACCTACAAACGTGTGCTATGCAGAGAAGCTAAACAAATTTGGTAGGGCGTCAAGAGTTCGCGCCGATCTTGCATCTAGCCACTGCGCCACCACAGAGGTATATTGATGGGAAGAGAGAGAGAGAGAGTTAGAGTATAGTGACATCGGGAAGTAGGTTCGGGCGTAATTACGGATAAACTAATCGTCTGAGCCAGTCATTCACCGCATTCTGCGATGCAGAAATGGTCGTGTCTTGCGAAAGGCAAACACATCGAATTGCCGCCAGGGTCAGAAAAAGTTCAGTTGACAAAACAAATAGCAGGTAACTTCTCTCTATCTTACACTTTCTCTATCTTACACTTTCTATCTTACACGATTAATTTAATGTTGCGGAGCGTAAGCGCAGAAGTGCGCACGAGCAGAAGTAAAATCATTCGGCGTGGAATTTATCCATGATCCAGATTCAAGGGTCCTGCTATACTGACAAATCAATCGCAACGTAATCACATTTTCAGGTGTCAGAAGCTAAGCATGTACCACTTGGGCGCAGTGTCGTTCTGCCGCTGACTGAATCGCTGCCATTACTCTGCACATGTAGCCTCGACCTCACGTGGTGATGTTCCGCTCACTTTGCGGAGAGAGAGAGAGAGAGAGAGAAAAACATCTTTATTTGTCCTGCAAACGCGACGCGGCCTCACGTCGTGTCAGCCGGCCACTCGGCTACCGTCGCCTACTCATGCCTACCCCCGGGTGGGGGTGACACTTTCGGGCGTTGAAGCTCGAGGGCGTCCGACACTTGCTGGACGGCCATGTGTTGTATGACGTAGTCTTTGCACGCCACCGCACTGACAAGGTACGGCGGGAACGTCTCTGCTGCACTGGCCTCGCTCGGGTGTCTTCTGCAGTCCCACAGGATGTGGGCCGCCGTGGCCCTGTCCTTCTTGCACATCACACACACATCACTGGGGTACACCTCCGGGCATATGTGTTTAGCTATTACTGGCGTCATCAGCGCACGTGTTTGCAGCTGCCTAAACACCACTGCTTCGCGTCGCGTCAGCTTAGGGTGGGGTGGGGGTAGCGTCCGGCGGTTAGTCGAAGCACGACGTTATAAAGAAATCAGGTGCGTGCGTGTGTGTGTGTGTACGAGCGTGCGTGCGTGCGTGCATGTGCGTGTGCGCGTGTGATTGATTGATTGATTGATTGATTGATTGATTGATTGATTGATTGATTGATTGATTGATTGATTGATTGATTGATTTGTGGGGTTTAACGTGCCGACGCAACGCAGGCAATGAGGCGCGCCGTAGTGGAGGGGCTCCGGATTAATTTTGACCACCTGGGGATCTTTAACGTGCGCCAAAATCTCGCACACACGGGCGTTTTTGCTGTTCGCCTCCATCAGAAAAGCGGCCGCCACGGACGGGAATCGAACCAGCGACCTCGTGCTCCGCAGCGCAACGCCTTAGCCACTTCGCCACCGCGGCGGCGGTGTGTGTGTGCGTGCGTGCGTGCGTGTGTGTGTGCGTGTGTGCGAGCGCGCGTGCGTGTGCGCGTGTGATTGATTGATTGATTGATTGATTGATTGATTGATTGATTGATTGATTGATTGATTGATTTGTGGGGTTTAACGTGCCGACGCAACGCAGGCAATGAGGCGCGCCGTAGTGGAGGGGCTCCGGATTAATTTTGACCACCTGGGGATCTTCAACGTGCGCCGAAATCTCGCACACACGGGCGTTTTTGCTGTTCGCCTCCACCAGAAAAGCGGCCGCCACGGCCGGGAATCGAACCAGCGACCTCGTGCTCTTCAGCGCAACGCCTTAGCCACTTAGCCACCGCGTGCGTGCGTGCGTGCGCGTGTCCGTACGTGTGTGTGTGTGTATGTGTGTGTGTGTGTGTGTGTGTGTGTGTGTGTGTGTGTGTGTGTGTGTGTGTGTGTGTGTGTGTGTGTGTGTGTGTGTGTGTGTGTGTGTGTGTGGACAAAATGGCAATATGTTTTGACACAGCTCGTGTTCGTAAGTACAGATAACTAGGCAACAGCCGACAACTGCGTGACACCCGATACGACACGCACAAAAAAGAAAAAAAAACATCCCCCTCGTGAGGGGCAAGGTCAAATGCAGAGCATTTTCGGGGGGCGCACATACCCGATTTTATCTGGTTCGAAAGAAATTGACAGCGAGAGCGAACGCCGAGAACCACCCCATCACGGCACGACCGCGCCACGACCACGTCACGACTACTTCATGATCACGCCACAACTGTTGTTGCTCCCGCGCCAAACTACGACGCATGCGCGCCCCACCTGTTGCTGAACGCGATCCGAGCACGCAGAGAACACGCGAGGAGCAGCGGAGAGCAGGCGAGGAGGAGTGGGGGAGAGGGCGCACCTGGAACGGCTGTTGAGGACGCCGAGGCACGCCAACGCCGACAACGCCGGGTGACGTCGTGAGTTAAAGAAATGCTCTGCATTTAAAAAACACCCCCCTCGCGAGGGGCACGGTCAAATGCAGAGCATTTAGAAAATCAGTTGTTATTTTTCCTTTCGGATGATGCCTTGGTTTGCACACGCACAGGGCACGACCAGTGACGCGAATGATTTCCCGCCGAGGGAGATACGGTTATCGCTTATCTAAACGTGTTTCTGCTGCTCACGCTCCGGTCAGGCTGAGCGGACCGCTGGAAGCGAGCGCACTGTCAAACACGCGAGGAGCAGCGGAGAGCAGGCGAGGAGGAGTGGGGGAGAGGGCGCACCTGGAACGGCTGTTGCGGACGCCGAGGCATGCCAACGCCGACAACGCCGGGTCACATCGTGAGTTAAAGAAATGCTCTGCATTTAAAAAAAGAAAAAGAAAAAAAACAGGGTGTGGCGGTTTGGAATTAATCAGGGATAAGATACGCAATTTATTTGGCCGATAAACCTAATGACGACCTACTTATGCGAGTGCGACTACGGCGACCCATCTAAAACATCCCAAGGGTTTCTCTGGCGAGCTGGTTTTTATGCTTTGCTATCACTACAGTCTCATTATAAAGAGAGGCGTGCCCTCACATTTCCGGCAGTGTGCACTGAGTTGCAGTGTATGTATAAAAAATATATTCCTTGTGAGCTGTGTTCCTACCCCGCTGTACGAGTTTTTCCGGTTGATTTCTCTGAAAAATTGGTTAGGCCTGGATATTTATATACAGCTTGGAAATACTCCTTGACAAATAGTAGATCCGATTGTTGAGTGCATAGCATTTCAACTAGAGGCTTCAACTGACCGAATAATGCTAGCTTGCTTTAAAGGCAACATCACTACATATAAGGCGCTCGTTATGTGAATAAAGCGATTTTAGGTCCTTGCATTGAATCTGCAGAACACGAAGCCATTTCTCCACAATGCGGTCGATTTTCAGGACACCCTTTCATGGCGCCACCATCAGTTTTCGCCGATATGACTGCTGGCCAACGTTGCTGGCAGCTTACTGGACAAGAGTGCATATCCATCGCAGGATATGCAACCATGCGCTTTCTGCGACAGAAATTGCCACACATGCGGCTGCAACCAGAGCTGAGGCGCACACACTGCGCCTGTGAACGCGCTTGGCGGCGGCGGCGCAACAGTGGGCTAGCAGCGCCACCTACAACTTGCGGCGGCAGGCAGCAAGACGCCCCAATGCGAAGGTCGTAAGGGGAGGGCGGGAGGAGGAGAGTCGAGTCCGGCCATGACTGCGGAGCCTTGTTTACCGTCAGTCCTCCTAGATGGCCTCACCATACTGCTCCGCACCGCTATTCGCCTTTGCTTTGGGTCTGTTCGATTCACGTGAACCACGTGAACCAGTTCAGGTGGTGCAGCTCCTCGCCGTTCGTTTCAGTGGCGCAGCTCGCGGCACCTGAAACGCGCCATTCGATTCACCGGTGGTGCCGACGGATGCAGGACCGAGTTCATGGCTTTGCCTGCACTCTCTGCCGGTGAGGTGCAGAAGCAGACGAAAAAAGTGCAGGTATTGTTCTGCCGATTCTGAAGGATGGCGGAACCGGCTTTGCACTGCTGTGAACTATTGAAGAGGTGTAGGGAGAATCGAACGGACCCTTTGTTTTTGATCGTATTTGCACCAGACTTGTTTTTGTTACAACAGGTGGTAATCATTTCGTGAAACATGGGGCATGTTCGACAAATAGGATCACGTAAGACAGTGTCGTTTACATCAATCAGCCAGTGTCTTGATTGATTGGGGGGTTTAACGCGCCGACGCAACGCAGGCGATGAGGCGCGCCGTAGTGGAGGGCTCCGGATTAATTTTGACCACCTGGGGATCTTTATCGTGCGCCGAAATCTCGTACACACGGGCGTTTTTGCTTTTCGCCTCCATCAGAAAAGCGGCCGCCGCGGCCGGGAATCGAACCCGCGACCTCGTGCTCAGCAGCGCAACGCCTTAGCCACTGAGCCACCGCGGCGGGTAATCAGCCAGTGTCGTCTGAGACAATACCAAAGCGCCGCACTGCTGTGCAGCTATAACTAGCATAGTGCGCGCAGTACCAACAGCAGTACGCACTGCTTACGTGTACTGTCGCAACTTCCGTTGTTTCACCCCGCCATTATTACTGCTATGAATATGCATTACACTTAAGCAAAAATAGCTCGTTCTTCAAGCATATAAGCCCTGCCAAATAGCGTTTGCTTTTACCGGCCTCAACCATTCGCAAGGCTGTGCATATGACGCCATATGTTCTTGTGCGGGAAATGAGCTAGTGAGTCGCATGGCTATTCTCTTTTTTCCAAATTATGTAGCTTATTTGAGCGAAGTTTACGTTAAAAGTGGTGTCACTATGACTCTAACGAGGCAATCCTTTGAATGAATTCAACTTCTGCTTTGTTTGCATGGCCCTTTAAAGAGAGCGTCACAATTGCGCTCAAAGCGATCCTGGGATCCACTTTCTCAATCGTCACCATCATCCTGAATGCCTGTATTCTTCACTTTCACTTTCGCCGCAGTGCCATGTCATGATTAAAAGCCAATAACAAAAACTGGATGGCGATTACGACCCTCCCTAATGCGATATTTGGGCGCAGCAGCAGTGAGCTGAGGCATATCACGCACTCGTGGGTTCTCTCAACGGCAGCGATGATGAGCCTCTGCGTCGGCGGCGCGAAGTTTGTCTCAGGGAGGGACCGCGGCCCGCGTGTTAGGCAGGGAACGCACACCATCGTCACGCGCACGCCCGCCTCACGTTTTCGCCAGCGTCGCCCAGACGACAGTCTCGTGCGGGCACAGAAAACTTCCACCCCTCTCCCACCACACACTTTCGGAGAGCGCTCGCGCCACCATGGTGAACCGCCCTCCCCTCACAATTTCGCGACACTTTCCTCCTTTGCTTTCGTTCACTATTCGGTCTTGCCATTGTTCACTTGGTATTTTCACTATTCGGTGTTGCCATCGTTCACTCGGTTACGACGATGCGGCTCAGCCCAGAGACGGCCGCCAAAGGGCTGCGCCCTAAAATGATTGACGATTACTATATTCCCTTATGCGAAACTTGTGCACAGCGCGAACTGCAGTCTTCTCTGTCACGGCGCATAGCTGCTGCGTCTGAGGTTCGTGATCAGCGAACGCACGGCGGCGCGCGCTACTCTGCCGTTATCTCGCAGCGTGTCGCCGCCGCCGAGCATGCTGTTGCAAATCGTGTTTGAACCTCCCGCGCAAATGACCCGTGGTTCGATGAGCCACGCAACGGGGAGCACTGTCTCCCCCTCGCACTTTCGCCAAGCGTCGCCGCCGACGAGCGCCTCGTGCGGGCTCAGCATACTACCCTCCCCCTCACACTTTCCTTCGCCGTTTTATTTGTCTTAGCTCGCTCGGTTACGACCCTCCCGCCGCCGCCAAACCACAGTAGCGGCCGCCGAAATGCTGCGTACTGCAAAGGTCTTTTTAACGCCACCTTGGTATTGCGGCCCCCAGGCAAATTCGGCCATCCAGTCCCGCCACTCCTGGCAAGGCTTTGTATCAGGTGCTGCGCCCCGGGAGATTTAGAAAATACGCACTCAATGGACCAGCAATGAAGTTTGCTGCCGGAACGTCCCAATTGCATAACTGATTGCATTAATAATCTTTGACTTTAACCGCTGGCTGTTATATAATTGATTGATTGATTGTGGGGTTTAACGCGCCGACGCAACGCAGGCGATGAGGCGTGCCGTAGTGGAGGGCTCCGGATTAATTTTGACCACCTGGGGATCTTCAACGTGCGCCGAAATCTCGTACACACGAGCGTTTTTGCTTTTCGCCTCCATCAGAAAAGCGGCCGCCGCGGCCGGGAATCGAACCCGCGACCTCGTGCTCAGCAGCGCAATGCCTTAGCAGCGCAGCGCAACGCCTGTTATATAAGCATGCATATGCGTTAGTAGTAAGTTGGTAAGGTAGGCTCTCGTGTTCACTCACATGCACCTCTTAAGCGTGCTTGAACCGCAGTATGGAACATTTCCACGATACTCAAACAAAACCCTCCTCCTGTGGGGAGCAGACTATTTTATAATGTTTTTTTTTCTTCAGAAAAACGCTTTGGCAAGGTACACCCATTTGACACTTTGCTCTTAAGGAGGATGTTTTTATTTTCTGCTTTTATTAAGTGACTGCTGCTGCAGTGAGTGGTATATTTGCATTCACGACACTCCAATTACTGATGCAGGCCAACTTGCTTTTTACACTTTCGTGTTCCAGCAGCAGTAGCTGCTAATTAGTGCAGAAATGCGGAAAATATCAGAATCATGAAAACAGAAGTCGCAGCCCGTACACTTTCCCGCTGTGCGTTTCGTGACATATCAAATCTCAAGTGCTGGAGCACGGGACCGGTGGAGGAAAATGGGGCCCAGGAAACAGTGTGCTCGTGCGCCGCTAGGGTTCCTTATCTAGAAGGGGGCTATGGACCATTCTTTGAAAGGCAATTCGTAATAGCTAGGGCAATTTGTTGCGGGACAATTGGACGAGTAGGACAGTTCATTATAGGGATATCCATAGCAGTATGTCCAATATTTCAGAAAAAGAAATTTTACCAACTTTTTACGCAAGGAGTGCACTGTGCTCGTGTTGTCATTGCCTCCAGCTGTTGCTTCGCACAGTAATAGAATGAATCAGTACCGACGAGCCCAGCTCACAGTTTTTTTTAACGCATTATTAGTCGATGTGATGAATCGTCATGAAAAGGACATGAAAAGGACGAAGCTCAGAGTTTCGCCACAGGTGATTGGGCCGCGAAAAGAGAGCTTGTGAGTGTTAAAGGTTCATCGCCAAGGAAATGATAAGAGGTAAGTATTACTTCGTCAACGTCCTACTGCCATCTTGCTTACCTGCAGTAATGAATTGTGGGTAGGCCCGTCACTGCTACAGAAGGAAGCCGGCGCGTTCTGGCGGTTTTCGTAGGCACTTCAGTCACAATGTATCCGACGACTTACTCATTGCAAAAGATGCATGCATTCTAGCGAGGCATTTCTTGTTTTTAAAACGCGGCATAACTCTATGCGCCCGGATTCGTTGAAATAAATATCCGAGTTTGCGAACCTGAAAATACAGTCAAACTTCCATGTAACGACCCTCAATGTAACGAAACCCCCGATGTAATGAACCGCGTAATTTTTTTCAACTTCACGTGTATGCACACCATGTATTTTCACCCTCTGTTTAACAAAGTCCCGTTTGCGAAACTAGGCACGAAATTTCGGTTGTAGGAGTAGATTTTGGGAGATGCAAGCGCCGAAACGGGGTCTCGATAAAACGCGAACGGCGACTCGGGCCGCCCAATGCCACGGACGCAGCGAGCCACGGAGTACGTGAGTTCCTTGCCTACAAGCTCCTTGCCTACAAGTGCATATGGCGATGACACCATATGCCGCCGTTTTGCCCTTCTTTCGAGTTCGCTCATGCTTGTTGGGTTCCATCGTGAGCATTTGTGAGTTTTTATAAACCTTGCACGCGCGTGTTGTTTTTTTTTTTTTTTTTAATCCTACGCCCGCGTCCGCGATTGCGCGCCGGCGGCGGCTTCCGCATCGGCCAGAAAGCGACTCGTGCTGCGCGAGTCAGTGGGAGGAGCCAGACGGCTTTCGCCAATGGAAAGGTGCGCACCGCATGGCGGGAGCTTCGAAGCGCTCAGGGATGCTGGATGGCCCCGCCAGAAACGATTAGGCTTAGCACCGCGGAGTATATCAGGGGCGAAGCCCCTTTGGGGCTTGGGCTGTCGGCGTCTCATGTCGTCGTCGTAACCATAGTCTCATGTAGTCACGGTACTAAAGCACCGGGACACTCGTTTACACCTTGCGCTAGAACGCTTCGTGCTTCAAAGACAATTGACTCCTGAAGCCTCTACACCCCAACGGTTTCATCTATGTTGAAACAAATGCCAAGGCACCAAAGGCACCAAGAATACACTTATGCACTGCATGCTTCGCCCCTCTCCAGGTTTCGCGTTAGTGGAGATGGCCCGCGATTTTAGTACGCGTTTTTGCCCATGGAGATGAAACGTTCTAGCGCGAGGCGTTGGAAAACGTGTGTCCCGGTGGGCTCTTTTTGTTTCAGTCTGTCTTGCTCCTTTTGGTTACCTTGGCTCTCTTTGATTCTCCACTGTTAATTCTTTTAATATTTCATCGTCAGCCTTCTAGTCTTCCTTAGACACTTCGTGTCCACGCTTTTCGTGTATATGTCCCTAAAAACTTTAGCTTACGTTGATCCATTGCTCTCAACCTCCCCTCAAAACATATTTTACTCTGAGCTTCTCGAACTTCAAACGACGCCCAGCCCATATCTCCTTGCACTGCTCTGGTTCACTTCTCTGGTTCAATGGGGTCCTGGAATATGGACGCCACTCTGCTAATTTATTGCTCATAAAGATGTTCATCCTCTCTCTCTCTCTCGCTCCGCTGGAGAACGGGCTACTCGAACTCGGCGGAACAAAAGTTGTTGGTGTTGTTCCTGTGACCCATATCACGAGAGGGATTGGCCAGAAATCGGGAGTTCGGAGGCGCTGATGCGCCCGCTTCCCAAAAACTGCAAACGTAAAGTTGGATACGTAAAGACGTAATTCGCGCCGTTAGGCGGAGAAACGAAAGCAAAGAAAAGGGATTGATTGATTGATTTTTGGGTGTAAAGCACCGAAACTACACCTCCGGATAAATTTTGACCTCCGGGGGGAGGTCAAAGCTTCAGCGTCGCCAATTACGCATCTTTGTGCGGTACATTTTTCGATACAAAAGGCGGTACATTTTTCGCTTGCGCACTCAGACATTTTTATCGTCTGGGCAGAGTAGAAGTGCAAACAGGTTAAGGTGATAACTCTTACTTTTGTGCCCGTGGAATATATGCCAGAACGTCCATGGGTAACGCAACTGACACGCATTGATTAGCGTTGTTCGCGACCGAGGTATGTACCTCTGGAAGCCGCGTTGAGCAGACGACACCGCGACGTGATAGCTCGCAAATATGTCGCAAATGATAGCTCGCTTGTTCGCGAAATAGGCTTGAGTTAGGTGTTTCACAATCTTGCAATTTAAATGTGATTTTGTAACAACTTTGGTGTTGTATAAGTTTTCGTGGTATATATTATTGTTTTACTCAAAAATAAACAATTATTTGCACCACGTGACTTCCGGAAAGCAGACCGGAAGTAGCGACCAAAATTTTTTGCCTCACACGACGAATCCGCCCCTGTTCTGTGGGTACGCTGTTGCGGAGCCGCAGGCCATGACGCGAACAGTGGAGCTTTGTACGCGTGCATTGTTATTTCACTGTTCTTTTGAGGTGATGCTTAAGTGGTGAGGTGATACATGTGTAGGCGCTTCTCTCCTTATTTGTGCACAACTAAGCCATTATTATATGGTCATCTAGGCTGAATGGGATGATCTTCATCCCGTGTGAAAGATAGCTACACTTCGTAACTTCGTAGTGCTTCTTCCGAAGTGTACATTTTGTAGCTCCCGCAGTCCAGTTTTTTTTTATGGGCGCTTTCCTAAGCGGCGCGTATGAAGTTTTACAGTGCACTTTTTGCCCACATTATCAGCTTTTTTTCGTGCGTGAACAACTTCGTTTGCCCCTCGCGTTGCGTTTCAGCGAGCGGTTAGAAGCACTCGCTGGAGCTACCAGCATCACGCGGGTGGTCTCCGCGAAAGTGTCAGCGCGACTGTGGCTCGCGAGGCGCGTTTTTGCATGCAGAAAATGCCCCATGCGGTTCACGCTGATGCCCGCGTAGCTCCGACAAACAAACAGTGCGCCAGCCGTGTATGCGCTCCTCGTTTTGGTTTGTTTAACCGCGAATTTCAATGTAACGAAGTAAATTGCGAGTTCTACCAACTTCGTTACATCGAGGTCCAACTGCAAATGTTTAGTTTTCGAACTGTGCCGACCGGTTTGAAGCCAAGTATCATATTTGTGACATTGACATTTTAAAGTTTCGAATATATAAACCGGCGTGCAACTAGATGTGCAAGAAGAAAAAGGGGTGCACAGCGTGTCTTGTGTGGTCTCCGTTCTATCATGACGCACCGTTTCAGCACCTTAAACTTCAACAGCCAACTTTACAGAAGCTGTCAATATGCTTGGCCTGTAGTTTCGGCCGAAGAAAGGTCTTTTTTACTTTCTACTGCGAAGACCATTGCAAATGCCTTGCCACTGCTAATAAAAATGTTTCATATAAGCCGTAGTATAAACCACGAAGCACAAAACTGCACAGCGGGCAACTAGATTTACACCACGGCATTGTCAGGGGTGTCAACATTACTTTTGCAATCAAGACACCATGTGCCATCGTGCTAAATTGAAATACGAACAACGGAGGGCGTGGCTTTCAGTACATGCTGCGCATCCTGGCGACGGGCCGTGTGTACGCACTGCGAGCAAGTCGCAAGAGTTCGTGACCAACCTTGATATGGAAAAAACATCGCATTTTCATCGTCCATCGGGTGCTCAGCACGAAATAAAAATTAAGGGGTATAGCTGCATGTGAACACCATTCTCACTCAGCGCAGCAACGAAGATAACGCTTGCGTGAGCTGGTGCCTAACGCGGTGGGAAGACAAACCAAAATGCTCGCACGCCGAACGACGGTGTTTATACATCAACATTGGACACAAACTCTCATAACTAGTTCGCACTGCGCACACGCGGCCCGTTGCCAAGATGCGCTGCATGAACTGCAAGCCACGCGCCCTGTTGTGCATACTGCAATTTTAGTACATTGCCTCTGTATGCATTATTGCGACTGTCACCTGAGTGTAATGCTGATATACTGAAATAGGGAGTCCCATAACAAAGTGCTTTAATTATGGTTGTAGAGAATTTTTAGCTTGTGCTGCTTTTGATAAAAAATTCTTGAAAAGGCAAGTCCAGACACATCTCTGCTGCAGCAATGAAAATGTATGGTTCAGGAGGAGAAAACAGCTTGCACAAGGACGCTGAGGAAGACTCAACTTTTTTGTCGCCACATGAAGCTTGTGAATGCACCCTAACAAAAGACACTTTAAAAGGAGCGTGTCAACAGAAGATACTTGATATTTTACAACGAAACCTCTTGCCTGGATTGGAATTAAAAATTTGTGGACACCACACTGCTTTTTTTGAGTTCACCGCCACAATTTTGTCTCAATTTTGGGGAGGAACACTGGGCTGTGTTAAAGGGGCCACGCAGACAAGACAAGTTTGGTTCATTCGAAAGATTGCCTCTTTGGAATCATACTGACACCACTTTTAACGCACGCTTCAGTCAAACAAGCTATATAATTAGGAAAAAAAGGAATGGCCATGCGACCCACTACCTCATTTCCCGCAACAGAACTTATGATATCTTATGCCCAGCTGTGTGATTGGCTGAGGCCGGTAAAAGCAAATGCAATTAGGCAGGGCTTATATATAAGCTTGCCGAGCGAGCTATTTGTGCTTAATTAAATGTAATGCATATTCATTTTACAGCAGTAAGAACGGTGGGGTAAATAATGAAAATTAAGTTACAAAAATACGCGTAAACATAGAAGAACTGGTGCACACTGCTGTTGGTTTTGGGCGCACTACTCAGGATGGCAGCACCACCTGGAAGGACTGATGGTGAGCAAGGCTGATGAGCCTAATAGCGCAATGGAAGTTTGTTTCAATGCCTGCCCCTGTGACTTCATGGCAGATGTCACAAAAACACACAATTTTGCGGGAGAATCAAAAGTTTAACCTAAATTGATTGATTTCTCATTGAATACAGCCTTTGCTTCTGGATAAGCGCTGGGGGCACTATGAAACACAGAATTATTTGAATAAGACAAACTCGTATTTTGCCTGCATGGCCCCTTTAATGCAATGCAAGAGAATTGCACAGATGTTTTGTAGCTTCGCATAAGATAAATTTTATTTTGATCACTGAGGGTCCAGAAAGGTAGCAGATGAACAGTTCAACAGATGAGAAAAAAAAAGCAGAAAAGAAGGCTGGAAAGCTTGCTTGCCTTCTCTTGGCATCCAACACAGGCTTTTTGCTGGGCCCTGTAGCTTGGACTATCAAACACAGCCTCTCTACAAAAAACTATCTGTACTAGTGAATGCAATGGTGTAACAAGCATGTGGGCATACTATGAAATGTGAAACACAAACAAACTGTTGAATTTCCCTATTTTTTCCCAATTGTACGATGTTTATGTACAAAAAAAAGAAGTTTGACAAGATTCCAGAAGCCTTCTAACATCCAACAAGCTGCGATTTCATGATGAGTTGCTACTGCACCAATAACGACAGAGCAGTGTGAAAGCAAAACATCAATGGCATGGTGTGTTTTAAATTCTTTCTCTTTACTTCTGACTTCCACAGTAAGCAGGACCACTAGAAAACCCGGAAGCGACTTTTTCGGGCTCCCTGCCTTGCGCCAGCAATCAGATGGTTCTCAGAGTGACCAGGGAATTCGTGCACTTTAGCTAGGTGCTCTGGGTGCCACAACTGATGTCAAGTAAAGTGACAGTGCCATTCCAGCAATGCAGTTATACAAAACAATGTCTGCAAGTATGCAGCATTAACTACATTTTCCGTTATGTACAGAAACTCATTCAACAATGACTTGAAGTAAAAACCTGTCAAGATGGGCATCAACATAAAGTGTGATTTGCTACAGTTTCAAAATATACACAAGTGTAAACAAAGCAGCGAGAAGATATTTTTAAAAAGCCTTTTTACGCAATCGGTGATCTACAGGCCACGCTGTAAGAAAATGGAAAAGCCTCCAAGACAGCAATGCAGCCTCTAAAAGGCCCCGCGCAATTAAGCAGCTATCTGCCAAGTGAAGTGCGGCTTGCTTTACAGCTAGCATAATAAGCGCTTGTAATTGATATCATACAGAGCTAACAGGCTTAGGACTTCGTCATGACCACACTGGATGTATAGACGACTAGTTTAGGCCAAGCTTGGGCAGGGACAGATTTGGGTGTAGTTGGCATTAAAGGAGTAGTGACACGGAATTTCAAAGCTGAGATAACTATGTAAAATGCTTCTTTTTCATCAGGAGATATCTCCCGGCAAGTTTCAACAGTAACCGTTCAGTATCACATACTTTAAATCCATTTTAATCTTTGCCCGCACGTGAAAGCCTACAGCGGGCCAGCATGACATCATCTGCTACTAGCCCCAAACCGCCAACGTTGGGGGCTCCCGCGACAAAGCCGATGAGCTGGCTGCGGTTGGCGCGCACTGCTAGGCCTTGTGTAGCACATCATGGTTTTGCGACTGACGTCATGCTGCCCAGACGCGTGGGGATGGCGAAAACCTCAGCTGGTCTGGGTGAGCGCATGTTCTCGCTCTCACGCGCATCCACAAAAGCAGCGGTGCGGCAAGAATGGTGACGGCAGGTACGTCCTCCTGTCATGGCGGCCGCTCGGCGTTCGTTTAGGCGAAACCGAAACTGACGCGAATAAACGATGCTGTAAACGAATGCTTACGCTGTGCTCGATCATCTAATGTGTCATTCTATGATTAGTGGGCTGGTAGGCACACATAGCAGCGGAAAAAAAAATAACGTTACACGAAAATTTTGTGTCAGTACTTCTTCAAAGCAGACGACAAATGAAGTGAACCTATAAATGCCCTGTAAGTTAGTAACTCTCTTGCACAACAGAACACAGAGCCGGAGCCGCAAAAACAACAGCATCTCAAAATGCTATGCAGAGACCATCTTACTCTAAAAGCACAAATCAAAGCAGTCAATTCTGCGTCTTTCACCTAGTTTATATATACACGACTGTGTGGCCAGAATAAATCCACTCCAGCCACTTTCTAAAACAGGCAGTGTTAGTGGGCCAAAGACAGTACAGCCACGCGAAACTGAAAGTATGCAACTGAGCAGTACACGAACAAACATAAACAACGGTTCCCTTCTCCGTTCGTTTACCACACGCCGGGGCACGTGTTTGGCGGCATGCACACATTGACTTCGCTGACCACTTCCTCGACCTGAGACACCGACAACATGTGCAGCATGTGTTCTGTCGACCCAACCACGGGCAACGCGTCTGTCGGATGCTGGATGCTGGCGAAGAGCTGTTCCACAGCGGCATGTTCGTGACTCCCAGGTTCCATGCGGGCAAGCTCTGTTATCTCGGGTGCCGGCTCCATTTCGACTATGACGTTCGGTGCTGCTGTGGTTGGTGACGGCAGGTGTTCGTCCATGGCTTCCAGTGTAACTATAACCTGGCCATCGGTGGTCATGTCTGTGACTTCCATGGACACATCTGGAACTGAACACAGGGCCGAAGGCGCGGGAGTTGCATCTGAAGACTCGGAAACTGGAGCCACGACTGAGGCTGTTTCCGCTGTGTCTGAGCCCAAGGCTGCAACTGCGGCGTCAACGGAAGAGACCTCGGAGGAGACTGGTGGGTCCGGGTAGGGCACGACTTCGACTGATGTGCCAGCTTTGGCGTCATCCTTAAAAAAGGAAAGGAAAATTTTTGTCTCGTTGCGCTCACTAAGGCTACTATTCGCCCCGAGCGCGAACACAGTCGGCCCCTGGCGGCGGCGGGACGAACCGCTCCTAGTGTGGATGGCGCTCTCGCGTCGTCTGCTTTTTAACGTTGCGTGCGGCGCAAGACGCGTGCTGCACACGACAAAACAACCAATATGTGAGCTCGTTTGGCAGTAAGCAATGACATAGTTACTTCTGCTTGCGCATTTCCTCTAGAAACGCAATAATCAGCGGCCGTTGAGGGTCAGTGCGCTGGTTTAATTCCACGAAACATCTTCGCCCTGGTCACCGCTTGATTGTGAAACGTGTTATAAACGTTGCTTCCACACATTGCACTTTTCTTATTGTTGAGTGCAGTGTTCTGCCATTTCGGGAACGTCGAAGGGTGATTTTTGAAGGTGGCGTGGTGATTATTTAAAGGATAAAAGTTTAGTACGCGAAACGGGTAAGAAGGGACAAGACTGCACACGCGGGCAAATTCCACACCCTTGTAAAATTGCGCTGTGTTCTTATAGAAATAAGAAACAAACAAAAACATTTACACTGCACACGACCCGTGCGCTATCGCCCATACATTACCGGACACGTATTTTACACCCGCAAGAGCCTGTGTGATCGTGTCCTTCCCGTACCTTTTCTAAAATAAATACTATTTTTGGACAGTCGTTGTTTATACTGAGGAGGAGGAATAAACAATTATTCAACTGTATCGAGTTGCTAATTTTACGTATTATTTAAAATACGTTTCTATGGATGCCCAAGAGTATTTAGGGGGATTCTTCGGTAAAATTAAGCAGTTGTGAGTTTGCGTCTGTCATGTGGCATTTCGTGTGTCATGTTCATATATATCATTTTCAAATCCGACATGAATCACCTTGTCCAGAAACGTGCCTCACTCAGCATAACCAAATGCCTAATATGGTCACGTCTTAACCTCTTAAGGTGGACCTAAGTTTAAAGAAAGAGAAAACGCGTAATATAATGCACGTTGTTGCCCACATGTGTGAGGGGTGTGTGCCATGACTCGCTGTTTTTTTTTTTATTTTTTTTTTCCACAATGCTTGCTTTCAATACAATTTTGAAAAAGGCGAGCCACAATACCTGGACAATCCCGGACCAAAGGGGAATTAATCAGTTTTAAAAATAGGTACTGCTCTTTCACCGCTGCAGAACACGACGCCTAGTATTGTAAGTAATATTGATAACCATAGTTTGGCTTTTCGCGGTACATGCGTTCTCTTCTCGCTGCTCTTGCAACGTTGGTAGGACCCCCCCTTCTCGAAAAAAAACTAAATGCCCAGAATTTCATTTTTTAACCAATCCTCAAGAATTAAACGCCAAGACAAAGGCGATATTCAGTTTACAAAACAAAGTAGTTACCGGGAACCCGTTGCGCTGATTCGCAACGAGAAATAAAAAGGAAATGTTTTACTACATCTGCAACAGCGCAACTTCATTTATTGCCATCTTTAGGGTTCGTAAGCGACCTTATACGGAAGAATGCAAACACATCTCGCTGTTGCAGGCACCTGTTAGATTTTAAAAGGAACGCAAATGGTCAACAGAGCCGCCGTAACAAAAAATTTGTGCTCACTGTGAGGTCCCAGAAGCTTGCAATTGGTTTGCACACTGTAAACCTGCTTGTCACTCTGCGAAAACCTAGCTAAACATGAGATGTTGATTGTACTGCGTGCGTCGATAATTCAATTCGCAAGTTCACTTGCGACGAAAGCCGTAAATAAGTGATCCGAAACCGTTATTCATCAAACCTTCCTTCAGAGGCGCTAAAATTTCATTTAAAAGACCCGTTAGAGCGGTTACATTTATATTTCTGCGCTGATCAAAATTCAGTAATTTTGTGTTGCCTTTTGAACACACAAAAAATATCGTAAGCTCTTAGAAAGAATTTCAGGGCAGTTAAGTAGTGTTACCATTTCAGGGCATCCCACAAATGCAAGAATGCGTCATGCTACCATCGAAAGCGATTGAGATTGCCGTTGTAAACTGAATTTAAGAGATCGATACTTCCTGATTTGTTTCTATTTATGCTCTTATTGAAGGCTCAAATCCGTAGTCTGGAAAGATCGAGCTTGCTACGAGCCACAGCGTACAAGTTCATTGTCACAATTACGGCCATTCTGAGATTCCCGATGAGTCGTCGCTTTTTTTGGTGCAGTAATGAAAACTGACTGCCGCTTCCATGCTATACATTGAACGTTTAGGAACCGAACTACAGCATACCACTCTTGTTTGCACCTTTCGTGCGCACATACGGCGGGAAAAAGGCACGAAGCGCGCCCACAGTGTGCATTCTTACGGGCCGCTCAGCGGAGCATCCACACTAGCAGCGCGACGCTGTCGCCACCTACATGTCGAGCTCGCGGCGAATAAAATGCAATCAATGTTCTCAATACCCCTCATGCATTGGTGCAACAAAACTGTAATTATATAATCTATACTACCATTGAGAATCTACCGGGGAAAGTTAAAAAATTTGCTTTTGCGGGAATATCATGGCCATGCGAGTGAAACAAACTACACGAAAATTGCCCGCAAACCGAAAACTTATTTCTGAAAGTCGGTTATACCACTTTGCGAGCCTTACCTTGCAGTAACTTCACAGCTCAACTCTCACACAACAAGAAGTGCTTCATTGCTAGTCGTGCGCCTCTAAAAACGACTAAATCGCGTCAAACGCATCCAAAACATCCCGCGGGTTCGCCTTCCTTGGTCCTCAGCACCGAGTATGTCCGAGCATGCAAGCGAAGCCCAGCATCTGCTGACAAACTTTGCAGACAGCGGCACCTTGTTGTTCAAATGCTGTCCACAAAACTAAGTGAGCACCACTTTGTTGAGATCTTGCGGTAGCCATGCAAGCACACTGCAGCAGAAGTTTATGCGCTTTGAAGTCAGAAAAAAAAAATGCATGAGAACTTTTCACACACTGTAGCCTCAAATGGGTAGATAAAATGCCGACTGGACGTGCAGTGAATTTTGTTAACGCGGGATCGTTTCCCAAAAACATTTCATTGCCACGAGATATGATATACAGCTTCTATGAACATTCTCCGGGGATCCGAAAATATTTCATTGCCGCGGGAATTTTTTACTTGCAGGATTTCGTTATCACTGTAGTTACAGTCAAACCCCGCTACAACAAACTTCGCTTCAACGAAATTTCTAATTCAAAGAAATATTTCCGATTCCCCATCAGCTAGCCATAAGAAGTCAATGCAACAAAGTCCTCGCCACAACAAACCATTTGTCTGGCTTGTTTTCGCTTCATAAAATTTTCGCTCATTGAGGTTGGGGTTGAACATTTACTCAATAATAAAATAAGCATAACGCCAGCCATCTGTAACTTTGTATACATTCAGGGCGCTTAGTTTCACCAAAAGCGTGCACCGTGGGCCCACACTGCCACCTACAAACTAGAACAAACTCATAGATGGACGCCATTGTTTGCTGGTGATAACAATGCGGCTGGCTGTCTTTACATGAGGCGCAAGCCCCGGTTCACTAAACCGGACATACAGCCAATCCGTATCCGGAAGAAACTGCGCTGTGAAAATGTGCCCTACTGGTGCTGTGCTGCCACGAATGAGTTGTGAGCAGCTGTCGTTGCAGTTTTCCTTCTACCATTCTTCAAACTCAAAAGCAAAAATAATGTTTTCGTACTTAGTTTTGAACCTGCGTCCTCCTATCTTAATTGTGAGCTTGCACGCGGTCGTGATAAATTCAAGTGTGCACGGCTTGGCCGCCACGGTGACATGCCGCCGTGCCCAGTCAGAGGATAAGATAATGGATGCCGCTCCTGCCAAAAGTGAGAGATGGGCTTCTGCCGGCCTAGCAGCTATGTGCAAGTAATCAGCTCAGTAGATACGCCTTGCTGTACAGCAATATGTTTTGCAACTGCATTTTTCCTCCTTCCACCCCTTGGTTACACGCTCTTTCCAAGCAGGTAAAAGAACAGATAATCGTTGGTATGTATGTTACTGAATAAACAGAGCAAAATTGCACGTCACTCTATTTTCTAAACATTGCATTATACGGTCAATGATGCGGATAATACACAGGGCTATTTTTGTCACCCTTCAGTGGTATGTTGGGGCAGATTTCGCCCCAGCGAATTTCTAACGAAATTTATCACACGTCCGTGAATTTCATTGTACAGGATTCAACTGTAGATGTTTTAAGGTGGGACTGTTGCTCAAAGGTAACCTTTTTTTTCTCGGCACATTGGAATGAAATTGAGAGGGTACACTGACATCGATGAGGCAGAGCCATAAGGGACCGCAATTTCACAATAAAATTTTCACGCTCTAGTGACCCGCAACTGCAGCATAAATGTGCCTGAACTGCTGCAATCTAGGTAGCAGCTGCAACATGCCTATGCAGATGCTAAGGAATTAGTTATGGCCACTGCTTCATTATAACGGCTTCCCCACATTTACCAAAATGCTGCAAAGGCAAATAACGATTTACTATGTTCATTCATTCCTTAGGTAGCCTATTTTCGTATATAACAATGTTAACTGTGACTGAACTCCCATCCTCCCACCCTTTAATAAACTCGCGTGGTTGCACCTTGTATGTTGTGTTACACAGAAACCTCAGGGAGTTTAACCCATCACAGGAGCAGTGCGTCTTCGCGGATTTACACTTTCCCAGTGCACCAGCATTCTCTGGTGTGCTGAATGCTACAACTTCCAACACACACACAAAAAATTAAAATTCTTATTCCACAAGCAATGCCACCAAAGAGCAGCTAGTACTGTTACAAAATAATGTACCACTCATGACATGAGGATTCATTAATAGCAGCCAAAGACTGCCACAGTGACACACCAGGAGTGTGGCTACACCACAAGATTTCTATACTGTTCATAGTAACAGCGCTAACGACACGAGACAAGGAGAAGAGGGCACAAACACGGCGCTGACTAACAACTGAGTTTTATTGCTTAGGCCAGTGGCTTTTAACACACATGGGCAAAAACAACAAAAAGGAAAAAAGAAGGAAACACTAAATTAACACGTGAACATTTGTGAGAGCGCAAGCGTGCATCACACTGACTTTACGTTTATTTACCCGTTAATCTACTTACGGGGCAAGATGTACAATCAACACAAAACACAAGCCCATTTTGTAATCACAAGATCAATTAGGAAACAAGACAAAGATTACCAGGGTGGGGCTTACTGCGCTAGGAATCTACATTCTTTGTCTGTGAGGGCGATAGATGGGGTGCTTATGCATTGATCACCTAACTTGTCAACTACTGTGGCCTCTAAGATTTCTCGCACGATTTGGCTGCCATGCTCGCCTCGTGTCTTTACCTCGTGTCGTTAGCGCTGTTACTAAGAACATGTAGCAACTCGCCCAATCTTCCGTTTTAGCTTCTATACTGTGTTTGTGCATCTACATCGTGTCTCTAGAGCATGTTCACGCCATGAGTCTACACTATGTGTGTCTACACCATGTGTCCACACCACGAGGTGTCCACGCCGCGTGCCCATCCGTGCCCCGCTGTTGGACACTTTTAAGTGCGCCCACGGCGCGCACCTTGTGGGCAAACTTTGCATGCAGCCGCATGGAGCCGTGGTTGAGGAAGCCCCGGCCGCACAGGGCGCAGAAGACGCGCAGGCTGGACCGGTGCATGGTGGCAATGTGCTTCTTGAGGCTGCACCGGCTGCGGTACACCTTGCTGCACACGCTGCACTTGAAGTGCACCTCGTGCGTGTGCGTGCGCAGGTGCATCGCCAGGCTCAGCTCCGTCCTGCACGCCGCACAGCACCAGGGGGGGGTCTTAAAAATACTCCAATTACCACGAGGATATGATTCTGTGTATTTGATGAATCGCCTCCAGCACCTGAAAAATACGTCTCAAGGTATTGCCGTGCTGTTTTGTCAAACTCCCAATAAGTAAAAGAAAGAAGCCTTGCTTCTAAGCACCCCCTACTAATACTACTAATAATCATGCTGAGCTGTAGAACTATGCCCTGCGGGAAATACAAAAACGCCGTGCATACAAAAATCGCATTGGTGGAACAAACATCATTTCTAACCATCAGGTAGCATGCCTACCAAAGTCGGTGACCATCGCATTGCACCCTTCCGTTTTGAGAGGTAAGCGCGGAGTCTTGTGCGTTTATGGTTCTTCGCGTATCATGCCAGTAAATGGCTGCTTGTCACCTTTTTAGACATATAGCATTACTAATAGTTCATATTGCAGGCAGATGTATGGGACTTTAAAGCATTAAAAAAAATCTATTGGCAAGAAGCTTTCTTTTTAAGACACTTTTCCTTCTTTGTAACATTACTTTGTGAAATTTGGTTTGATTTGCAAAATACTCAGCTTGTAAACAAAATTTGTTTACGACAATAAAGCCGACAGCACTTGCCATTTTCACTTCAATTTTTTTCATGACGCGAAAGAGCACATAACAAAGTTGATCAGAGCCAAAGGAGCAGCAACAAGGCACATAGCAAGATGACCAAGCCGTTGGTGTGCTACCGCCTGGGTGAGGGTGCAGAAAGTACCGGCAAAAGGCCACAACATGACGATCAGAACCCGCTCGGTTATTTCGTCACTTCTGCTAACAATATGCAACCTTTTCTGCTGGCCACCTTATTTACAGACACTGGCTTTAAGAAGGGACAATACTGCTTGCTTTCACCGGAACAAATCTTTCGATAAAAATTTACAGAAAGGCCGAAATTGAACCTGAAACAAACCCTACCACCGGTTGTATAGTGAGACAGCCTGTTTGACAATGTTCATTAGCCAAAGTTTGTGCCTCTTTAAAACGTGTGCTCAGCAAAATTTGCCAGCTAAAAAAACGCTCATACAAGCTCCTTCGATTCCACCTCCCCACATACGGCATTAGTCATGCCACAAGCTGTACCGCAAAAAAATGCATGGTGTGGTGCTAGCCCACTTTCACGGTTTTGGCATTTTGTGCCTTATTAAAGCGAAGCTTTATTGTCCTCACTGATGCCGTTGTATGCCAATATGCCCTGCAGGAAAACCAACTTTCTCAGATGATGATGATGATGAATGATGTGGGTGAAGGTAAAGAAAAAAAAAAAAGTTCCCCGTGGCCGGAACTGAACCTGCGTCACTCGCGTTATGAAACCGGCGTCTACCCGATTGCTCCATTTCAACATGGTGGAAGCGAACGCCAACCAGCAGGTACCAATTTGCGCCGTGCACCCCAAACCCAAACGTTAGGCCTACGGAGTGCACACCCGAGAGTTGCCGTGGGTAATCTAGAAAAGTGGTGCGTACCTCCAGAGTAGCACATACTGGCAGTGCGGGGTTGAAACAAAGAATACATCACAAGAAAGCTTCGCTTTCAACCATCATCGTCGTTAGACGGAGGGGTACAAGATTTTTTAAATAACTGACGCAGCCGTGAGTTTGTACATTTGTATTCAGGGCACTGCAAAATATTTCTTATTATGCTTTACAACAACCAGCCCACTTGCCTGTCTTATATTGGAAGCGTTTCACACTTTAGTTCCTTAACTTCTACTTGCCAGAGTGCCAGCTCTGCAGGATCACAGCTCACTTGTTTGGGCCACAGAGCACAACCCATGGCCCTACGTTTTTCCATTCAAAGTGACGCTTGCATCCTGGCAGCCCTTCAAAACAGCAGGGGGGTAAACAACCAAACTGCAGTTGCACATTACGTTTGCAGCGCTCTAACTGCTAACTTACAGCCCACAATGCAGTAGCAGTCAAGGTTAACAGTGGCCTCGTGGTGCTAGATGTGAACGGGAGACTTACTGGAAGGACTTGTTGCACTCTGGGCAGTTCCTCTCCTCGGTCGCTTCGCCCTCGATGCCGTGAAAGAAGACCCGGTGAGCGCGCAGGCTGCCATCAAATTTGAAGAAGCGGCCGCAAGGCTCGCAGCTGTACTTCCACCGAGAGCAGCCGTACCGTCTGCGCAAGACACGAGGGCACGTGGAGTCGGGAACACTGCCAAACCCTACCTAGGACCAGCTTTTGGCCCATGAAGTCATCGAGCGTCACGCTTAAAAGTGTCGAAACCTGGGCTGTGGCCTCTAAATAAGTCTCGCCTCACCTCTTTCTGCAGTTGTCCACACCATCCGCAAGTTGCTGAAATGTGACCACTAATGGCTTAGCTCAGTTAGCATAAGAAACGGCCTCCCAGGTTGAGTCAGACTCATCACTGGCAAAATCTTGGTCCGAACACACGTACTGCCATACGCTTCGCAATTTACTAAAACAAAGCCTTCTATGACTTACTGATGCCGTTCCATGTCGTGCCAAAACGTACAGCAAGAAAGCCAACTTTACACAATTAGTTTCACAAAACGATGACGATAAGGCAAGGCCTTATCATAGTAAGGCCTAGTCTTTTTTTGGGGGCGGGGCACATCAAGTGCCCGCCCTAAAAAAACGCTTCCCGAGGTCGGACTTGAATCTGGGTCCCCTGTGTTATGAAGCCAACGTTTATCTGACTGCACCATTCTGACATGGTCGAAGCAGTTTGGATTTTGGACTCTGACTTAGGTTGTTGGGAGAAAGATCAGTGTCATAATCTTTCTCTTAATTAAAAAAAGGAGCTTTGATTTTCTACATTTTTCCAGCACCTCGCTGGCACGGCTATCTTTCTGCTTGTTCCTTCTGGCATTAAGCCCCATTTGGATATGCTGTTTGATAAGGAACTAGTGTAAGCTGTTCGTCACTCTAAGGTATATGTATGCAGATCAAACGCCGCAGCGTTTGGTTCACTGATTCCCTGTACATCATTCAGTTTGACCACCTCCTTGACGTTAGTTCTTTTTTACAGTTTATTTAGAGAATTATTTTTCTTAATTAAATTGGTTTCATTAAGAACAACAATCTCGTTGCCTCAGACTTCATAACAGCAAGAGCGAGACTTGTTTGTGGACCATGGCACAGAAACGGTTCAAGGATTTTTTAAAATTGACTTGTCCTGTCTGATTGCACACACAAAAGTTTGCAATCAATGCCTCCAGCCTTGCTTTTCCCTCCGTGGCACTCAATCTTGGCAGCGCTGGGAAAGCAATGACCCCGGTCTGCCCTCGCTGGCAAGTGCCACCAGAAAACTGCACCAGTGGTGCACTGGCTAGCCGAAATGGGCATGTGTTGCACCCTGTGTGAACCACAGAGTTCCATAGTAATATACTCTAGCCGGAAATCTGTCCATGCAGTCAAAGGAAAACTGCCACAGCAGTTGACAGCATTCCTTTCTAACTGAGCCTGGCTTGGAACATGCTTTTTTGTGGCACCTGACAACAAAGACAACAGCAAGGGCAGCATGTTTTTCTTTCTTGTTAAGGCTGCATGAAGCCCACAAAACTCCCGAAAAAGAAGTCTTTTATGAGCTATGAGTTTATATTATAACCTCAGATTTGCTGATGACGTTGCCTTGCTAAGCAACTTGGGGGACGAATTGCAAGGCATGAATACTGCATTGAACAAGCAGAGTAGAATCGTAGGCCTGAAAATTAATATGCAGAAAACTAAAGTAGTGATCAATAGACTCGGGAGAGCACAGCGGCTTGAGATAGGTGGCGAGGCAATGGAAGCGGTAAACGGATGCATCTACTTAGGGCAAGTAGTGACCCCGGATCCCAAACATGAGGACAGATAACTAGAAGGATAAGAATGGGGTGGAGTGCATTCGGCAGGCATTCTCAGATAATGAATGGCAGCCTACCATTGTCCCTGAAGAGGAGAGTGTATGACAGCTGCATCTTACCGGTACTCTACTATGGGGCAGAAACTTGGAGGCTCACTAAAAGGGTTCGACTTAAATTGAGGACGACTCAGCGCGCAATGAAACGGAAGATGATAGGTGTAACATTAAGGGACAAGAAGAGAGCGGAGTGGGTCAGGGAACAAACGCGTGTTAAGGACATATTAGTAGAAATTAAGAAGAGATGGGTGTGGCCAAGGCACGTAATGCAAAGGCAAGATAACCGTTGGTCAGTAAGGGTAAGAGAGTGGATCCCTAGGGAAGGCAAGAGTGGCAGGGGGAAGCAGAAAGTTCAAGTGAATAAAACTGCAAGAAATGCTTCCACTGCACTGCACACCTCAAGCAATCAAGCCGGTACAGGCACAAATACAAGTGGACTCGCCACGAGTAAAAGCTCTCGCCCACCTGCCCGGCCGGTGGGCCCAGCTCCTGACGTGCGAGCGCACCACCGCAGCCGTGCAGCTGGTGGTCTCGGTGGAGCCCTGGTCCGGGTGGGCCACCCTGCGGTGGGCTACGATGCCGCTGGAGGTGCGGAAGCGCTTGCCGCACAGAGCGCAGCCGAAGCGGGTGTTTGGGGGGGGCCCGTGGGACGACGCCTGGTGCTTCTCCAGCAGCCGGGGGGTCTCGTAGAGCCGGTGGCAGTCGCCGCACTCCAGGGAGGCCGCGTGCGGGGCTCCGTGCAGGGCCACGTGCGTCGCGTGGGCGTCCTCCGCCACGAAGTTGCGCGGGCAGTGTGGACACACCAGCGGGCCTCCCGGCCGGTGCTGCCGCCTCACGTGCAGGGTCAGCTGGAAACTGCGCGGTGCACAGGGGGCGAGAAGAGTCCAACATTCAGACAGCTGGGGTTTCATACACCGAGTCTACAATACTGAGGCAGCAATTTCCCCGTGCCCTCAAATAGGTCTCTTTATGATTATGAACTGCTCAGGACTGCTCCAGAGCAGCTCCACATACCCCCCCCCCCCCCCCCCCCCCCCCCCCCATAAAACTTTTACTCCTAGAGCAGTGATGCACTGCCCGCAATGTGCTTATCACTGTTCTGGGCAGGTAAATAGAAGATACCAAACTGCATTATTCCCTCCACTGTTGACTTAATTGCTCTCAGTATAAACAGCTCCTGTTGTCCTTTAGAAGTTGCAGTAATGGGAGGATCTTTTTGCATGGATGCATGCCCTCCTTCTTCCCCTAGAAAGCAAAAGGTACAGCGCAAGGTACAAGTTGCACACATAAAAACTAGCAACGGTAGACCATATGCTGCTTGCACCAAGAGCATTTGTTCCGTGTGCACCAATTGGTGCACATGCCCCCTTAGAAGCTTGCCCAAAAGTGGGCACCAAGCAAGTCTCAGGCATCGGCCTTCTTGCCTCCCCTGCCTTCCACACCGTCAGCAGGTTGGTAGCCGAAAAAAGTTTGAGGACACCTGGGCACTTCTTATGGGTTGCGAAGCCGAAAACATTAATGTCCAGCTGAACGCCCGAGATGCTTTGCTTTAAAGGGCTTCGTATAATACTGCCACTTGGGGACACTTCGCTTTACAATCCACCTTTGCGCATTCACATAGCTTCAATCTTGTCTCCTATGCACCGAGAATTTCGCTGATTGTCTGTCTGCTCGTCCTGCTGCCTTCTCTCGCTCTCTCGCTTCACCTGACATTGACGGCCACCTCTCGCTGCTGCCGAGTTTAGGCTCGCACTATGGAGCATCTCGCGCTGTGGAACACACCACAGAGAGCTCACCGGAAGGCGAAGGCCCGCTCGCACTGGGTGCAGGAGAAGGGGTAGCGGCCCGTGTGGGTGGCCCGGTGCTGCCGGAACTGGAGGGCGCTGTAGGTGGCGAAGGCGCAGTCGGGGCAGCGCAGGTGCCGCACCCGCTTCATGGCCGCCAGCTCCTCGGCCGTCAGCTCCTGCTCATGCACCACCGCCATGTGGGTCTGCTGCTTGCGCTCGTTGGGGAACTTGTGCCCACACAGCCTGGACAAAGGCAGAAGGCAGGAAGGAAGGGGGGAGTCCTTTCCAAAACGACAACAAAAGCTTCGTTCTAGCAAGAAGTATTACGAAGCACGCTATAACAGCACTGCTGCAAGAAAAGCTAGGCAGCCTCTCCAAAACCTACGTTTGATGAGGGGCATTGGAACAGAACGAGGGTTTCATTCCAGAACCTTTAAGGTTTTTGTCGTCTCCAAAGTCTATTCTCCATCCCTACCTGTGATACCCTCCTTTACCTTAAAGGGGCCATTAGGACAAAACACAAATTTGGCTCATTCAAAAGATTGCCTCGTTAGAATCATACTGACAACACTTCCAACGTAAACTTGCTCGAATAAGCTATATAATTAGGAAAAAAAGGGAATGGCCATGCGACCCACTGCTCATTTCCCACAACAGAACCTATGATGTCATATGCACAGCTGTGCGATTGGCTGAGGCCAGCGAAAGGGAACGCAAGTTAGGCAGGGCTTATAAGCTTACAAAACGAGCTATAGCCGCTTAAATGTAATGCATATTCATTTTAAAGCAGTAACAACAGTGGCATTAACATGGAAGCTATGAAAGTACACGTAAACATAGAAGTGTACCAAAGCGTATTGTTGTTGGCACTTCGCGCACTATGCTTGTTATAGCTGCACAGCAGTATGGCGCTTTGGAGTTGTCTGACACGACACAGGTGAATTGGCATAAGCGACACTGTCTTACGTGACTCTGTTTGCCGAGCATACCCAATGTTTCACAAAACGATTACTACCTACAGTAACAAAACCAAGCCAGGTGGAAATTTGGTCAAAAACAACGCAAAGGCTAACAGTGATGAAAACGTTATGGTGGCGTCATTTAGCAGGACTGACAGTAAACTAGGCTGCACAGCAAACATGTGCGCACTGCTTCTCTAGCTCGGCCATGCCGCAGTATGCAGCAGAGCCTAATGGCACACTAACGTTTGCTTGAAGACTTGCTTTAGTTATGTCATCGCAGACAATGTCATAAAACACATTTGGTGCGCGAATAAAATTTTTTACCTAAAGTGAATAATTTCTCAGTGAATAAAGCCATTTGCTGTTGGACAAGAGCTGGGGGCACTATAAAACACCGAATCTTTTGAATAAATAAAACAAACTTGTTTTTCGTCTGCAACCTTTTTTTTTGCTAACAGCGTTCTCAGATAATGCATTGAGTACTCCTGCTTTTAATGCCTCTTGATCACATTATATTCCCACTTCAAATATCTTTTGCATGGGCTCGGGCAGTGATGAAGTCACATTTTTCTTCTTTAAATGTTATGTCGTTTCAGAAAATGCATGTTTATTTATGTGTAACACCTACAACAATGCCGTAAATAAATAATTAAATAAATAAGGCCGGGACATCGGCGTCGCAGCCAGATGCGCCCGTTCTACACGCGGGGAGCTCAGCACTGACCATGGAGACAGACGGAGAAAGTATGGAAGCAAGCAGCAAGCCTCCCAAACAGGAGGGCACCAGCGAGCCGAAAGAGGATTCCATGCCAAGAAAACTACGGCAGTCTCTCACCTCACTATATCGAAGTTGGAATGAATGCTGAAACACCTTAAAACTTTAATGCCAAACCAAAAACAACCCCCCCCCCCCCCCCCCCTTTTTTTTCCAATTTTGCTCATGAACGAAATAATAAATAACATTTCGTTTTTGTTTTTGTTCCGGCCAAACATATCGATTTTCGGTTCTACTTTTGCTTTCATTCCGATAACCTGCACAGCATATCAGTACAAGTACGCATCTATACACTGCTGTTTGCTGTAATTTAACTTTGCCGGGCACCTTACCATACCTTGCTTTCCGTAGGTTTTGTAAGGCTGTATAGTGGCTAAATTTATGATCCTCAATTCCAATGTTTCATTTTAACTGATTGCTGACTCATATCGGAGGCACATTGATGTACACTGCACACCACAGACTTCAAGGCCTGTAACTCTGAAAAGCTACCGACGAAAATAAGAAACGCATACAAAAATTCTACTACTGTGTAAGCATTCCGTTCGCCCCGTTGCACCTGCCAAACCCAACTGACCGGCAAGCAAATTTGAAGTCCCGAGTGTGGACCAGCCGCTCATGGTTGCGCATGTAGTCCAAGGTGGCAAACTCCTTGGAGCAGTGTGGACACTTGGTGGCATTGGCAAAGTCGTGGGTGCGCTTGTGCTTGGTCAGGCTGCCTCGGCTGGTGTACCGGTGGCCGCACTGGTCACACAGGAATGGCTTGGCCTGCACGGACAGAATACCAGTACGCCAAGGCTTTCAAGGATGATGCAACATTCCCACCTACAAACACAATTTGTTCTCAATTCTTCCAGGTGGTGCTGCCCGGTATTCCGCCACATGATTGATGCTCAGAAAAAAGAAAAAAAAAGCTAAATGAATAATGAATTACAATTAATTCCCACCTCCTAACAAAATTTATTTATTTACATCTGAGGAGAAAAATTGTGCAATGTGACTTTTCATGTGTAGAACCTTTCTTGTCTGAAGCATGTGCAAATAAGTTGACTGCATGCATGTAAGCTAAATTTTCAGATAGCACAGTAAAGTTAGGCTTAATGCTTTCGAAACTGCCACTATGCTAGCCTCTATCGGCACCAAATCTCCATAGGGTCGTCCTAACTCAGCAAGGAAGTATGATGCCCCCTCCCCCCTCCACCCCTCAACTCACCTCTAATCCTCCCCACAATTCGCAAGATGAAAAAATGAGGTGCAGCATAACATGGGCCTAAGCATCAAAGTATATCACAAAATGACTCATTTTAAAAGTGGGCCAACCAGCTTGAGCGGGCCTGCAGACAGGCAGCCTGGTCTGGAAAGCCTAAATAACATTGTTTTAGTTGAAACATCACGAAGCTTCAGCTATTGCAGCTTTTATTTGGTGACAAACGGTGCTCCCCTCGTTAAAACATAAATAATTAAAGCTGAAACTTTTTTCTCCCAATTAAATTTAACTTTTTCCTGACACTCAACGCTGCACCACAGCTCAAGAGTTCTATCATTGTAAACCAGCATTCCCAGTTTGATGTACACAGAGTTTAGCGTCACTTGGCATGGCACAAGGCTCGGCATTATGGCTGCGTAACATTTATCCCGGACACAGCTTGAACAAAGGCCAAGGCTCACAGTCATTTAGTTATGGTAATGAAAAAAAAAAAAAAAAAAAAACACACAGAATGATGAAGATGACAAGAGGACATGTCTACCAACTGGATGCTAAGGCTCTTATATTCCCCCATACCGTGACCAGTGTTTAAACGTCCCCATAACCTTTGTTTTGTGAATGTCACTTCAGATGCAGCTACGGTAGATACTTTGCAACTGGCAAAAGAGTGCGGTCAGTTATCATACGCTCTCCCAGGCGGTGCGAACGAGGCAGTGCAGAAAGATTGATTGTGGGGTTTAAAGGAGCCATGAAGAGAAAACAAAAGTTTGTTTTATTCGAAAGATTAGGTGTTTCATAGTACCCCAAGCGCTTTCCCGGAAGCAAATGATGCTTTATTCACTGAGAAATAAGGCAATTTAAGCCAAAATTTTAAATCTCCCGCTAAAATTGAACATTCCGTGACGTGTACAATGGCGTCATAGAGCCGGTCCATGAAACAGATACTTAGTATGTCGACTCCATATAGCACCCACACGTGGGAGTCGATCGAGACGGCGGCCATTTTAAAAATACTAGTAAAACCTAGTGCACCCGCAGCCCTAGTCATGGAATCGCCTGATCCGGAGAACAAAACTCTCGCCGAGGAGCTCGGGCTTGCATTTAACAACCTCACACCACAAAAACGCTCAATGCTTCTAAGTGCACGAGCGGCAAGAGTTGTGGGATGCGCGGTGGACGGGAAAGCGACCATTCCGCGATAGCCACAACAGACGAACGCCCAGCCGTCGGCACCGCTGCCTCGTCAGCCCCGTCGCGACGGACGAATATAGACTGGTACGTATGTGCCGTATTTTGATTACGGTTAATAATAGTTCAATTTCAGTAGCAGTATCACTTATGCCAGTTGGCCGGTGTCGTGTATGGAAAGCCGTTCAAAAGTACTCGAACAAACTGAAGTTTTCAGTGGTTGTAAACTGGGAACGAGCTCGTAACGACAGCAGCAAGCCAACACCATTCGAAACTTACGCGACGACTGGCACTATCTCGTCGCTTCTTGCTGTTCCTTACTCCCCTCGTTTCTATTTTTACCTTTGCTGGTTGGCGATATGACAGCCAACCTCTTGTGAAGGGATTACGATACGAAGCAAGGTCGCGGCTGTGCGTGCTGGAACGGTTCGTTGGCCCCGAAGAGCCTCGAACCCGAAAATTCGTCTGCGCGACGGCGAGATGTCGAGCTCGGCCGGCGCTAGTTTTGTATGCATTGGCGCACACGCTTGCGAGTTCGTTCGGACCTTCAACCGTTTACTCCACCGTTCTTTGTCATAAAAAGAATGTGCAGTATGTTTCACGGGCATTTAGCTCGCTATGCAAACTGTAAGCCCTGCCTAACATGCGTTTGCTTTTGCCGGCCTCCGCCAATCGCAGAGCATTCCCAAGTGACATCACAGGTTCTGTTGCGGAAAATGAGCTGGTGGGTCGCATGGTCATTTCCTTTTTTCCTAATTATGTAGCTTATTTGAGCGAAGTTTGCGTTATAAGTGGTGTCGTTATGGTTCTAATGAGGCAATCTTTCGAATGAATCAAACTTGTGTTTTCTCTTCATGGCTCCTTTAATAAGCTGACGCTTTGCTGGCGATGAGGCGCACCGTAGTGGAGGGCTCCAGATTAATTTTGACCACCTGGGGATCTTTAACGGGCACCGAAATGCCAAACACGCGGGTGTTTTCGCTTTTCGCCTCCATCAGAAAAGTGGCCGCCGTGGCCAGGAATCGGACCCGCATCCTTGGGCTCAGCACAACGCCATAGCCACTGAACCACTGTGGTGGGCGCAACGCAGAAAGGAGGGGCACCACACCGCAGTATGGTCGGTACCTTGGAGTGGCTCCGGAGGTGTCCCCAGTACCCGCTGAAGGTCTTGAGCCGTCGGTCGCAGATCTGGCACAGGTAGTTGCCGTCCGAGGTGGGCTCCACGTGCAGCAGCTGGTGCTTCAGCCGCACGTGCTCGTCCCGCTCAGACTCCTGCAGGAACGGCTGTTCGCACTTCTCACACCTGCGGCAGCATGAAGGGGAAAAGGGGAAAGGGGGAGGGGTACAGGCGTCCTATTCACCCACTTCTTTCTCTCTCTTGCTTCATTGTACACACTTGTTCTGACCAGTGAAAAATAGCCGCAGTCTACACATTTGTCTTTCACCATGTGTTTTCTGCCAAGATGGGCAGGTGCAAAACAGCTCAACTGCACTTAGACCACAACATTAGCTGCATGACTGACACGGTATAAAATTGGCACAGTACAGCAGCACAGCATGGCTGGCCGCACACTTGCGACCTGAATAAGTTCCAGAAAATATGCACAATGCACCAACTCCATTCTCCCAAAATGATCAAAAGATTCCTTCTGCATCTACAATGCTAAGCTAGTTGCGTCTGCGCAATGGGTGAGAGTTGTGGGAAAGACCCTGTTTTTGTGAAGGGCCCAATGGAAATGGTTTGTGACAGGACTAAATCACTAAAAAAAAAAAAAAAACTTGTGTCCCGAGCTTGCTGCCACGGTAAGTTACAATTTTGAGGCAGTTGTTAGCTACGCCATCTTTTATGTGTCCTTAGTACAAAAATAGATGCCTCATAGTTCGCTCAAGCAACGTACCTTCACAGGGACACACAGTGAAGTTTTGTGTCTCGAAAAATGCAGAGAGAAGTAAGGCACTGCTCTCCTTAAAACACGTTGCCTTGTTGGGTAGTTAATGTTCTTCACCCTAGCATGAACGAACACAAAGGCAAGGTCCAGGCTTGAAAAGCCATGCTACAATTTCAGCTGAACTACCCAGATGTGGCCTTGATCTCTCCCCCCCCCTTCTTCACATTTTTTTCAAGCTAAGGTCACTTCAGACTTACAGTCACATCTGACGTTTCCCATAAACAGCACATGGCGCTAACGTGGCTTTATATGTTCATGAGCATAAGACATTCAGCGTTTACTGAATAAAGCAGTTTGTGGAATGACTAACTACCAGCAGAAGGGTCGTGCATACAACAGGCACCGAGGGAAAACAAGGACTGCTACCACACTGGGCAGCCAGCCCACCAAGTCAGTGTTGCTCAACAACACTACACGTACCTGAAGACCGGCACACTGGGGTGGTTCGAGGCAATGTGCTGGGCCAACTCCACGGGCTGCGCACAGCCAAAGGTGCACTGGTCACAGGTCAGGGCCACTGGAATGGAGTCCAGCATGGCGGCCGTCTCTGGAGCCGTCTCGGGATCCGCACCTTCCGCCTCAGCAACCCCGTCGGTGCCTTTTGCCGAGTTGCCTGCGACGTTTTTGTGGTACCTGCACAGCAAGTTACACACTCGCTACTCATACCCAACACTAAAAAGGGACCCTTTGTGGCAGAAGTGGCATGAAGTGACAAAGGTGAAACAGTGAATGGAGAGAAGATCTGGGGAAGCTAGACAGTACACTCACTTCTTAGTGTGTCGCTCCAGTCCCGCCTTGCTGAGAAAAAGCTGCTCGCAGTGGACACACAGGAAGGTTTCCCGTCCATGCTGGTGTGTCTGCACAAAAGACAGTGAAGGAGATCACAAGTGAGCTTGACAGAATTAGCCAACTCAAGCCACTGTCTCTGGAGACCTGCTACAGATCATGCGTGCGACACATGCATGCACAATAACGAGCGATTTTAAACACGAAAGAACTCACACCGCTCATTATTTGCACTATATCTTGTTTTTCCTGCACTCAGAAAAAGTTAATGACTCCTGCCTTCTATGCAGCATAAAGGCAGAGACTTCCCGAATGCCCCCCTTATCTCCTCTTGCCACCTGGCCTAGGAGATACAGCCGAACCCAACTACATTGAACCCGTTCTCATCAAATTATCCTGTATATCGAACAAATGCCGGTCATGGTATATTTGCAGTGAGAACATAAAGCGAAAATTACACCTATACTGAACCAAAAAACCTGTGACTCCTGATATACCAAAATTCAAATGCAGCAGAAGTGCCAACCCAAGTTAGCTTTCCCTCACAGCGGAGGAGAAATTTTGCCAGCACAACCCTAAAAGTTGCTTTGACCGGCCGTTCACAGGCAGCGGGCAGCTCTTTCCCCCTTTCTCCTTGCTCTTTCTATCGTGACTGCACAGCTGTACTGTGTAAGGCAAGCCATCAACATTCCCCCATGCCAAAAACAATCGTGGCCGGCCCGCCATGCCTATTTTTTTGTTTTGTTTTGCATTCGTCGTGTTTGCGTCGCTCCCGCTTTGTGGGCTTTCTTCCAAGTGTAGCTGTGGTGGCTAGCGCTAGTGTCACTAAATAAAGACTTCTTTGACGGCTCTAGCTAGCACAAAGCGGCCGAATTTACCTTTCACCGTGAAGCTGGCAATCACAAATCGAGTTGACCGCGGTGGAACGACGGACGTCTCCACAGCACACAAGGTTCCCAAGAGCACCCTCAGCACGATCGGCAGGGTGCTTAGATTAACCATTTTGAAACAGGTGCTGGGCAGATGCTACCTATTGCTTCGAATCTGCCGTTTGTGCATGCCAGCGACAACTTTGAGAATCCTGAGGAGTGCAACGAAGCCACCGCCAATGTTGCTGAAGTGTGCAGCGAGCTGTCGGAATTTCCAAATGCCGTTGCCGAATCAACAGCTGGCGAGTTTGTGCGAGTGGATGATGGTGTCGCGACCATGGGAGAGTTTGTAAGACTACATTAGAGAGTTTTAGCACTCCGTATGCTCCGTGTTGTACGTGGTTACCGTGTTGACTGGTACCCGTCTGGGCACTTGCGCATTCGTCGCGGTAGGGGGATTAGTTCCGCAGGCCGGCCCTCGCCCTGCCCGTGCATTCGATGATGATGATGACGATGGTAATTAATGGCACAAGGCCAACGAGGGCAAAGAGCGCCAGAGAAGAGGTTATTTAATGAAGAGAAGTGATTACCACACACGGGTAGGTATAAAAACGTTTAAACCGAACATAGTAAAATCAATTAAAGATAATGGTGATGGCTGGTGTATAGGGCCAGATTTGGTTATGCGTGATAGGAAATGAGGTTTAAAAACTTGACGTCTGACAAATACTCAAACACACGTTTCACGGAAACCATGGCATCGTCACCTAGAAACAACGATGGATGTAGGGGAATATGTTGTCTGTAGAGTTCTCTGAAGTGTTTGTGTCGTGTTGTGTGAAGTGCCTTGCATGTGATTAGTATGTGCACTACGGATAAGGCCTCTCTGCACCTGCTGCACTAGGGTCTAGAAGATCGCGTCAGCAGATACGAGTGCATTGCATGTGTGTGCCCTATCCGCAGCCTACCCAAGGCGACTTCCATGCGTCTGTTGTGTGAGTCAGATGTGTACCGTCCCAAGTGTGGCTTTATTACATGTAGTTTGTTGTCTGTCTGTTCATTCCAGTGTGTTTGCCACGTTCTGCGCAAGTGTTGTCTTATGTGTGGCTTGACATCTGTATAGGGTATCGTTGTAATGTCTACAGTGTTCCTCTGCCCGTGCATTCGTCCTGATGGGAGCACCTCCTCGCCCTTCCGCGCGCAGGCGCAGTCGGGTCCCGGTCAACATGGTAACTACGTAAACGATGGAACAGACAGACTGCTAAAGCTCTCTATTGTTGACATTGTACTGAGTGCAAGCGAGAGTGGGTGCAACAAGGAAAGCAACTACGATCCTTTGCCAACAACCTCCGACGTGATTGGTGCACTCATACTAGTCTGGCGCTTCTTCACGAATGTGAAAGGTGGTGGCCTCAGCTATTCTGACTCTTTCAACAATGTATACTGTCTCAGGCAGTGAGGTTAAGCGTGCTATGGAACTGGACGTTATAAAAAAGCAGAAGATACTAGGCTAATTCGTGCAAAAGTAAGAAGGTTTCATCAATAAAGTGTTTCTATAAATGGTATGTGCTTTTATGACGTCCAGTTCCATAGCATGCTTACATCAAATTATCCCCTACATTGAACTCATAAGTGTTTCTTGCGACTTCGATATAACCGGGTTTGACTGTACAAGGGGCAAGGAGTGTCTTAATAAAAAGAAGGCCACAGCAGTGCATCAGTATAGTCGCCTGAACTGTAGCTTCTAGGCAGCTGTTAATTATTGAGATTGAAAAAAAAAAAGTGCTCTCCTCCTAGTCCTCCTGCGCGAGCGGAGAACGGGAAATAGCAAGCTCGGGCGGCTTGCTTAGCCACCTGCAGTGCATCTTGTTCCTTTTGACAAGTATAATGAAGGTACTTTAGTTGCTTCATGCCAGGTATGTTGCTAGCAGAAGATAGGGCGCTCGCTGTCGTCAGTTATCGACTTCGCTGATTGAGCACCAATGCTTTTCGAAAATGAAACTGAAAGCATCATGGCTGACTAAATAGTGAGGGAAGCAGCCTGCCTCGCAGTGTACGAAAGCTGTAGTCTGTGAATTTTAGATACGATGAGCTCACGGAAAGCTTTGATTTAAGTTTATTTCACGTCCTTAACCACTTAGGAACTCATATTTCCCGAAAAGATCAATAAAGGCTTCTCCAATGAGCTCTCATTGTTCAAAACCTTTGCGACGTCTGAAGCCGTAGTACCCAAATGCGTATCAGGTGCCGTCTTATTTTCATGTTTCTGGCATATAAACAACTGCTGGTTGCGAGAATGGTGGATTTGGATTCTTGGCACTTTAATCCATCGATAGAGGCCAACTTGTTCCGGCCCTTTAGTGTCCCTTTAATTCACCTCTTCTGTGTTTCCCTTTTATTGCATGCTCACTGCAGCCCCCACTGCCTGCCCACTTAGTCCACCTCTTCTGCTGTATTTGGTACAGGGCATGGCATTTCTTGCCACACCCTTTGCCGCGATAAACTCAACAAATAACACCAGTCGCCAATTGTGCTAAATCTTGTCTGTTAAACATGACAGGCTTACATTTTTTTTTTGGCCTGCCAGTCCTTTCTCACATGTCATCAACAACTAAACTCGATTTTCAAGGTACCAAGAACCAAAGAAAAAAGAAAAGATCAATCCATATTGTTACGTGGCGGCAGGACAAATGAAACGAATGATGACTGATAGAAAAGTGTCGTACCATATTTACACGATTGTGAGTCAAATCGAACAAAGGTCGACCCCCCAAAATGGCATCTCTCTCTCTCTCTCTCTAAAAAAAAAAGAAAAAAAAAGAAGAAGAAGAAGAAGAGAAGCGAGCGCAGGAAGCAGCTTGTTTGAACACTGCTGTGAATGAGCGCCGAGAGTTCTTCAAGCCCAGGGCACTCATGACAGACGGGACGATACAGCACAACACAGAAGTGATGCAAGCAAGCGGCAACGTGGCTGCCTAGCAAATCGTATCACAAAGAGAAGCTCTTCCATCAATGATCGATACTTTCACAAGAGCCGTACACTCGTGGTGCGCGCAGTAGATGGTAAAAAAGAAAAGCTTTTGTTTAATTAAGCACGAAGAATAACCATGCACTGTGGGTTGAGCAGGAAACTTTATTCCCAATCATGAGAACACATTAGCTGCGAGATGACAGCTATCGAAGCTACCGGCAGTGGCCCCTGCTGCGCGATATCAAAACAAACAACATGGCGGCTGACGGGATCAGTCGCTCGCAATTTCCCTTGATTCGTGAGTACGTTACATTCAAGAAGTGTTTTGTTCTTCTCTAATAAACTGATTTCCCTTGAATCAATGCCCGGCGCTGACGTAGGCACAATCATATCACATTCTCTACACTTCCGAATGTGCTGGTGGAAGGTTAGACGCTCTAGGTGCAGTGGACAAAGGACACAGATGGGGAACACCAACTTTCAAAGTCGGCATCACCTTTATTGGCGGCAGAATGCATGCAATGTTAAATGCTACGCTTCGACTGTAACTATTCAAACGAGGGTGTTACGCTTTCCCCAGTTCATAGCAGCCCTGATTTCTCATTTCTCTTGCCGTTACAAGCGGCAAAAAGTTCGATTTCGATTCTAAGTCGACCCGCCAACATTGGATTGTCAAACTTGAAAAAAGGGTCGACCTACAATTGTGTAAATACGGTATTTACATGATGTTGGCCCTGGCCATGACAGCACTGACGCCAGCTACGTATGGCGCGCTAGGCACCACTGTCGACTTCTTTTTCCTTCTTGTAGCAATATTTACATCTATCTGGCTCATCGGTACAAAAGTAACCACCCCAATGAGAACAGCTACAATACAATACCAAGCATTTGTTCCACTACATGCTTGCTGCTGCACACCTGTGTGGACACACTCCCAACAAGCTTCAGTTAGAAGCAGGGCTAAAAGCAAGTCACACAGCACTTAGCCATGAGAGCTGCACCTTCAAAGAACAAAATAGCCTAACTCCTTTCCCACTTTCCTCTCACAGACAGGGTGCACGAAAAAGGAATGGAGAAGAGCTCCTTAACAATGACTCCAAGCACCGCCAACTCTGCAAAGCAATTGGCATTCACACTACACGCAACAACGCCGGTATGAGTTGATGTCTAGTGCACGTCCTGTGTAACTGTCCCTTCGCATGCCCTCGTCTTGTTGCGCTTTTTAGCATATCGAAGACAACGCCAAGGTATGCACACTGCGTGATAGGCTTTGTACAGCAGCACGAGCTGCGGAAAAAAGTATGGGGTGACCACAACAAGGGGAGCAACCGACCATGCTGTGCTCCTGCAGCTCCTTCTGGTTGGCGAAGACCTGGCCGCACTCCTTGCAGTCGAACGAGTGGCTCTGCTGGTGGCGCACAAAGGCGGCCTGCCGGATGAACCCCCGGTTGCACGACTTGCACTGGAAGGGCCACTCCGACTCGTCTCTGCACCAACGCCACCACAGACGATCAGAGTGCAAATTGGAAGTGATTTTCTTCAACAACTCCAAAAGGACACATGGGGCTAAGGTACTTGTTGAGCCCACAATGAGTATTCCCTACAATGAGCGGACTATGAGCACCCTGGCGGACAGATGAAGCGGCATAATGTGACCGCAAAGAAACTTACGTACATCCCGCAAAGCATCAGCATGCAAAGAGACAATCATGCCTCCCCGTCTCTCCTCGCTTGTGCAACAGAAGAAAAAAGTCAGCGACCATGAAAAGCTGCGACAAGCAAGTGCGTTGAGGCACTTTCGCCAGCATTAAATTACTGTTGAGCACCCTTATTTTTACGCAGGAACAACTGGCATAACACTATTCACAATTTCTACCAGTACTGTATACAACTATCATAAAAAAAGAATACCAGCTCCCAACTGAAAATCATTAGAAGAAATAATCACCCACCTAGCATTCACGACATTGAAGCTACAAACGAGTTGCACAGCCACTCAGTTGAAATGCCACGCCACTGTTCTTTGCCATGGCATTCATCTGATGGCTAGGGGTAAAACAGTGAACCAGCCAGTCTAAAAAAAAAGAGGAAATGTGACTCTCTCTCTCTCTCCATTTTCTAAAAAAAAGGGTGGCACTCCCTGCTGGGAGAGAGATTCTGACTTCACTCCTCAATGTCATTCTACTTTGTTCTCTACTTTGTTGCTACTGTCTCTCATGTGAAATGAGAACCCGATTGCACTTCTCGCTTCACTCCCCTCCCTGAGAGGTGGGATAACTACCAAAAGAAAGATCGTAATGCTATTCCACTCCTTGCATCAGCGAGGCTGTGACGACAATCACGATGACGATGGTGATATCTATGGATCATGTCACAGAATGGATGATGTCTGATTTGTACAATTGACAGCCGCCGACCTTAGCTAATGCCAAGGAACATGACCGGGCGACTGTAGTGGTGCCTCTAGTCCTGTTTTATTGTATCAGTTGAATGCTAAACTGCAGTTTACACGCCGATAACTATGCTTTCGTGCTGGCCTTTATCACAACACTACTGCTCATATTTTGTGACTGCAGTGCAAAGTTTGAAATTTTTCAAACATTTCTTCCGGCTTTTTCGATTAAAAAAAAAATTGTCTTCCATGGCCAAAATGGAGCTCAGTGAGTTACTGAAGGCTGGTTCTTCCGAACTGAACAAAGGTGTACTTTTGTCTTGGCGGCCCCTTTAAAAGATAGGAGCGTGAAGCGGCGGTGAACTGACTTGTGCTTCCACTTGTGCAGGAGGCACTCGGCGCTTGTGGGGAAAATCTGCTTGCACACGGAGCAGCCATACAGCGTCTTCTCGGGCTGGGGCCTAGTGATGATGTTCCGCGCGTGGCTGAGGGCCTTGTGGAGCTGCAGCACCTCAGGGCTGTCAAACAGGCCCCCACAGGTCGGACACAGCAGGCCAGAGGCGGCTCCGCCCGGAATGGCTAAAGGGGAACTCGGGTGGAGCTCAGATCGCAGCGGGCCATTCTCTCTGCTGTTGCTCGCACTTGGGCCTGCAACAAAAAAGGCACCCGAGACAGAACTCTTGCGAAACGCATCAGATGCTGTATGTAACATGCTGTACACAACACACTGTACGTAATAGTACAGTGCACCAGTTTTTTTGTATAGTTATGAAGCTTGTGCCACCCCTCACTGCTTGCACCAAAACTACCACTTGCACCAGCCTTCATGTAATGCCTCCACCAGGGAGGCCTTGAGGTATGATTGATTGATTGATTCACTGATAAATAAATAAGCAAGCAAGCAAGCAGATAAGTAAGTGCTGCTGCCTGTGTGCTGGGGCCTGTTCCAAGACAGCTGCTACCGCACTGATCTTTCTTTTCTGAACCCCATTAATTTGTGGATAAGCTGTTTGAAAACTGTTCAAGTCAAGTATTTGCCTCTGTTGGTTGCTCAGCCAAGTCCTCAAATATTCTGGACAACTCGAACACTCTGTAGACAGCTTGAAGACAACCTCTACACTGACAAACAAGGCCAATAAGAACGCAAGGTTAAAGAGGAGGGTAGAACGTGGCAGAATTTTGCTAATTCACACTTTACAGGGAGTGAAATGCCGCTCAAATAAAAACAGTGTTACTGTTGTTCAAAAAAATGTGTTGATGTTGAGTGAAATGACCTTTAACTGAGTCAATGACCTTCAACTTTAAATGAGTGAATCACCTTTAACTCCCGTCTGCAGCGTTATCAATGTTGCTGCAGTTTTGGCATCCATTCTAATTAAGAGTGAAAGTTTTATTTTTGCAAAAAATACAGTGCAGTTTCTTTAGCATTCCATTTTTGTTAAGAATTTTGATTTCCTTTAAGGACCTCGGCCCCAAAGCAATTCCTACAAATTTCCCCACCACACCATGATATGATCTGGTTTCACAAAAACAGGCAAGATCACTCCCTCGCACACAGCTACAAAAACTTAAAAAAAAAAAAAGCAGCAAAAACAGGCGTTAGCACACGTAGCTACAAAAACTAAAGAAACGTAGCAAAAGCTGGCTTAAGCTTCATTATATGGCATCTTTCAGCTAGTCTTAGCCAATGTGGCCCCTAACCATACGAAGACATGATCACTGTCCATAACCAAGGATAATGTTATACACGGCTTCTTCGTGTGAATTGTCGGGGCTAAGATACAACATAGAGCAAGCATGCGTTGACAAAACGAAGCGAGCAAAATTCACAGTGCAATATGACAACACTGCATTCACCGTACATTACCTAGAATCAGGTCATCCACGGCTTCTTCGTCCGAGGCGTCAGGAATGTCCTCGAGGTCTTCCGGCAGAGGGGCGTCCCGTAGAATGCATAGGGGGTTTCGTTCTCCATACGGAACGCTTATGAACACCTTTTTTTGCACGGGAACATCGTCTTCTGCAAGGAATGCACCAGATAACCAGAGTGACCAAGTCACATATAGGTACATATACACATCACATATGCACATATCACATACAGTATACATATCACATTACATATCTGATGATACGGAGGATGTCCGTAATAATTTCTCTGACAAGATATCACGACAGTGGAGGGAAATGGAATACAAGCACACCACAAAACCCCACCTCATGCTTACTTCAGGGCCTAAAATCTTGTCAGCAGCCCATTTACTACATGTTAATTTCAAGGTGTAGAGAAGATAGAGATGTCTACTCTAGGGAACCATACATTCATGGTGACATACATTCCAGGTAAAACTGGATTCACACCTCTCCGCACAAATCTGTACACCACTGCAGAACCCAGCAATGTAGAAAACTGACCACAACCACAGTATGCTCCGATTCATACAGAGGTGAAGATTTGGCTAGTTGGATGCATCCAAAATTTGTTACAGGCTTTGTTTAAAGGTGCCGTGAAGATAAACGCAACCTTGGTCCATTTTGTTGAAAGAACCTTTCAGACCTGCATGATCAACTTCATTCCTACCCCAAAGGACATAGTTTTCCTGAAAAGGTAAGAAATACTGCCAAACTTGTAAATTTTGCACTACACAAACATCAGCACTGACATCATGAGAGAAATACCAAAAACAGGAATACCAATGCGTCAGCATAAGTGGTGGGATTAAATGAAACTAACAATCACATAACCAAGTTTCTTCCAAGACGTAACCAAGACATAACCGAGACGCTCAAATGCCATGCGCTTTTCCCCCATGTTTGGAGCTTGCCCCACTCATGCCTGTATCGTAAAAAGCGTGTTCACACCAGGCCAAGGATCTGCTGATTCTGGCCTGTGCCCACTGCCCGCAAGCAGTCGGTGCTTATGGCAACAGCACGCCAACGAGAACTCGCTAGCGCGTCAGTGTCAGTCTGCGCGCGTTCTGTGAACTCGCTCATGGTGCAATGAACGTTACGGCACAAAAATGGTGAATTTAGTATAAAAAAACATCAACCGAAAACGAATAATCTACTTACAAAAAAAAAAAAAAAAAACGATGTTCTATCGGGGATCCAAACTTGCGACTTGCAAAATGACATACCTAGTGCTCCAGACCGCTCGGCCACGAGCCAGCGCTGCCGGTGATGGAAATATAAAGTATATAATGTATAACCAGTTTACATTTTCATTTAGTTTTAGCATTTTAAGCAGCTTAGATGACTATTTGTTGTATAGTGCTCGTGCAGTAAGCGTCCCCCAAATTTCCACAATATCTCACACCTAGCAACTGCATTTCTTAGACGGAAAAGCGTTCGCAGGTGTGTGGCCCTGCTGCTGACCGCTGTGCTTGTTCACCCAGCGCAAAAAGTGCTTCCTGCACCCAAGTACCTATATTAAATTCGCCGACTCTTCTCTCCCGCCTTCAATTGGCCTTATACTACCGTACCGGTCAGCGAAACGTCGCATGTGCGCTTGTGTGAAGCGACCAGGACTTGGAGCTTGATACAGTGTACTAACTAACAAACTAAAGAAAGGCACATTCTTCCATTGACAAACATGTCGTGGCTTAGTTTCAATTGAGCAAACGAATTGCGACGACCCGCCAGCGGCCGCGGACTAAACGCTGGGCCGACTGACTTTGTCGGAAGGTCAGCGAGCCGTGCAGTAGGACAGCCAAGCCAAGCCATTTTTGTCTGACGTCATACAAAATGCCACCGAAAGTGGGCGAGGATGCAGAGAGGCGGACAGCATTTTCGAAATGGTTTTTCTGGTGAATAAAGTCACGTAAACGCAGCGAGAGTGGTTGAAACATAGCCTACAGACTCCAGAGAACAATTTGTGCTTGTAATCCCGCAATGTTTACAAATCACTTCAGTGTCCCTTTAAAAGACACTCACATCCTACAATCCGCACCTCTGTTTTTTCAACAACACCAAAGCATATGCTAAAGGCGAACATTAGAAATTTTTGGATGACATGAAGGCTACTTTTTCAACCAACATTGAAGCCTTTTTACTTCACATTCCTTGTTTTGAAATACTATTACTCCTATTACACATTACAAAAACACCTTCAAGCACCCTGCATCCTTTCCCCCTAAAATAAGAATACTCTTCTGACAATCTCTAATGAACAATATTGCTGCCAAAGGCAAAAAGGATGCGATTCATCAAGGGGGCTTTCCTTCTTTAGTAGCACCACAAGGACCCACACTCCTCCTCTCCCCATCTCTCCTTTCAACCCGTTCTTCCAAAGTGTGACACTACACCAGCATTAAACAAACACATCGCCCCTGATTGTTGGCCCAAAAAAGGCACCACATCTAAACTGCAATCATGCCATTTGGGAGAAATGCATTGTGTGCTCTCAAGCTTTATGTTAAAAACAAAACAAAACAAAACAATCATAATAAAGGGACGTAGCAACATGTTTCTGACTGGCATTGTATGACAAAATAAGGCACGAAGAAAGAAAAGAGCCAGTTTTTACATTGCACCCTAGATTTTTTAGTGGTATCACGTCGGTTCAACCTAGGAATCTATACCTAACTACTATGGCAAGCGCACTTGCACGCACACACACAGAAACAATAAAGCATACACGACAAGTAAGAGAGTTAAGAAACAAGGGTTCCTTGAGCTCATTATGCTTTGACCTACTGGATTTGGCCTTTAAGGGGAATTGAAGCGAAGTATGGCGGACTCCCTTGTCCTGTGTGGAACGTGGGGCCTCCTGGCTGAAGCGACCAAACACCAGCGACACGAAGCCACCCACATCGAGCCCTTTGGGGAACACCAGTTCTGCACAGAACGGGTCTAAGTCCACGTTGATATAGACGCGGGTGGCCATGGTCAGCTGGCACTGTCAGGAGACCAACTGCAACACGGAAAAAAAGAAAAGAAAATACTCATGACGACACAATCAAAAGTACAGACCGTGAAACAAGGCAGAATATTATAATAATGTCACACCTTAAAGGTAAAAAAACAAATGCTGAGAGCAAACTGCACAGTTTCCAGCTACATATACAGAAGTGCGTCACGAAGATAGTTTATTGGTATTGAAGTAAAAGACAAAGGATGCGTTTATAACAAAGTTAGAGTCACGGACCAAGTCAAGTGCACAATTTCGACATTTCGGATCTCATATGGGGTCTTTGTTTATAATGTTCCCACACACAAACCCTGTATTCCATATGGGGATGAGATTGTGATCCCATACAGGGTCCTTGTGAGCGAAGACCCTATGGGATCCGAAACGTCAATATTGTGCACTTGACTTAATCGGTGACACACCAACTTTGTTATGAACTCACAACCTGACCCGACAGACTTCTGTCGAATTCTGGCATTCAAAAAAGTTGGCAGGCAATCACAGAGGGTGCAGTGTAATTCAATGGAGCCGTGGGCGACCTTGACTTGCGTTAAAATTGAGTGACAAAAATTGCTGGGCAAGGGCAACACACCATTTGATGCCACATGCAAAGACGACAATTATGACAGCTCACATTTACCCTTTCGGATAATCCCCCAATGACGACAGCAATGATGATGATGGTTTTGGCTACTAACCATTTACATATCGAAGGTGATGACAATTATGGTCATTAATAGTCCACTTTTTGGCCACGCTCCTTCCTGGATGAGGATTGTTTTGTGTCCAGCAACGAAGCGAACTCCCACCTGGCCCCTTTGTCAGACGAGTGGCGTAAACATATCTCTGTACGACCTCTGCCAAAGAATATGAACCCCGACCTCCATCCCGAGCGCAGGACCGCCCGCAGCCAAGCCCATGAACACTTATATGGCAATCGCTCTGACGTGTCCTACACCGATGCGGCGAGCTACGCTGACAACCAAACCATGGTTGCAGTGACAACAACCAGAAGCCATTTAACTTCATGCGCATTCATCTGTACGACATCCCCACGAGACGCCGAAGAACTCGCCATTGCCTTAGCCCTCATCCAATGCTCCAGCAGAGTCATCATCACTGACTCTCAAGCAGCCTGCCGCAGTTTCCTTTCAGGGAGGGTTGCACCAACGACCCTGCGGTTACTTCAGCGATACCGTCCATCTCACCGAGTGGCGATTGTTTGGACACCTGCCCATGCCTCTGTAACGGGCAACAACTTCGCCCACCAACAGGCTCGCGAACTGGCCCACCAAGCCCCAGAGGTGGGCCAGTACTGGCCAGTACGGGCCAGTACTGTTGTACTGGCGCAGCTCCGACGCCACTTCTCACCTATCAGGAAATTACTCAATTTTACCGGACCACCAGACAAAAATTCCCGTGCCCTCACCCATCCCTCAGCAAAACTCAGGAAATAACACTCCGACAATTACAAGCAGGCACGTACGTTCACCCAGTTCGAATGAATTTATTGTTTCCCACACAGTACACCGCGCTATGCAAGTTTTGTCCACAGCTAGGTACCCTCCAGCATATATTTGTGGAATGCGCTCACAACCCAGCCCTACCACCCCTCTCCACCTGTTCCTTTCCTGAGCTGTGGGAGACACTGTTAACCAGCTGTCAACCGGAAGACCAGACTCTCCTGGTGACACGGGCCAAGACGGCGAGGGCAACGCATGGACTCCCGGACTAGGGTTCCACTCTCACACTTGAGCTCATTAAAATGTTTTCTCTCTCTCTCTCTCTCTCTCTCTGTGATAACAGCTACACTGAAAAAAAAAAACAGAGAATGCCTGTCCTGTCATTGCTTCTAATCATTATCAGAATGTTCGCGCTCCCAGTTTTAGGATTGTGAATCAAGTAGCTAAATAGTGCACATTGCTGAAAAAAGTGTAACCCCTCTTGTGTGTAACTACTTCACTGTGCGTCCTACAGCTACATGAAGTTTTCTCCCTCTCCCTCGTTCCTTTCTAAGTGCATACGTGCTATTTCAGGCTACAATTTATGAAGTTACAGTTTGCCGCCCGCGTCTACTTTTTCTAGTACCAAGCTCATTTGACAGCGCGACCGTGTTTTAACTTTGAACGTGTGCCTTAAAACGATCAGATGTCCTTGGGAAATTTTTACCGTTCGATATGGGGCACAACGTTATGGCTGAACAAGACGTCACCGGCGACAACAGCACCTTTGCCATTCGACTAAAACTTTACCGCGCGAATCCCTGGTCCCATTTGTTTTTGAAAGCCCAGTTACAAGTCACAATGAACCAGCTTTTCCATCTATGTTTCTCGTTTCATACCGTTCCGTGCCTTATGATGACAGAGCCTAGGAGCGGCATAATACGTTCGGCACAACATTCTTTTGCAGTTAGCACAAGCAGCTGCTCTTGCGAGTAGCCCATTGGGCGGGAAAGTAGAGTCAAGCTTTCTCGCAAAGAGACCATAAGGGCCTTGACTTACACGAAACGATTACTCCCAATTACTTAGTACAAAAAAATAAGGTGAACGCAAGCGAAGAACTTTTCGCACGCTGGAGAAAGCAGCTACATGCAACAAGGTACTAACAAGTACGAGGCATGCTTGGTCTGTACGAATAGAAGACTTTTGAATAGACCTTGCGTGGTTGTACTCGTGTAGGCCAAACTAGAGTCGCCAAAAAAAGCTACGCTGGCTCTGATCTAAACCAAAACGCGAGCCTATTCCTTACTTGCCAAAAGAAACCGCGCGAAAGTAGTACAGGAGAGCGCACTCGGAGACGATCATGCATGGGCCCACCGACCTGTTTGGCCACTGCTGGCGAAAAGTTGCAAGGAAACCTAACAAGCGTGCATGCATGTAACGTTACTACATTTACCTTAATATCTTCGATGAGTGTGGTCTGCACTCATCTGATATGCACCACCAGTTCCAAAGGCATGTTTGATCAGCAACAACCGCTACGGCTAGCTCGCAAAGAAAAACAAAAGCACAATACAAATGGGCTCATTGATGCCAGACCGCGAACTATTCGCCGTCAATGCCAGGTGGACCTCAGGATCAGCTAGCCTAACTAAAGCCGAACAGATAAGCTAAAATTACACATATGAATTGCCCTAACTATTAGATTTAAAACAGGCAAACCTGTAAATAGCGTTACGAATTTCGTTTTTTATTTAATTTACCTGTCTACTGCCCGCGGTGTAGGAAGGAGAATGAGCAATCTGCCCGCGCTAAAGTGAACAATAATTATATTAGAGAGTTTTAGCATTCCGTCCGTTCCGTCATGTACGTTGTTACCGGGTTGACGGGTCCCCGTCTGCGCCTGCGCGCGCGGAAGGGCGAGGAGGAAGGGCGAGGATGCGCGTACATGCGAAGGCAGGCCCGCGGAACTAATCCCCCTACCGCGACGAATGCACAAGTCCCCAGGCGGGTCCCGGTCAACCCGGTAACTCCGTACACGACGGAACGGACGGACTCTCGATTACGTCCGACAGCAAGAAAACGCTATGGTTGATGCATAGAGCTTCTAAGTGACGAACTCTACGGGTTTATGGGTACAGACAGAGTGTTAAAAAAACTGTGGATTATTCCTCTGTCATAGGAATCAGAAAAAAAAAAAACGAGAAAGTGAAATGGGCAGCGAAATCAGCAGCCGAGCATGATTCGCGGTTCGGCGGCTGTCTTGTGGGTGTGCTTGGCGAGCGACATCCTGCTGGTGGGTCGCTTCGGCAAAGGTGTTCAGTGAAATAAATCTTGGGGTATCGCGGCATAAAACAGTTTCGTGTTAAAATATAAAACCTGAAAACGAACAACCCTATGTATAACGTACTCTTTAGTACTAAAGGTTGCTTCCCCGCAAAAAAGACTTTGTTTGCAGGGGTGCACCCTTTACAGGTTACTGGCTTTGTTGTACTGGCGTCACTTCCGTGACGGATATGACATCAGCGAAATCTTTGTGTACCCGAGAATAAAACACTTTAGTGTTAAAATTGCTCAGCCATTCCACTCTGTGCATGAGAATGCATGTCCAGTGAGTTTGCATCGTATGCAAAGTAAAAAACAATCATTTGAGTAATTACGGAGAACACGGCAAGAGAGAGAGAGAGAGAAAATGACTTTATTGAAGGTTCCTGCGGAGGGTAGGGACCTCGGCCACGCAGGGCCTGCCCTTCCTAGACGAGTATTAGGTCGTCCCCGAAGCAGTGCCTCGCGGGCGTCGGCGCGGTCGGTGCGTGGTGGGTGTTCGGGTGTTGACCCGCCGACCCCCCGACGACGCTTCCCTGCGCTTCTGCCCTGCGAGAGCAGCCTCGAGCCGCTGGATAGTTCGTAGTTGCACCTCGTGCTCACCCGAGTTCATGCCATACGTAATGTCCTCGGGCAGGCGCGTTGCACCGTCTGCCTCCAGCGAGTGTCGTTCACATCCCCACAGCAAGTGGGCTAGCGTTGCGTTCGTTCTCGCGCACACACTGCACAGCACACTTTCGTAGACCTCTGGACACACGTGGCGTGCCAGCACCGGGGTGATCACCGAGTTCGTTTGTAGTTGTCTGTATAGCACGGCTTCCGCTCTGGTGAGCTTGGGGTGGGGGGGCGGCTTGAGTCGCCTGCCGAGCCTGTACCAACACGGCAAATGGGGGCTACGTCATATAAGTTCGGCCATCGCCTCCAAGTGCCCCGTATGGGGGAATACACATACCCGTCGGTTGACGACGTCCCACACCCCGCACGGTCGTGACACTCTTCGTGGGGGCGGCAAGCTTGCGCCAAAACGTCAAAGCCGCATTGATGTTTGGTACCATCTCGAATGCTCCAGATCGTAGCTAGATCGCTGAAGAACCACACTCGCGGTTACGCACCTACCGCACAAATGAAGCCAGACTGTTTGCCATCTGAAACTTTGTGTACTCTCCCTTACAGCACCAACTTTGGGTCATGGTCGGTCGCTTAGCGGCATTATCTGCGTGGCGACCGTTCTCATCTTCGAGCAGCTCCGTTGGCATTCTCCTCGCTGTTCCTGGCAGATCGGCGCTGCCTTGCGCTCACGTGTACGCTCACGACGATGAGTGTGAGTGACGTGCTCTGTACGAACTACACGAGACCTTCCCATACCACTGCAGCACAATCTATACCACCTGCCTCGTGCTCGTGCTGACGTGGTCGGCCACATTTCAGACACTAAACGCCTGTCTTGTTGACCCGTTCAAAACGCGGTCTTTCCCCTAATCTTCCAACGATGACGTCAATCTATAATTCTCCAATTCTTTTATTTAATTCCGTGGCCGTGTCCTCAATTCAATTCTACAGACTGGTTTTATAGTGCTTTGAGTAGGACGTTTTAGCCCCAAAAAGCTACCCCGTTTCTTGGCCAATCCCACCCGTGGGTGTAGGCCATCAATGAAGGAGTAACAACAGCAATGGCCACCATTCCCTACTGCCGAGTCAAAGCGCGGGCCACGGAACGACGCTCGCGCTTCAAAGACAGGCGGAGCCTGGGTAGTTTTATTTGTGATTTTTTATAAACAGAGGCGAAAAATCTTCGCGAATCTTGCATATAAGCTCGATTGTAAAAGGAATAAAACGACTCCGCCGTCAACTCCAACCAGGCGTTGTGACATACCAGGCACCCAGAACACAAAAACTAGTTAACTCTACCAAAACTGTAACAACCAGCGCCAAAAAAGTCGCGTAACGTCATAGGTACCGGTGATGTCATTGTTTGGTTTGGTCGGCGTGGCCTAGAACGTATACGGTGCTGATCATGGGGGAAAGAATTCTTGGCGCCGGTGTACCGTGGTAATGACGCGTCATACCCACTAACAGCTTGGCACGAACCTCCTTGGAACTTCTTCGCCATTGTCTGCTCGTGCTTGATCACCTTCGTGCCTGTCGTGTACACCCGATCCAAGTTTATGGTACTGACAATACGAACTGTATGAAAGCCCGTCGTAGAGTTGGGCTTACCCTCAAAAAGAGATTGGCCAAGGCTTGGTAAATCGACTAAGTGTATAACATGAGCAAATCAATAAATCAATCTGTCCATCAAACAAATAAAGTTTGATTCAACCAATTGTTTCAGTACATAATAACTTTCGCTGACACTGGAACTAACAGTTCTTCGTCCTCAAATTTTCTTAGCATACGGGCTTTGAAAGGGGAAGGACCCTGACAGGGCTCCCCAGGTGATATCATACTTATCAAAGGCTCCTGTACTGATGGCGCCAAGTAGGTGCGTTAGGCTCTCGCGCTCACCCGCGTGTATGCGTCTTTTGATTGGGCTCGTGCGTATGGTGATACATTCTAACGAAATCGAAACTAAAACAAAGCGTACTGTTAGGGCTGACGCGTCTACTATTGTGCAATGTTTACTTGCCAGAGTTCGCGTCCCTTCACAAGCACACGACGAGCAGAAGTTTCATTTCGCATTTTTACGTCCCTGCTGCCTCAGGGTTGGTTTCAAATATACGCTTAAGCAAGCCTCACCAAGCCCACGCTTCACCATTCAAGATCCGTGATGTTAAAAATGTAGTGCGGGGAAGTACTATATGGGTTTGCGGGTATATGTTTTCACGCTTTTGGTATTTTCGGCGTTAATGAGTAAGTGCTGCTATTGCGAGTGGTACGCATATTTCCACTAAAGCAAAGCTTTAGTGTTCTCACTGATGGTGTCTGTAAAGCGAAAACGCCCCGCACAGGAAGCCAACTTTCTCTGACTATGATGATGAATGATCGCGGGTGAAGTGAGAGAAAATCATGCACCTTTCCCTCTAACGACGGCGATGCTAAACGCGAAGCCTCCTTGTGATGGATTTTTTGGTTGGCCAATCCCACACTGCGAGAAAGCTTTACTCTGGAGGGAGATAGAGATAGAGATAGAACAAAACTTTATTTAAAAAAAAAAGAAAACCGGGTTAGCGAGGGGGGGGGGGGGGGGGGGGGGGCGGAGGACCAGAGGTCCGCCGCTACCGCCAGAGCTCGGCAGGTGACCAGCACTTGGTTGGACTCCTCGGAGCTGCCCAGGGCCTGCTCCCAGTGGGATGAGGAGGGGGTGGGGAATATGGGTCAGCAGGACATTCGCAAAGAGAGTGATACAGAGTATCCAGCTGACCGCACTTGGGGCAGTGGGGTGTGTGGAATTGATGTGGACGGGTATGTATTAGTTGAGTACGGTGAGGGAACGTGTGCGTTTGTAGTATCCGCCACATGTGGGCAGCCTCGGGGGATAGGTGGGGATGGGGGGGTGGGAGAGTACGGCGGCCGAGGCGATAATGAAGGGTAATTTCCCTGAAACTGAGGAGAGACTCGGAAGTCTCGGTCTCGGGAGGCCCGTGTATATAGCTGTACGAGAAACAGCGGCCCGGGAAGTAAGAGCTCGAGCCTGTGCATTCGCTGCCTCGTTAGCACCTATGTCGGTGTGGGCCGGGGTCCACACCAGCTGCACGGGGTCGGTGGGGGGGCTTTGGAGAAGAATTTTGAGGGCTACGGGGGATATAAAGCCTTTGGAGAAGTGCCGGATGGCCTGCCGCGAGTCTGATAGGACGGTCATTGGGGTGGAGCTCTGGGAGAGCGCAAGGGCAATGGCTCCGCCGTAGTTGCACATGAGGTGGAGATGGTGGCAGTGTGTGTCGGGACATTGATGTCAGGTCCGGTAACCGCGAGGGCATAGGCCGGTTTATGTGGGTATTTGGCTGCATCTACGTGCAGGGTGTGTTTGTCAGGGGGGTGGAGTTTTGCATGATGACTTGCACGAGCTGCCCGGCGGTTGGCATGGAATATGGGGTGCATGTGACGGGGAAGCGGTTTGATGCGGATGAGAGCTCGGATGTTGCGTGGAATAGGTTGGGGGGTAGTGGATGTTGTGAGGGGCGTATGACCTGTGATTTGGAGTATGTAATGGCCCGTGGGTGTGGTGGAGAGTCTGGCGAGTTGGGCTGTCCGGTGGGCCTCAAGGATTTCAGGGATGGTGTTATGGATGCCTAGTGACATAAGGCGATTGGTAGGAGCCCCGGGAGGAAGGAGCAAGGCCGCGCGATATGATTTGCGGAGCATGACATCCAGGGCGTTTGTTTGAGTGTTTGTGATATGCATGTAGGGGAGGTGGTGGTAGAGTATGCGGCTGATCATAAAGCTGTGTAATAAACGTAGTCGGTGCGCATCCCTTGAATACCCACAGCAACTCTCGGATGTGCGCTCTGTAGGTCTAACGTTTGGGTTTGGGGTGTACTGCGCGAATCGGTACCTTGCTGTTCGGTACCTGCTGACCATGTCGAAATGGAACAATCGGATAGACGCCGGCTTCACAACGCGAGGGACCCTGGTTTGATTCCGGCTACGGGAAGCATTTTAACTCGAAAGTGTTTTATTCCCGGACACACGAAGATTTCGCTGACGTCATATACGTCGCGGAAGTGACGCCAGTAAAACGAAACAAGCGGCCTGTAAAGGGTGCACCCCGGCGCACAGGGTCTTCTTGCGGGGAAGCAACCTTTAGTACGAAAGCGTACGTTATAGTTTCTCGTTTTCGGGTTTCATATTTTAGCACGAAACTGTATTATGCCGCAATGCCATAAGATTTCACTGACGTCATATCCGTCACGGAAATGACGCCAGTACACCTTTGCCGAAGCGACCCGCCAGCCGGACGTCGCTCGCCAAGCACACCCACAAGACAGCCGGCGACCCGCAAATCATGCTCAGCTGCAGATTTTGCTGCACATTTCACTTTCGTGTTTTACTTATTCATTTGACAGAGGAATCAACCACAGTATTTTTCTTTTACTTTCTTTTTCTCTTCATTTATTCCCCCTTTCTTTTTTCTCTTCCGCTTACTTCCTACCGTGACTTTATTCCCTCCTTTGCATCCCTGCAGAGTACCATGTTGGCACCAACATGTGTGGCGGCAGACCTCTCTGCTTTCCTCCAATAAAAAGCCTTCTCTCTCTCTCTCTCTCTCTCTCTCTCTCTCGAACGTTGCGCCCTGCAATACCATCCGTCACTAATCAGGTTGTTCTGATTTAATTGACAACGTATGTTGCGGCTGCCATTAGATGTTTTTGAAATGGGATGCGCTTCAAGATAAATGCATGTGGTTCTAACGTCGCGATATTCAATTCGCCGACTCTAGACTCTGGGCGTTACTCTTTTCGACATGCTTCTTCCGCAATTGCCATAGAGTTTGCTGCGGAGCACAAGATCGCTCCACTGAACCATACAAGAGCAAATGCGTCGTTCCTGACTATGTGACAGTGGGGAAAATGAAGGCCGCCCGCGTTCCACGGCACGCGCATCGCTAAAATGGTTCGATACTCAATCCCACAGACCAACTACGGGACGCCATATGCTTTTGAAATGCGTAAGCGTTTTAAGTGCGAATGCACTTTATAAGCGACCCTGAATTCCGGCGACCGCCGTCCGTCCACATAGCAACAGCTGCGGGTGCGCGCGCTCCTCGTCTTCCTTGGCAACGGGGGGAGATGGGCGCGCGCTGCCTGGCCGCTGACATGGCACGTACCCACGTGGGGGATTGGCCAGGAATCTCCTCGTCTTCCTTGGCAACGGGGGGAGATGGGCGCGCGCTGCCTGGCCGCTGACATGGCACATACCCACGTGGGGGATTGGCCAGGAATCGGGCGTGAGAAGGGCTAATGCACCCGCTTAAAGGAGTACTGACACGAAATTTCAAAGCTGAGATCTGCTCTAGCAATCAAGTACAACGACAACACAAATAGGTGTCTGTGCATGGCGCATACCCACGTGGGGGATTGGCCAGGAATCGGGCGTGAGAAGGGCTAATGCACCCGCTTAAAGGAGTACTGACACGAAATTTCAAAGCTGAGATCCGCTCTAGCAATCAAGTACAACGACAACACAAATAGGTGTCTGTGAATAAATGCATCTTTCTTTCTTTGTAGTTGTGTGTGTGTGTGTGTGTGTGATCTCTCTTTCACGAACATTACCGAACCGGGCAAATTCAACTCGTGCATTCGCACTTTCACATTCTTCCCCTCGGGGAAATGCGGGGAAATTTTTCTATGGGGAGTCAACGAGGGAACCCACCTGTCGGCCTGTAACAGTTGACGTGTAACACTTTTGCTTTGCCGCATACGAAAATGATATTAAAAGTAGCCGCTAGAGCCTTCATTTCTCGCATGAACAACTATACTGTCCCTAAATAACGTTTTCCCTACAATACAATTGTGTATAGTACTAAAGCCGACTCAAAAGGAGCTACGCTTTTGTAGCGCTCTGTGGGGATACATGGGGCCTTGAGAGGGTATTTACTAAGGCGGTCGGCTTTGATACTTTGATCTCAAACACCTTATATTTCCCCTAAAAAGACGTCTTCTCGGCACTACATTTATGTATACCTGAAGGGCCGACTTTGAAGGGATACGTGGACTGTTCAGAGGGTACCTTATAAAAGGCCCCGGGGATTTGTTACTTTCATATCACACTGCCTATGTTTAAATGTTTTCCCAACAAACTATTTGTGTGTAATAGTGAAGTCGGCTTTAGAGAGCGATTTGCGCCTTCATCCGCGAATTCCCACCGACAATTGAGTACCTTAGGGTATGTTTAGGGAAATATGGTCAAAGAGGACTGCAAGTTAGGCTAATTAGGCAACATTCAAATTTAACTGTCAGCAAATAAATTCGTGCAGCTTGCACTGACGGTGCAAGGCAGGAGAAACAGCAGAGCTGGCGGCCCCTCCGCTTTCGTCGGAGAACCGGCTGTTGCACCTCACAGGGATTTCTGAACTTGCCGCTGAAGATTCTTCGTGACCGGCAGGCCCGGATCGTTCTGTCCGCACCCTTTCGCATCTCTCCGAAAGTGGACCGCGTCAGCAGCACGCACTAGAACCCGCGGCAACCGGCTTCGCGAACTCCGCGTCTGTAGCGCGAACGGACGTGATCTGGAGAGAAGGAGAGGACGCGGGAGAGCCCGCCACGGCCGCTGGGCAGAGTGAGCTCGAATGCCGAGCTGGCCGACGCCGGGCGCTCCCCACGAGGCGCACGCTTTCATGCGCTCGGGTGGGCTGAGTTTTATGGTAACGCTCCACGGCGGAACTAAACGCTTAATCAGCTTTGCTGTTAAAAAGACGAAAAAAGGAGATAAGAGTCTGTTCTTTCTCTTTTTGTCTCGTCTTTTGGGCGCTGACCATTAAATTATGAACGTTTAGAAACGGCCTCCGACATAGTATAACATTACATTAAAGAGGCGCTTTGCAACGCTTTTTCTTTCAGCTTCAGTGGCGTTTTTTAGGTAACCTTGAAATTCGGCAATTATTAACGTAAATCTCCACCTAAGGTGCTCGCTGGGGAAATTTTTTGTGGATTCAAATGATTTCAAAAACCTCAATTTCGTACTATTTCTATAGTGCAAATACGAGTAGACAGCTTGCTTTCTCAGACTACTTTGGGAGATTGAAGTATTCCGGAGCGTTGCAAGAAGGTTACCTCCGATACGCTGAGCTGCACGCAGGGCGGAAATGAGTAATCATAGGCGCAGAAATAAACATACAAAATAATTATTGGGTCTAACGTACCGGAGCTACAACTGGGCTATAAGTCACGCTTTGGATTTATTTTGGCTACCTGGGGACCTTTATCGTGTGCCGAAATCTCGGCACACGGGAGTCTTCGCTTTTCGTATCCATCTGAAAAGCAGCCTCCGTGGCAGGGATCGAATCCGCATCATTGGGCTCAACAGCACAACGCCTTGACCACTGAGCCACCGCGTTTTTTTTTGTTTTTTTTACCGCACAAGGCGTAAAGAGGACAATACAGTGAGAACAATACACAAATCCTGCTTGATTGTTCCACTGTACCGACGCGGCGGAGCAGAGCCAAAACACCTTCGCTAAGCTAGACATTACAATGCCAGAAGCTGACATTTTGTACCCTTCTATATATGGGAAAAAAAAAAAAAAAAGAAGACGGCACGATTTTGCGCCCTTACTGTGCAAGTGGTACTTCCGAAAGCGTCGCATATTGAAGACGCTCGCTTTACTAGAATGTGGGCCTTGTGGACCAGCAAAGAAGGCCACATTTAAAGGGACACTTAAGTGATATGTAAACATTGCGGGATTACTTGCGTAAATTGTAGTCCGGAGTCCCCAGGCCATGTTACGACCACTCTGGGCGCGTTTACGCGATTTTATTTAGTAGAAAAATTTATTCGAAAATGCTGTCCTCCTCTCTTTACGCTCGCCCATTTTCTGCGGCGTTTTCGTGTGACGTCGCGAGGAGCCGAGCTCGCAATTGGCTGCGCTACTGCACGGCTCCCCGGCCTTCAGACAGAGTCAGTCGGCCCAGCGTTTCGTCCGCCGGCCGCCGACGGGTCGTCGCAATTCGTTCGCTCAGTTGAAACGAAGCCAGGACACGTTTGTGAATGGAAGAATGGGCCTTTCTTTACTTGGTTAGTTTGTACACTGTATCTAGCTCCAAGTCAAGGTCGCTTCACACAAGCGCTGCACAAGCGCACATGCGACGCTTCGCTGACTGGTACGCCAGTAGGAAAATATAAGGCCTCTTGAAGGCGGGAGAAGAGTCAGCGAAGTCAATATAGGTACTAAGGAAATAAAATCAACTGATATTTTTACCGTACAGCGTAAAAATAGGGTGCGGGAAGCACTTTTTTGCGCTGGGCGAACAAGCACAGCGGTCAGCAGCACGACTACGCATCTGCGAACGCTTTTCCGTCTACGAAATGCAATTGCTAGACGTGAGCTATTGTGGAAACTCGGGGGACGCTTACTGCACGAGCGCAATACAACAAATAGTCACCTAAGCTGCTTGAAATGCCAAAACTAAATAAAAGTGTAAACTTGTTGTACAATATATACTTTATATTACCAAGGTCGGCGGAGCCCGTCCCGTGGCCGAGTGGTCTGGGGCGCTAGGTAAGTTGCCGCAAGTGTTTTGCAAGTCATGAGTCGTTTTCTGCCGATGTTTTCTACATTGAGTTCACCTTTTTTTGGGCCGCAACGTTCATGGCTCCACTAACTAGCTCACAGAACGCGCGCAGGCTGGCACTGGCGCGCTAGCGAGTTCTCGTTGGCGTGCTGTTGCCATAAGCACCGACTGCTTGCGGGCAGTGGGCACAGGCCAGAATGAACAGACCCTTGGCCTGGTGCGAACACGCTTTTTACGGTACAGGCATGAGTGAGGCAAGCTCCAAATATGAAGGGAAAGCGCATGACATTTGGGCGTCTGCGGGTACGCGGAGGGCGTCCATGCACTGCGTAGGCCTCGGCTAGTGAATGTTACGATTCCAAGCCGCCCTGGGAGGCTTATCTTTATGCATTTTTACAGCTGACAACATGGCAGAAGTGCGGTACGATGATTACTGAGTTATTGAGAATGCCCATCCAACAACGCCTCCGGTTGTGTTTTACAGAACCGAAACCGAAACCGAAACTTGTTTGGTTGCTCACCTTGGGCATCGTCCAATCAGGGTGCCCGCTCCTCCCAACGTCACAGCTTTAGTTGGTGCGGCCGCCGCAAACCGCGCATGGTAGTTTTTCTTCTTTCGCGCTTTGTAAAATAATTACCGATTTGTCAACCGGATAAACGATGAAAAGTGAGCTAATTTGAGCCAGTCTACGCAGTGCAAGCAAAAACGGGAGCTTGACAAATTCACTTCAGTGTCCCTTTAAAAGAAGTCCCGGGAGTGCGAATTGAAGAAATGAATAAAAAAAATAATAAAAGAAAAAACGACAGCACCACCTCGTACTTGTCATTGGGGCACAGCCTCTGCCGCTGGTTCTCCCAGTCCGTGGGTTATCTGGGCATAAGAACAAAGAGACACAATCTGTATGCTGAGCTAATTGATGCGGTAGCATTCAGAGTTAATGGCTCAACTTTTCTGCACACTACCACGGCCTTTCCGACAATTTTTTATACAACGTCGTTCACGCGGATGTGTGTTTCGGAAGGACCCGTCTTCGAACATTGTTGACCCCGTCGGAGCATGCTGTGTCCTGTACAGGAAGTCATGAAGTTGTGTCGATATATAGTTGCTCATTTAAAGCTCTTATTACTGATTATGTTTTTTGTTCATCTTCCTCTTCTCCTTGCTTTGTTTTTCCTGCAGTCAAACTGTCTGACCGGGTAGCGCAACCCGCGCTTCCTTTCCCGGCCAATCCCGGTGAGTGGCTGTGCGCCATTGGCTCACACAAAGGCTGTCATACCAAGGCGCAGCAAGAATGTGTCCGACGCTGCGCTGCCCCGGGCCCGTCATACGTGAATGAACCCGCGCCTCTCGGCGTATCGGCGCCCTGGACGTGAGTTACGGCCACGCTTTCTTGTGCGCGCGAAATTTGTCTGTGGCGCGGGTCGCTTCAAGAGACAAGGTGCCAGTCTCGCGCTTGCCATGTCAGTGCCTCCAGCGCCCAGACAGGGACAGACACACGCAGGTATATATATGCCCCCTGCGTCCGGGCACTCCGGAAAAAAAAAAAAAAAAAAAGCGGGAGTCCGGAAAAAAAAAAAAAAAAGCGTCCGGGACACAGGTGGGCCAAGGCTTCAGGCTCGACGCCATTGAGCTTCCTGAACTACCAAAAAGGATTTGAGGTCGGAGCTACACCAGGAACTACTGAAACCTATCAAGCTTGCAGCGCGATTTCGTGGGCTCTGAGTGACAGCCAATAAGGCCTGTTGCTTCTGTGACTGTTCCTTTACCACCTGCAGATCTCTTAATACCGCGGCTCTTCCCCAATGCTGTAATGGTCAGAGAGTGCGCGCAACTCACTGCCATCCGCGCAGCGCAGCAGCCTGGCACGGGGCCAACGCGCATGCGCCTTTGGCATGCCACGGGAGTAGTCACTTTTCGCGTGCGTTACGTCACACAGCAGCGTTGTCTGGATGTCTGGATATGTTTTCGTTAGGTGATAGCGCACTTTATGAACCCCTCTAAGAGGCTGCTCAATCTTTTTGACCTGTACAATGGTCTATGGATAATATAACGATTACTTGACGTGATGGTATGCTTTTGAGCTGTATAGGTCGCATAAGCGATGTGAACTGTGTCCTGTTATTCAATACTTGCTCACCCGGTGACCCTCCGGAGCAAAAGCGTCGGCAGGACATTATATGACTGCAGCTGACGAGATGTACGCGGTGAAATTAATTTCTGGCCATTTGAAAAAAAAATAGTCGATGTGGATAGCTATGCTCTGCGCTGCAGCGGCAGTTAGACGGTTTCGACCATCGCTTTTCAAGAGAGAGAGAGAGAGAGAGAGAGAGAGAGAGAGAGAGAGAGAGAGAGAGAGAGAATTATTCGAGCCGCACACACCTCTGAACATAAGGGATCCCGCTGCGTTATCGCTGACTTTTCAGCATTTGGCAGCAACATCCTCAACATCCTGACGGGTGGCAGGCCACCAATATCCTGTTTTGAAGGCTGTCTGCATGCGGGAAATGTCGGGAGGGCCTTAGTGTAAGATGCGCTAGCGCATGCGAAGCTAAAAGGGGTACTATATTTGCTGACGCAGGCAAATGATACCCTACGCGAATGAGGGTTCACGCATCACTCCGAAGTATGGTCGAAGATGTGACTGGAATTGCCTTTTTGCGGGGCTTTGATTGCCTAAGAATGCTGTGAACTGCGATAATACAGGCTTTTCAGCACTGCTGCCTTGGATTCCTTTATTATCGACGATCGATGCAAGAGTCGCGATTATTTTTTTCGGATGATGTTAGTTCCACCTCTCATGTTTGGGAATTACGTGACAGGGCATCGGTGACCGTATTGTTGCCACCCTCCGGTGCTGAGCACCAAACGTACACAGCTGAAAAGACGACCAGAAGAGTGACCAATACGCACGGGACGTAGTTTAGATTATTTGGATGACAGAATAGTTACAAGAGCCTCGGAATCAGCAGTTAGAGTAAAGCCGACGACACTATAGGTGCGAGTGCCATCTTTTCGCAGGGCCAAATACATGGAAGTTTCTTTTTTTCACCAGTGGAATGTTTGCGCTCGGCTGGGGTGAATGCTCAAAGGGCGCACTGTATTGTAAGGGTTGTGTTTCCATCTTGTTGTTGTAGAACAGCGCCAATGCTGCAATCCGAGGCGTCCGTGGCGACAACTACACTATATTGGAATGTTTGAATAAAATTTCTGAGGGACAGAATTTGTGCTGTATGCAGCAATTCCTTGATCTTTTCGGAACTAGCATCAGCTTTTTCGTCCTATATGAATGATGATCCGGCGAGTAACAGAAGGAGAGCATAGTAATATCGACAAGGAGTGCACCTGCTTTCAGTGCATAAAATAGCACGTATGCCTCGTTATTTCCAAACGGAATGGTTGCTGTAGAGAATTCCCCGCCAGGAAATGTTCATATTGTACAATATGAACGATGTTCATATTGTACAAACGCATCCTGTTGCTGTTTCTGCTCGGAAGCATGCATCTCCACCGCCGTTCTGCGTCGGCACTGCGCCAAGGATTGTTTTGCTACTGAAAGCATCGCCAAGACTGGTTAGAGTTAATGGAAAACGATATTAAGTGCTGGCCAGTTATATCGCCACCGCTCTACCGGCATCGCTTTTGCGGTGTCACACACAATTTAAGCAGCAGCTTCCCGGTACCGCAAGGTATACCGTGTCGTACGAAATGGCCTGCGCTCTAACTCCTCTTTACCGGTATCGCGCTGAATCCGTCACGTATGCACCCTGTGAGACAGGAGATATGCGGTGCATCAAATAATAAGGCTGCATCCTTCCCGACTCACTGTACAAGACACGAGTCATGGTTAAAAGTGTGGGACCATGCATGGGTGTATATTGCCACATTCAAACCTGAGTAACCGAAGATGTTGTCGACGAAATGCAGCCAAATTTTGGTGGTGGAAGAATAAGTGTACTTCCAACGCATACGCTAACTGTTAGTCATCTGCACTAAGACTTGCTAGAGAATTTTACCTTTTTTTGCTTTTTAAGCCTTTCCTTAGCAGGCAGATGAAGAAATCTATCGTCCACCTTGTTGTGCAATTCAAGAAATGCAGTACTGGCTATCACCATTCGTCGCCGTGTGGAACCAACTGGAGTGTCTACTAAGTGCACAGCAAATACTGCCTATTTAGGTCGAACAGTTCTTGATAATTCTTTGTAAATGCCAATGAAATTGCAATGGCAATAGAATTGCAGGGGGCTTCGCCCCCCAAAAAGCAGTCCTACATGCCCTCATATCCACTCTGACCACGCCCCCAGTAGTCATCGCGCTCCAAGAAACAGGTCCTTCTACTAAACTCAAACTCCCTGTGTTTCAGTCATTTTAATCGCCCTGGTTCACCGCAACCTCCGCACAGCTCTCATAACCCTTCCCCCTTCTCCTATTCAATATGTGTTATTCGCCGTTTATCCACCCTAACTCTCACAGCCAATTCTGTACACCCTCAACTTTAATAGCGTCCCCAAGCAACACTCACACAACTTCAACCCCCTCTTCAAAGCAGCCCTCCACGTCGCCGACAAAACTCCTCCTCATGGTGGGCTCTCCATGAAACGCACGTGGGCGCTACTACGACATTTACTCGACACCACCACTACCAATGCATACACGTCATCCCGCATTCATTCCCTTATTCACACATACCCTGGTACCGCAGCCCAGCTACTCTCCGAACTCCGGTCCCAATACATCCCCCTCACTATCAACTCTACTCCTATGGGTACATACACGCGCTTGCCTAACACCACCCTCGACGCCGACATCACCGTCGCAGAGATCGAACATGCCATCACAGAACTTCGGCGCCAAACAGCCCCTGGAGAAGATAACATAACTAATAAACTCCTACGTAACCTGGACGGATGCACCCTCTACACCATCTTGAATCGTTCAACCACCACTGGCGATCCGGCACCCTCCCCACTTCCTGGCGCCTTGCTGACATCTATCTCATACCCAAACACAATAACCCCGTCAACATCGAACACCTCTGACCGATATCTCTCACCTCGTGTCTAGGAAAACTCCTTGTACACATTATCACAACCCACCTCACAAGCTACCTAGAAGGTCATGACCTTCTCCCACACAATCTCACCGGCTTCTGCCCCGGCCTCTCCACTCAGGACCCCCACCTTCAGCTATACAATGACCTACTTCTTTTCCCGTCCTTCTTTTCCCATCCAAAAGTGACAGTGACAGTGCGGCTATCCCAGCCCTCGACTTGCACAAAACATGCGATAACGTCTCTCACGCAGCCATCCTACGGTCTTTAAATTCCCTCAACCTGGGATCACGCTCTTACTGCTATGTCGCCTCCTTTCTCAGTAACAGTACAGCAATCCTTCCCCTAGGGCCCCTTATTTCAGACCTCTTCCCCTTACCACCAGTCGGCACCCTCCAGGGTTCGGTTATATCCCCCTTCTCTTCAACCTTGCCATGATCCCTGTGGCCACCATCCTACTAACCATTCCTAACCTACGCATTTCCGTATACGCCGATGATATGGACCCTCTGGATGACCAGTGGCAGTGACGCTCAGATCGAAGAGACGCTGCAGCTAGGAGCACAAACTGTGAGTATGGTCACCCGCAGATTCGGTCTGTCATGTTCACCACACAAATCAGAACTTCTCAGCCTACATCCCACCCGTTCAAACCCACCAACTGCGCCCCCCCCCTCATCGCCGTCTGGATTGACAACACTCGAGTGCCTATCGTCCCCTCCATACACATACTTGGCGTCACGATATAAGCTAACTGCGGCAATTCGCTCACCTTCCAACGACTACGCTTACACTTCAGATCATAGGACCCCTCAGACGCATTACAACTCGGCACCATGGCCTGACGGAGCCGGAGCGACTTTGGCTGCTCCATGCCTTCGTAATCAGCAGGTTCACGTACCACCTCCCATGCTACAGGCTCACCGTAACCAACAAAGCCAAAATCAGACTTTCTTGTCCGCAAAGTATATAGGGCTGCTCTTTTGCTGCCGCCCACTGCCCCTACCGACCGCCTTCTTCTGCTTGGCGCACATAACACCACGTCTGAACTCATCGAAGCCCACCGCACGGCCCAAATCCACCGACTAGTCCGCACCCACACTTGGCGCTCCATACTCGCTCGACTCTCTATCTCAACCCCTATCCTCCCCACATCCTCCGTCCCCATCCCCCGACAATTTCACCAACTCATACGAATCAAGCTACTACCTCGCAACTCCAACCCCACATTACATGCGGCCAGACGTGCTGCCCGCGCAGCGAACCTGCAACGCCTGCAACCCCCCCTACCCTCACCTCATACCATCTACGCAGACGCTGCTCCCCTCCTGAGCAGCGTCTACACCCCTCCCGAGCTGCATTCTCAATAGCAGCACTCTCTCAGGATAGCACACCTCGGGACTCCCTCACTGTCCTCACGAGTTCAGCCCCAGCGGCGGAGGATGCGGCCATATCCCTCGACCTAGCCCAAGACCCCTGTCCATACACCATTTTTTCAGACTCGCAAGCCGCAATCAGAAATTTCCAAGCTGGCAGGATTGCCCTCCAAATTCTACCCCGAAAAACACTTCCCCACCTAGTGGTCTTGTTGGGGTCCCCGCCAATACGGGAAGAGGTGCCAACGAGGCGGCCAACCGAGAAGCTCGAGCTATGACTACCCGAGTAGGCCCTTCGCCGGAGCAACCACGGCCTTCCCAGCTTCCGAGGCATTCTCATCTCGTACCGGGACCGCCTTCCCCGCTGCCACTATCCCTCCCCCCCCCCCCCCCCCCCCCCCCCCCCGCACACCAGCCTCACACAGGAGGAGGCCAGAACCTGGCACCTCCTCCAAACGCACTCCTTCCCCTTCAGAGCCCCCCTCTTTCACTCACACCCTTCCCTCTTCCCCTACTCATTCTGCCCACTCTGCGGCGCCAGGGACTCTCAACTACACTCTCTCTGTGACTGCCCGCGCTCCCCTTTTCCCCCTTTCCCCACACCCACCCACTGGGAGCAGGCCCTGCGGAGCTCGACCCTGGAGACCCAGACCACCGTCGTCTCCAGGGCCCAACAGGTCGCGGAGACCCTCTGGGTCCCCGCCACCCTCTCTCTCCTATGCTGCAGGCGGTAAAATATTGTTTGATATCCCTCGCTGGCCTTTTCTATAATACATGAAAATATTATGGGGTGCATTGTACTATATAGAACGTCGTGCAGCGCAATATATTTGAAAGTTTTCCTGTATTTTTTTTTGCGCTTTCTTGGTTTAAAAACTTGTTTCGGTGATAAAATGGGGCTGAGTGAGTCCAGAATAAAAGCTAGCATTTTTTTTTTCAAATAAAAGGTTAACTGTATTTCGTTTTCACGGTCCCTTCAAGGTGACGCTGTTCCAAGTGGTGCGGCGAACACGAGAGCGGCTGTTTCCGCGGCGCAGGTGCTCCCGAGAGGCGGTTCCAGCGTTCCGAGCCCATGTGCATGGCCGCCCTGGTCGTGGCCGTGTCGTTGGCATTGAGCGGGGGCGCAAGCGCAGCCGGCGCCACGACGGGCTGCGGGCTTCTCGGAGAACGCAACGTCACCATATACCGCGACACCAGCTTCGCGTATCCATGGAACTACATTGCCACCAAGATCGCCAACTCGCTTACACAGGATGTCAACACAGGCACGTGTCCGACGGGCTGGACCAGCGCAGTAAAAGAGATCGAAACGGATGGGTTTGAAAAAACGATGTTACAAGAAACGTCGATGCGCTTAGTCTGCCCGCTCAGTGCAAGTTCACACTCGTTACACTTTGGCCCGCTGCTACTATATATGTACATCGATCTAGTCACAATGCTGTCTTATACAGTCAAATCTCGTTACTAAGAACCCTATATTGACAAATTTCTCAAATTTACAAAGATTTAATGATTCCCGCCACATTGACTATATTTTCAATGTAAAAATATTTCAGAACTACGAATTTCAATACAACGCATATTTCAGAATAACGCACATAGTTTATTTTTCCCATTATAATCGAGGAACAGCAGTATTACGAATTCGGCTAAAAATAACAGCGTCGAACTCTCGCGTTAAACAGAAACCGCTGTTACTCCGTGTATTCCCTGAGTGCAGTAGCTATCACCATCGCCTTGTCGAATGCCAGCAGCTAGAGCCACCACAAAGCTTTGGTTTTCTCTCTCGTTGTGTTGGGTGACGGTGCCCGGTCAGCTAATCACACTAATCACGTGTGCGGGCAGGTAATTCTTTGTTGTGGGGGATTTTGCTGCGAAGTTTGTGCGAGATCTAAAGATGAATGCAGCTAGCGAAAACGCAAAGAAGCGAGAGCGTTCATTGTCTTTAGTGACGATGACGACGAGAAGGAAGACGACTGTGGTTCACCGAACACAGAAGAAGATGAGATCGTGTCGAACATTGATGTTCTGGTGCACAGGAATAAATTCCGCACTTTCATTGCTCGGTGCAATGACGTACCCAATGAGTTATTGTGAAGGTGGAATATGTAGAGGCAATCCTAATCGGTCGTGCGTGCTGCACGCGCGAGAAGAAAATTACTTATTTTGTCAAAAAAAGTAGCTTTGAAGTGAGCGCAACATTTTAATTTCATAGTTTGCCATTCTGCACATGCGTCTACTGCTTACGTACGTAATTTTCATTCCTCGGTTTGAGCACTGGCTTATTACCGCCAGTTTTTAATTACAACGATATTTCGAAATAACGAACAATTGTCGGTGGTCCCGCGTGATTCGTTACATCGAGATTTGACTTGGTATGCCTAAAATATACTGCATGCCACGATTCTTTTGATACGTGCTACGCATTGCTGGACTTGAAAAATCATGCACCCCTGCGTCCAACGACGACGATGGTTGAACGCGAAGCTTTCTGTGACGAATTCTTTGGTTGTCGTCTGAGTAAGTACCAGTGTTGTACACGTTCCTCAAAAACAGGAACGAAATCCCGTTCCTCGTTCCTTCATAATTTTGAAACCAGTTCCTGTTACAAGTTTCTGTATTGCGAAAGGAACGCGTTCCAGTTCCACTTCAAACTTTGGAACGCGTCGTTACATTAACGTTATATTTCATTTTTAAATTAAAATATGGTGCCAAATTCCTGAGACGAAATAAAGAGAGAAATTTAAAACTCACATCGAACTACGTATATGATAGAAATATGAACACCGCCGGCAACAGTTTATCTGGAGATAAAAAGAATCCAAAGAAACGCCCCTAGACGATTTTTTTTCAGGGAGCACCGGACAAACTTCAGGCATGTCTAACTGCAATTTTGGCGCTCGTCTATAATAGGTACAACACATGTGATACTTCCCACTTCGGTCTTACAAATTTGCAGTGAGGTTACTGCGCTTTAGATATTCGAATAGAAAGTTACTCACATGCAGGAACATAATTAAATGTCTTGCATTAGAAACCCCGTCGAAAGGAACAGTACATATGCATTTAATGAATGCTGATTTAATATAGCAGTTCATGTAAAATACCTTCCAAGCCCCTTCTCAGGGAATTTAGTAAGAGGATTACAAAAGTGGAGCTTTGCGGATCATACAGCACAAGTTTGCGAGTAACAAAACACAGCAGAACAAGTAATGACTACGAGGTTTGCAATCCAAATTTAGGTCAGAAGACGATGACAAGAAAAAAAAAAGCCAACAGTGTAGTCACACATGAAATCTACGCACAAGAATTACAAAGTATGCCGAAAACAGTCAAGATGGTAAATAGAGGAAACAACCAAAGATAGCCAAGTATGTGGACGACGCACGAATCAGTCGCAATGGTTGGAAATACGCATAAGGGAAAAGCACAGGAAATAACACGGAGCCTAATCATGCGCGTAAAACACATTTACACTATAACAAAATACAATAAGACACAAAGTGCGACACTATAAAGTAAAATAAACAAGCACAAATAAATAAAAAGTAGCTAAAAAACAAAAAAAAACGCGTACCGTGGTACAGAAATGACAGAAATAAGCATGAATCAATAAATTAAAAAACAAGAAAACACGTGTCGTGGTACAGAAACGACAAATTCTTTGGTTCTTCAAGCAGAAAAAAGTTAAGTATATAAAAAAGTTACAGGATATGGCAGAGCAGAACGAAAAATGTAGAACGAATGAAAAAATGGGAAAACAAAGGGGAAAAAAGTGCCCGACTGCATAGTCGCAACTAAGTAGAGTCCCTTGTTTGAACTCAATAAGAGTTGCATCTCGATGTTGGACTCAAACAGACGACCCCGTTTTTCGTCAACGCTTCGTTGGCGATGTTAAAGAGCCGATCAACGGAAGCGCTCAGTGAGGGTACTGACGTGTTGTACTTGAAGAAAAGTTGGTTCAGTGCCTCGAAGTTCTTCATTTGCGACATAAGGTGGTCAACTGGTACCAGCAGGTACCGCGACAGCTCATCCTGTGCCTCGGCTGAAATTCGGCTTGCTGCCAAAATGAAAAGAAATCCTCGAGCGCACACGAGGTGGCAAAAAATGCGCTGGATGGCTTGGTCACCACAACCAGCACTGTGTTTATATCGTTGGTCGCCTTGTCTCGCATAGAACTGTCTGGGATCCATGATGGCTTAAACCGCGAGGTTAAGCAACTGGCGACAACGAGCTCGCTTTCCTTTGAGGGGTCCAAACCTGCAATCCCGAACAATTGCCGGTGACCCTGAAATCCCGGTGACCCTTCGAATGACCTCACAGCGAGAGCAGATCCTTCAACAACAACGCACCCGCGGCTTGCGCGCACTAATGCGGTAATTATCCAGACAATATACGGTGGTTTCACGAAGTACCTGCAGCGCCGCTCGAACTTAGAAACCTTTCCCCGGCAGGGAACGGCCAGACGCGCATCCTGGCATCCCCAGACAAACCACGAAAGGTGAAAAGCATACTCACGGCTGCGCTATTCACCCGTCGAGAGCCACGTAAGCTCAACCGGCATGAAAGCAAGCACAAGCTGTGGTGCACTGCATGGTTATTCTTCTGCCTTTGGCCTTCGAGGAAGCACGTTCCGCTGAAGGGCGGGAAAAACATAGAAGCGACTTGTGGATTTCTGTAGTCGAGCCTTGGCATCAAAAACAGCCAATTCCTAGGGATGTAACGTTTGCACAAGGAACGCCGTTCCTGCCGTTCCTTCAAAAACCTAACGAGTTACAGTTCCCCCGACCCTTAATGTAACGGTGGCGTTCCTCCGTTCTTCCAAAAAGGAACCAGTTCCAGGAACGCCGTTTCTTGGAACGCCGTTCCGTACAACACTGGTTGGTACCGAGTTTCTACCATTTCGATATGCTGCCGGTAAAACCAATAGAAGAAAGTGGAAACCGAGGCGCGCTTGAATTCGAAATAAGAGACATTAAAAGCAAGCTTGAAGCGATAAATGAGGAGAGATATAGAGGTGCCATTGTACGAGCTCGAGCGTATAAGGTAAGGTTCTGGGAAATGCCAACAAAGCGTGCGCTATAGACGACGAAAAAAGATATGCCCAGCGAAATGAAATTAAAGAAATCAGCTACAAGGGAGTTACAGTGCGCGACAATGAAACAATCAAGCAAGGATGCCTTTGTAGACTACTTCCACACACTTCTCGGAAAAAATTGGCCGCGTATCTGCTCCTTTCGTTGCAAATGTCGTCAAAAGACGATAGTCTTTATCGGATTTTGCGAAGTAAATGCCTCCCTTCGCTTTCCCGCTCACCTCTCATGTTGTTCCTCTTGCGTCGCGCTCCTCCCAAGGTAAAGACGTCAAAGGTTTGCTTAAATCATTTAAAATATCCCGCGTTCCACTGCTCCAAACCGGGTGTCTCGATGCGAACGCTGCCGTACGGCGAAGACGCGCGTTAATCGAGGCGCCCTACTTCAACGTTTATAGAACCGCGTTTCCCAACTCCACGTGCGTTGCAAGCAGAACCTGGAACCTATCTCGTGGAACCTTGCGTAACTGTTGCCGGTTGATTTCTTAAAATGGCGCCAGAAGCTATAGTGGCGCGGGCAACAGCAGGCGACGGCGGAGTGAATTATTTTTCTGCACTTGATGAAGTATTTAATTTCGCAAAAGTCAAGCATGTTTGATTTTTTCATAAAAGAACACTGCAAATATCACTTCGGTATTGGTTTGTTGTCTCATATTTGCGTAATGTCTTGTTCTTCTTCAACAATGTTGACAAGTATGAACATTACACCGGACATAGACGGGTAGATTTAGCTGTGACTATATAAGACTATTGTGCAGGTATTGTTTTGCTTTGGCCGGGTGGCTGAATCGAGTCACAGACAGACAGACGGACAGACAGACATACAGACATACAGACAGACCAAAATTTCTGGGTTTAAGTAGCCCGAGAAAGACTATCGTCTTTAAAAGTGTTCCTATAGAAGAGAGTTTTAAGTCGGAATTTTTTACACTCAAGCCAAAGTTAGATGAACAGGTACGGGAGTACTTAGAGACACCATTTTCAGTTAAGGAAATAGGAAAATCCATAGATGAGTTGAGTTCCGGCAAGATTCCCGGGCCAGATGGTTTGAATGCTGAGTTTTATAAGGCATTTAAATTCGAGGCTTCCGCTTTCCTTAATGGGACCCTGCAACATTTTTTTCAACTTTTTTTTTTGAAATCTCAAATGCTTGCAGAACGTAGACAACCAACACACCCAGTACTTAGATTAGGGGGTCGCATAGTACCTCAGACAAAAATTACCGCTCTATGCCCATCAGGTAACTTGGAAATTCACTCAAAAGATTTTTCTCTGTTTTCCGGTCTCGACGTTCTTCGACGGCCCGAATTACGTCATTGAGGCCATGTAGCGACTGTTGGCAAGTTTTCCTTAAGTTGCAGCAATGAACACTTTTCGATAGCAACTTTAAAAATAAAGCCACAAAAACAAAGCAGAAACGGAAGGCGTATCTGGCGCGACGAGGAAATCACGCAGTACCGCTCCGTGCTGGCGATAACTGTAGCTTTCGCAGTGCTTCTAGAAGCGAAGGAAAGAGTGAAAGCGTTTATCGGAAGCGTTGAAGGGTCCCTTTAAACAAGTCTTCGATGAAGCGTATGAAAGGCACGTGCTACCATTGTCTTTCACGCAGTCACTCATTATTTTAATTCACAAGTATGAAGAAGCTGTGAAGCTTCTTTCTGTTAAGTCTTATAGGCTGTGAAGCTTCTTTCTGTTAAGTCTTATACAGTGAAATCTCGATATAACGAACTTCAGGGGACCGTGGAAAATTGCTCGTTATTCTGAAAGGTCGTTATAGTGAAAATCGCAAAATGTAAGAAAACAAATAGTATTTCAATGCCTAAAACGACCTACGTGTACAGCAGTGCATCCTTAGAGTCATTTTTCACACAAAAAAAAATGCACTAGTGATCATGAAACAAAGCACGTTCATTTAAAGTGGTTGGCGATTTTCATCTAGCGCGAGTAGCACAAGCTTCCTAGCACGAAGGACTCAAACTCTTACACATTCCTGGGGAGTGAATCAGTGGCCGTGCGGTTTTTCCCCGGACATGTGCGGAGTTTTTGTATGCTGTCCACCACATCCACAGTCGTCGCGTGCTCGTCGTAGTCTTCGAGTGCTGTTGCGGCACCCTCAGAGGCATCGTTGTTCATGCCGTCCTCACTGTCATCTTCACTTCTTCATCCTGAACGCTCACGGTCTGGGCAATGTCCTCTGTTGTCAGCTCCGCTGATGTCCGTGAAGATCCAGCAAGCCACGTGAGCAGGGGCGGAACGTAGAAAAAGTTGGGGTGAGCGCGAATAGCGCGGCCGCGGCTTTCGGGACGGAGAAGGCTACCCATGCTTCATTTTTTCTCTTCTCCTCACTTTTTTTCTCCCTCTTGCATCGGCTGCCGCATTCCGCGGAGCAAGTTGCAAGACGTCCTCTTCTTCGCTGCGCTTTGCCGTGTCGTCTACTAGCACACTGCCCCGGTTGCCGCGATTGTTTAACGGACTTCTAAGAGTCTCCGGCCTTGAAACTAAATAAAACGATCGTTATTTTGAAACGTTCGCTATTCTGAAGTACGTTGTAGTGAAATAATTTTACATTAAAACTATAAGCAGTCGGCGTGGGATTTCTTAAACGCACGTTAATCTGAAAAGTTCGTTAATGTGGTGTTCGTTGTACCGAGGTTTTACTGTAGGCCCATCAGCCTTACTAACGTTGATTATAAGATATTCATGAAGGTGTTGGCAAGAAGTTTGAAGTCAGTTATCCAGCAATTGGTTGGGTCACACCAGACGTGTGGGATAAGAGGGCGTACCATATGTACCAGTACACACGTAGCCAGGAGTATCTCAAAGTGTTGTGATGCCTTTGAAAGTCGTGTTGCAATGTTGCAACTAGACATGGAGAAAGCATTCGATAGGGTGTTGCATGAAGTTATGACTGCGATATTAGAACACACAAATGTTGGCACCATCATACTAGAAGGTCCCAAAATGGCATATGCAAACTGCAGAACACGTACTGTTGTAAACAAAGAGTTTAATGATAATATTGAGGTACGTTCCTCTGTGAGGCAAGGCTGTCCGTTGTCACCGCTGCTTTTTGTCTTATACCTAGAACCATTTTGTTTAAGTATAATTAACTTGGTAACCGAGACATCAGGGCATTTACACTTCAATCCAGCCATGTTAAGGTGCTGGCATATGCAGACGATGTAGCTATATTTTGTGGTTACCAGGAAAGTGTACGCACAGCGGTGAAAATCACGAACTCTTTCTGCAAACTGACTGGTGCTGTTATCAACTGGGATAAGACCTTGGGTTCATGGCACAAAGCAATGCAGCAGCCGCTTTTCAAAACATTAAGTGGTCGGAGTCACCGAACAGTTACCTTGGTTTGTCGCTCGAGCCCTATTGTGAAAATTTACAGTATTGGGAAGAAGAAACAGAAAATGTGAGAGAAAATGTGAACAAATGGCAAGGACGCGATCTGTCTATGTTCGCCCGAGCCACTGTGTGTAATATTTTTTTGACCGTGAAGGGGGGGGGGGGGGGGGTTGTTTTGAAGATATCGATGATGGCACAACAACCGATTTCACGACACTTTGTTGTGCTCTAGATAGCCGTTTTTTTCTTTTTTTTAAGGTGCTTCTTCCTACAGCGAACCTTATAGCCCATGTGCAAGTGCTGAGAATTAAACTCCCACTATTTATGAACTTGCGAATGACCTTCCTGTCGGTCTTCCTATTTTTTCATGTATCTCAAGAGAAGATATTGGACGACAAGACTTTCGACATGCGCACGGATCTCACCAGCCTGGTAAGGCACCGTTCTCTAAGGATTGCACAGGGCTGGTAAACTTATGACCAAGAATGCTTTGTATCTTCAGTTATGGCCACTTAATTTTGACCCTGCAGTTGTTGAAAGTTGTTTGAAAAGAGGTATTATTATTAGTACATGAGACGTCCAGAGTGGAGCTTCAGATTATTCGCGCTTGGGCTCAAAACACAGCGGGTAGGCAGAGCTGACCGCCTTCGTACATTGCTGAGTAGTACTTCAATTTGATGCGACAATAGTGGGCCACTAAGTCCGCAGGGGAAGACGGGTTGATCAGATTTTCAATGTATGGGTCATTAGAGGTCAAGGTGAAATGAGAAAGGCGGTGGAAGCGGGCGGACAAACTTGGGGAGAATGATTATGAGGATGGAAACTAAATAAAAAATAGTCTTAACCTGGTATTCTGAGTCCTTCCTCCACTCGATCTTCCAGTGGAGGAGGTCTTTGAAATCGAATGGGGGTACTTAGCGCAAAAAAGACGAGAACGGTGGCAGACGAGATAGACGCTACCGCCTGTCTTGTCTGCCACCGTCCGCGTTTTTTTTTGCGCCAAGCCCCCCCCCCCCCCCCCCCCCCCCTTTCAGTATGTACAAACTAGCCCAACAACACGTTTTATTGAACTCCTGGAAATCGATTTCCCTATGCATAATCAGTGCGGACTCCTACTTTCAGCCGAGTGCAGGGAGCAAATGGAGTGGATGGAAGACTCAGAATACGGCCCCTAGTCTTCGTTCCCGGTTTTGGGAAGATTTTAGCTTGAGCCGAAAAAAAAAAATCTGCGTGGTTTCAGCTATGTACATTTTCGTCTGGCACTTTTAAAAAGGACCCGCCGCGGTGGCTCAGTGGCTAAGGCGTTGTGCTGCTGAGAACGAGGACGCGGGTTCGATTCCCGGCCGCGGCGAGCGCTTTTCTGGTGGAGGCGAAAAGCAAAAACTCCCGTGTGTACGAGATTTCGGCGCACGTTGAAGATCCCCAGGCGGTCAAAATTAATCCGGCGCCCTCCACTACGGCGCGCCTCATCGCCTGCGCTGCGTCGGCGCGTTAAACACTGCAATCAATCAATCAACTTTTAAAAAGGTTCAGTCTTGCGCCGGAAAAAATAAAAATTTAAGAATGTGAATTCTGAGCTTACCTCGTACCTGCTGCTTGTTTGGCTTCCCATCGGCGGCCGGTAGTCTCCTGAGGGGACGTTTTTCTTAACATCGTCAAGTGAGCCAAGAAGGCGGCTTTTTCTGGTGTTGCAGTAATAACGATTGTTGGAAATCTAGAAGGTGAACAGTCACACAAGTATAACGAGTGTCAGTTGCCGTAGGCTCTGAGCATTGTTCACTGTTACAGGAAAAGAAGTTTCTTTTTGCGAGAAGAAAATAATGAACAGCGGAGCGGTTTACGCCATCGCAAGTTGTCCAACGCGAACCGAAATCCTCTAATCAGAAAGAGAGAAATGCGTCCCGTGTGGGGAATTGAACCTGGGTCCTTTGCGTTGCGAAAAAGGCTTCTATCCGACTGAGCTATTGCATTCTGAGCACGCCGCACTATGCCCTTTGGGAAGGGAGAGGGGCCGCCAGCTCGGCTGTTTCTCCAGCCTTGCACCACTAGTGAAAGCGGCGCCAATTTTTTATACTTGTGCCCTTAAACTAATGAACATCGCTTCTACGCAACTACGACTTACCATGACCACATCGATTGCCTAAAGCGTCTGAGCGTTGTCGGAAACTCGCGCATGTAACTGAAGAAGTTAGCTGCATGACGACGGGCACAGTAAACTGGAAAGCACCCAGTTTCAATGCCGAAAGACAGACCTGGGAAGATTCACGAGGTTCAGATATTGCCAGACCACCAAAGACCTAAGTTTACCTAAGCATCGTTATTTAATAAGGTGAGATCCGACACTCTCGACGGCGCTGGGTTCCGTTTGAACTTGACTCCATAGAACCTCAATTGTTGAGTGAAATGTTTCAAGTTCAGCTGTAGAGGGTTCCGGCAATCGAGCTTCAAACGAGGTCTATGTTAGTCTCTGCCCGCTTACGACGTGTAACAAAATGCAGCAGAACACTGTTTGTAAGTTTACGGTTATTGTGTGCTCTCGGCGCTGTGAAAGCTTGGCCCCACTGAGGTTGTTTTCTTTTTACTGGAATACACATTTTCTCAGACCATAATGTGGGTTTGTCACAATCTCTAAGAAAATCTGTCGACTTGTTTTGCCGATTTCATTTCTACATTATTATCCGAGAATGTTCAATTCACGAAACATCGTTAGAAGTTACAACGTCTGTCACGTGGCTGCCAAATGTTCATCTGCACAGGTCAGCAGTACCACGCCCTCAATTCGGTAGAGCAATTCGCAGCAGACATGCGGTTTTTATGCCGTGTTTTTTGTTGCTTTCTCAGCGGTGATACCCTTCTCATAACCGACAACTGCAGTTGGTCGAGCTTCGGCTGTTAGCGGATTTTCCTCCCCAATCTTGCGAAGTCTTTCCACCATTCTCAGGCAAATATATGCCACCCTGTGGAGGCGTCAACGGGCAGGTGATACCGGCAGGTGCTGTCAGGAGCCAACGGGCAGGTACTATCAGAAGAATAGGAGAAGGAATAATTTTTATTGATATAGAGCAAACGTTTGTTTGCTTCCTGAGCTGGTGGCGCCCTTGGCCCAAGGCACCAGAGTCTTGCGCCGCTTTCTGAGCCCTGGTGATCAGCTGACATGGCTGACCAGCTCGTCTCTCCGATCCGAGCTGGTCAGCGCAACGTTCCATTGTCCAGGGGACCATTTGGGAATTAGAGGGACAGATTGGATGTTTTCGCAGGCCCATGTGATGTGGTGGAATGATTCGTGGTGGCAGTGAGGGCATTTGTTTGAGGGGAGCTGGCCCGGGGAGATGGCGCGTAACAGGTTGACTTGCGAATGTGAAGCTATGTATGCACTGCGCTTAAGCGTCAAGCTCGAGCCCGCTGTTATATTTACGTTGTGTTTACAAATGGGGCTAAAAGTTAACGGGAAGGTAGCAAGCACATTGTCGCACCTGTATTCGTGAGCTATACGCTATGTGTGTAGAGTGGCTCGTGTTTCAGAGGTGATCGTCATCTCCAGGCGACTCGGCACCAGGGGCGCCTGAACAACGCCTGGTACCTGCTCACTACGCTGGTCGTCATCGTTCTCGTGCTCCTTCCCATCATGGTCGTGACCCGCGCGAAAACCCAGATGAGCTGCGCCTTCGTGCGCAGGTGGCTCAGCCTGCCGAGACGCAGGGACACCGTCACGCCGTTAACCATCTGCACTGCAGTGTTTGCCGCCCTCATCACGTGAGTGGGACTGACAAAAAAAAAAAAAAAAAACTGCAACGAAGCTGCTCCGCGCACCTTTTCCAATCGCAAACTTTTTCCCTTCAGCAGCCGATTTGTGATGCTCACCCCAAATATCGTCTTACCTAATTAAATAAGTCACGAAGACGAAATACAACTTTGTTTAATTTGAAAGAACTAGCCTTTGGAAACCCACGAAACTACGAAACTATAAATTAATGAAAAATGCAGGAAGCTCGCACCAACGCGTAAGACTAGAAGGTAGCGAAGCTGTACGTAACCTTCAGCGGCCGACCTACTTCATCTTCGCTGCCGCAATGACTTTTGCTCCATCGTTTATGCTATAAGTGTGAGCTTCCCTTATTTTATTGGAAGGGACAATCATTGGACATCACCTTGGAGGGGCGTACGCTATGACCTGTTTTTCTCGTTCCGAGCAAGTGTTTCCCCGATTACGTTGAACGCTGGAGTCTTTCTCGTTCCGAGCAAGTTTTGCCACGATTACGGCGAACGCTGGAGTTTTTTTTTCCCAATCTTGGCCAATCTCCCTAAGTGCTTGGCTTGACAAACGTGCGCCGGGGACGCTGGGCTGTCGCCACGAGGCACGCGCCCACGAGCGCTAGGCATTTTCTTGGTTTTGTTAACTGTCGGACGGTCGCCGCGAGGCCCGCGGTATTTTCGGTGTTTTTAACCGCCGACAAGACAAATTGCGATTTGCTATAAACGGCGTTGAAAATACTTTCAACTTTCTCACTATATGACACTAGCAGTGACAGTAGAGAGAACACTAAAGACACAGTTATGAGCCTGTTAACTCTTCCGTTACGGCGGAAAAACGGCCGATTTTGAGTGCTTCCACAAAACGTTTTTTTTTCTCTTGAGCTACTGGACACACTTAGCCTTGCTATGCATGAAATTGTAGCATGAAATTGTAGCATTGAAATTGTAGTAATCAGAAAAAAGCCCTCAAGAAAAGTATAAGAAAAACACAAATCGGCAATTTTACCTAGACGAAACAATATTTCAGGAATTTTAAGATATACAAAATGTTCCTACGTTTCTTGGCTATGATTATATATATATATCAACAGTGTACACCACGTTTTGGATTTTTGAGGGCCCGTCAACCTAGCGCAACTGACGGATGTATCACGCCGCGAAGGCACTCAAGGGTGAGTGAGTCTCTGTAAAATGTGCATCCAAGTATACTCTTTTGTGTTCTCGCACAAAATCTTTATCAGTTCGGTGGTAAAAAAAAAAAATCCAGCATCGCACCTGAACCCTGCAGGGCTAATCTGACACGAGCGCCAGGTTATCTTGAAGGTAATAGCGCGATACGGCGCGGTGCATTTGGCAAAAAATCCTGGCCGTACCTTGTCGAGACCCTAAACACCAAATCAAAACCGCAGTCGTCACATAAGAAGCACGTTTTATTTATAAATACAGCGCGGAGTCGCAACGAAATTACCTGCCAGCGCTTGTTGAAGTGCGCGGCACCTGAACCGGAGCTTCGTCGTCCGAACGGAAATCTGAAGATCCCACATCATTGCTTGACCCCTCACTGCTGCTGGAATCAGAAAAATCGACAGCAGGAGCTGCCGAAGTGCTTGCTACAGCAGTGCGACAGTGCGGAAGGCGGCGCGCACCCGACGCCATTTTTCCTCCTGCTGCCCTCTACTAGAGTGTACTAGAACTCCTTCTAGTACACCACGGCCTCCGCGATCGGCTGCCGGCGGCGCGCCGTTGCTCCGGCCGTCCCATTCGGCGCATCCCCCAGCAAAAACCTGTAATTTGGCTAACTCCACAACGCGCCGCGAGGTGGCGGTGTTAGCCGATGGTTCGGCAGCTCGCACCGACTCCTCTCGGCGGCTTTGCGGGGCCTCAGTTGCTGCGTGTCTTCGTTGCCGGAATTCGCGTAACTGTGTTGCAGCTTTATTTTTTTTTTTAGCTGATCAACCAAACGACCAGGTCATGATGTCCGCTTGTCTCAGAAGCTTCAAGGTATAGCACTGAAACCAAGATATGTCACTGTACGGCGAAAAGTTAATCGCGTTGTGATTGTTGCGTTTGATCGGTGCAGGACGTTTCGGTGCGGACATTCAGGCGCGCGGAAATTTGGGTGCAAAAACTTTTCGGCTACAGAATTATCGGGTGCTTCCTTGTTGGAACAGCCGTTATATTTCTATTTCCGCATAGGGTGGGTTATGGATAACAATCGAGAACAGTGATTGCATTTGTATATGGGCGCCGTGTTTGATTTCTGCCAGTTATTGTTAGAAATTGAAAATTTGTATATTTTTGTTTGCTACCTCGTTCAGGGAACACCTGTTATGCAGCCTAGTAATTATATTCTTGCGAACATGCTTTTTTTTAATTTACTACAAGATTTTAATTTACATTCGTTTTTTGCGGCATGCAACTCAGCTAAGACAATTAGCCGCCGTTTACGATGGTATAATTCATAATGCTTTATGCAGTTTCTCTAAATAAAACGCACACCTTCACTATCCAAAGAAAGCAGCTCAGGCATTCTGAATTACCCCCCCCCCCCCCCCCCAACGCAGAAAATCTATAAGGAGTTTTATGTAGGTTGTGCTGTCAAACTCAAAAGATTTTGCAAACACTGTTGTCGCCAGCTTTTTTTTTTATATACGGACAAGTCTAGGATATTGACGTAGAGGAAGAACTGGCCTTTTTGAAAGCAGCTGCAGCTATTATATATCCTAAATACTGATAAAGCGCGTACTGCTTGCGCGTACAAAGCACAGATTTTGCCTCATATAAAACGTTGCCCTCTGTTCACGTGCCCAGCAAGGAATGATGAACATACGCTACAACCACTCTGTCCATATGGCTAAGTTTGTGAGACCACTGCTTGCCAATGTTGGTGCAACTGTCACGGACTAGGGTGCATTCCGGAAAAAGAGTGGTTTCTAAGCCCCGGTATCACAAAGTGCTTCATGTGTGAACTGTTCTGTTTGTCAAGGCATGCAGATGCCTTGAAAGCGTACATTTGTGAACATAAGGGCAGTGTAGTTCGTAAATAGACGTTCAACAAAAACTAGACAGCTCTTGGACGAGCGTTCAGTAGACATTTGGTTTCTAACTTTTAGATGTGCTTCGAAATCAGTAATTAGAAATTTAAATGTCTTGGATATTCAATCCAAAAGAGGCAAAATTGGGCGTGCCTGTGGCAACCGAAATACGTTAAGAATGCAATGAAATCGGGGTGCATCTGCCTTCAAGGTTTTTTTTTATTTGTTGCGACTGAAATTGAAACCGTAACTTCCTTAACGCGCATGTGTAAAACAGATAGCCGCATTCCTTGATGCTATCGCTCAGCGTAATACTCCTTAAACGTGTTAATCCTAAAAATAGGGCGGGTGCTTCCACCCAGCAGGCAATAATTCGAAGGCTACATAAGAGCACAGCCATCCATCGTGGGTTTGACGCGATCGCGCCTTTCGCTCTACTGAACTGCATTGACCATGCAGATTGTATAAAATACGTTATACGTTATAAAGCGATTAGTAAGTTTATAAAGCGAACTGAACGTTATTTACGCGCCAGAAATTTTCCATTGGTAGCAGCGAATATTTTCCGTGTGTCGAGGGCGTCATGCGGCACATATTAAATAAGTCGTATAGCTGCAATCCTAGCTAAAACGAAAATATTATCATGTTCCATGAGTCGCTTTGCATCCATGACATCAGGTATGCTTTCTTTTTACTGCGATACGAAGAGCGAAAGTTGACGAAACGCCATTTCGAGGAGCGCTGCAGCACACACGGGGTCTATTCGATTCAGCCTGCACCTCTTGAACCAGTTCACAGCGGTGCAAAGTGGGTTCCGCCATTGGCGGAACCAGCTCTGCACTTTTGTCGTCTGCTTCTGCACGTCCTCGGCAGGGAGTGCAGGCAAAGCCGTGAACTCGTCCTGCACCCGTCTGCACCACCAGTGAATCGAACGGCGCGGTTCAGGTGCCGCGAGCTGCACCACTGAAACGAACGGCGAAGTGCTGCACCGCCTGAACTGGTTCACGTGGTGCAGGTGAAACGAATAGACCCACGGCTTTCATTTCAACCATCGGCTCCGCGCGCCGCGGTGCGGGCGAAACGCGCGGCCACGCCCCCTTTTCAACTTACGCTCTCTCCGGGCGATTGGGACGGCCGGAGCAACGGCGCGCCGCCGGCAGCCGATCGCGGAGGCCGTGAGTACACTCTACCTCTACCTTCGGTTCAAATTCTCTCGCTACACCGCCACCACACGAGACACATAAACAAACGAAACCGAAATTGAAAAAGAAGTTGCCAATGAACACACCAGATGGCAATAGTTGTCTGTGGAGCGCGGGTTTCAGATTTTGTGGGAGATTTGAAATCATCGGACGCAGGCTTCCGATTGCCTATGGCGCCGTCTTGAAAGAGTTAACTGCGCGTTAACGTTCAAATGGTGTGATCAAACTGAACTAGATGACCCACGGCATTAGTCGTGTTAATTGGCGATGGGAAAGGTCAGCGACCGCCCAGCGCACAAACGAGATTCTGTGACGTCATAGAGAAATAACCGGAAAGTGGCTCGGGAGTTTATACTGGATTCCGTGTTTTCTTTAATAATAGAGAGTTTTAGCAGTCCGTTCGTTACGTTCGTTACGTTGCTACCGGGTTAACCGGGACCCGACTGCGCATGCGCGCGTACGTACCGGGTTCTTTCCGTGGAGTGAGACGGAAAACGTGTTTTAGCACTCCGTAGCGTCGTACCGTTCGTTCCGTGTGAAGGCTGATTAGCCGAGTTGTTGCAAAAATCCACACGCTAAAAATACGTAAATAAACAACGCAGTTTCCCCTAAAGCATTGCAAATCTAAAATAAATTGCGCTCGGCCGGACGCATTGTGGAGGCAGGGGCTGCGGCGGCGGCGACGGCACCAGAGCGAGCGCAGGCAGCGTTGCTCGAGGCAACGCCGTCTGCTCGAGGTTTCGGCGGTTTCGGTTGTGATCGGGTGCTGTCGAGAAAAAAAAAAAAAAAAAAAAACACGTGCGACCGGCTAACGGCGGCGCTACGAATACGCCCCCCCCCCCCCCAAAAAAAAAAAAAAAAAAAAAAAGGTGTTTTGGTAGCCAAAAGTCACGGCGGGCTTTCAAGGAATCAGGTGGAGCTGTTCCTCAGCTGTCGGAAAAGTGTCCTCGCCGGTGTGTAGTACCAGACTCCGGTAGTACGTACGACTGTGCCGCGCCCATTCACGCCGGTCAGCGTAGTTGCGGTTAGTGCTGTCGGCGCAGTTTTCTTGCTTTTATCGCAGGTATCTACCTGACTGAGGAGTAGGAAAGCAAGCTAAACGTAAGGGATAGATGGGGCGGTACACCCCTGCAAGTAGTCGCACACATGAGTGTTTTGGCGTCGTCCAATACGTTGTTTTGTTTGTTACAGCTCAAATGGTGAGGTGCAACAATAATCGCAGGCTGAATAACAGAAAAACAAGCAGCTGTGTGCAATGCAGGCAAGCGCAACTCCAGTTATTCAGGGTGCACTAATCATGGTGAATTGTAAAATTTAGCTTGCAACCAACTTTTACAATAAAAAGTATTTGTTTTGAGCAGTTTAAAATTTATTTACAATATTTTAAAACACGGTTCTGCTAAAACACGGTTCTCACAAAAGAAAGTGAACAGAACAGAAGGCAAACTTCACGGCAACATTCACAATAAACAACCCAAACGAAATTATAACACTGGCACCATTGTGCGCATTTTCCAGTTCCTGGCTTAGTCTTTGTAGAGCCCCGTGTGTCATCGGTGTGGGTGCGTTTACAGCTTCGCAGTCCAACCACCGCGTTGATTGGAGCCATTTTTTTAAAATAAACGCTTGTTATCACACGTCAACAGGCCAAACTTTTCACACGAACTGTAGCTAAGTGTGTGCATTTCGAAGTAATCTCTCTCGGAGAAGCAGAACAGCCTTCAACACATCAATAATCAAACCTCACCCGCCACCCTTTGAAGACAAGGTGAAGCTAATACAATCTGGGGGATTGGAGGTCTCGAGGAGAAATTACTCCTTGAATTAAGAGGATATAGGTATTTTTGTAAAGTCCTAGTATTCCAGCAACTTCTATAGAATGAATGCGGGTGTTACACGTAAACTCAAAGAAAAGTTCACTTGTGGAACACCGCACACAGTCTGACACAGTAGCCCTGTACTACTCGCTTCCGACCAACTATATTGGCGTGTATATCTTCCAAGTCCACCAATGATATGTCTTCAGCCTCATGGGTACTCGCAACTCCGTTGTCAGGTGGCAAAGAAGAGTGTCGCACACGCAGCACCCGTTGTGAACACCGACTTATCCCCGTGAGCACGCAAACTTCGCAATGGGAAGGCGCGCGCCGCGGTCAGCAGCTCAGCCGGCTCAGCCACGGAACAGGGAGGATTGCGCAACTCGCTCTTCGTTGTCTCACGTCGGGACAAAATTATTTTGGCTTACTTCCGGAATAACGAAGCGGAAGTCACGTGATGTTGACTGGGCCGCTGCCCCGTCAACATCACTCCATGGGGCAGCGTAAACGTTGCGTCTGATACTATGCATTAACACTGTTAGGAAAAACAAAAATTTCTCTCTGTTTATGATATTTTATGGCCATAACTATGAAGTTACCGTAACACTGTAACTTTGATGTTCCTAGATACGAAACTGACTATAAACTCTGGCTCTCATCCGCTACCTCGCAAGCTCGAGGCAACGCCGTCTGCTCGAGGTTTCGGCGGTTTCGGTTGTGATCCTGTGCTGTCGAAAAAAAAAAAAGTGCGATCTGCTAACGGCGGCGCTACCAATACGCCCAAAAAAGGTGTTTTGGTAGCCAAAAGTCACGGCGGGCTTTCAAGGAGTGAGGTGGAGCTAGCTGTTCCTCAGCTGTCGGAAAAGTGACCTCGCCGGTGTGTAGTACGACTGTGCCGCGCCCATTCACGCCGGTCAGCGTACGTAGTAGCGGTTAGTGCTGTCGGCGCAGTTTTCTTGGTTTTGTCGCAGGTATCTACCTGATTGAGGAGTAGGAAAGCAAGCTAAACGTAAGGGACAGATGTGGCGGTACACCCCTGCAAGTAGTCGCACACATGAGTGTTTTGGCGTCGTCCAATACGTTGTTTTGTTTGTTACCTGGTCCCCCCCCCCCTCCCCTTGCATAGTACGCGTGCCTGTGTGGACACAAGGTCGTTGTACTGTATCTGCTATTCAAAGGTAGTAACTCTGAACTTCTGTGACTTAATCGTACTATACTCGGTGACAACTTAAGAACGGCAGCGGTACTCGCAACTTCGTTGTCAGGTGGCAAAAAAGAGTGTCGCACACGCAGCACCCGTTGTGAACACCGACTTATCCCCGTGAGCACGCAAACTTCGCAATGGGAAGGCGCGCGCGCCAGGGTCAGCAGCTCAGCCGGCTCAGCCACGGAACAGGGAGGATTGCGCAACTCGCTCTTCGTTGTCTCAAGTCGGGACAAAATTATTTGGGCTTACTTCCGGAATAATGGAGCGGAAGTCACGTGATGTTGACTGGGCCGCTGCCCTGTCAACATCACTCCATGGGGCAGCGTAAACGTTGCGTCTGATACTATGCATTAACAGTGTTAGAAAAAACTTCTAACAAAAATTTCTCTCTGTTTGTGATATTTTACGGCCATAACCATGAAGTTACCGTAACACTGTAACTTAGATGTTCCGAGATACGAAACTGACTATAAACTCTGGCTCTCATCCGCTATCTCGCAAGCTCGAGGGTTGGCGCAGGTGACGACATGGTCGCGCGCCGTTCACGTGGAGGAATGGCCTTGGCCTTGCTCGATTGAAGCGCTAGACACCTGTACGATTGGTACACGCGATTCGTATGCGAGTGATCGTTACGACTGTCACCACGACTAGTCGTACGCGTGAATTTGAGACACATGGCCTGATGCGGGTGTGCGCCTCGTCGGCGCCGCTCCGGCCGCTGTTTTTGCTCCATGGTCAACTACGACGATCGCTGAGCTGAATTTGTAGATTCCACGCGTTTGTACGCAAGAAATCGATAAAGCAGGCAATCGTGAAGCGTTTTCTGCATCGGAAACAGTCCGCGCACACGCCGGTCGCGCCTGCCAGCTCGGCACACTCAGCGGCTCGAACCGGCGCAGACCATGGTAGCAACCGCTTGTCGCTGCTCTTCCGAATCAATCTGATCGCTAAAACGAAGTACCACCTGCGAGAAAGTAGGTGTTAGTGTGGTGAAAAATTGTGCTAGGGATTGTTCTCAGGGCTTATTTTAAAAGCGGCGATCACATATCTGCCGCGATGCAAGCCTATGCTTACCGGCCGTGGATGCCACGGCGCGCGGTGCGCCGAGCGGCCGAGAGATGGCGATACCTGCGCGGAAGCATCGAAACAGGCTATGCAGATGTCTCGGTCACCGATCGCTCAAACGGCAGTTGTAGCTCAAATAGTTTCACATGCGAGAAAGGGGATGATAGTGTGGTGAAAAGTTGTGTTACGGATTGTCATTCGCAGTTGCACAGATAGCGGCGATCAAATATTCGCCGGGACGCTAAGCCTAAAGTTTCCAACACCCGAGCCGACCAGAGCAACGCAAGTCGGTTGCGGGCTCCGGATACGGTAACACGGAAGCAGAGCGCCGGGAGAGACGCCGGTCGCGTACGGAACAAATGGCGCATGCGCAGTCGGGTCCCGGTAAACCCGGTAGCAACGTAACGAACGGAACGGCCGGAGCAGACGTACTGCTAAAACGCTCTAATATCTCGATTGTTTGTTTGGCGTTTGCGATAAAACTGGTATCATTGTTGTCAGGATAAATCAGCCTTTTAATGAACCTAACTAAAATGTTGTTTTATGGCCCTTTTAATACCTAATTACTTTTTAATGAAGAAATCATATTTTGTCTTCGTGGCTTGTTTTAGAACTGAAATTTCAATTCTTTAAACCTGGGGAATACAGGGGCATTTCTGGACCGTGTTGCACTGCGGGATTGTGTCAAGCTGCTTCTTTCGGTAGTTTTTACCCACAGTCTCCTCCTTCACTTGAAGGAAAATATAGCACTATTATTACAGTAGCCGACCGTTTTTTTGGACTCCAAAAATTCGGACTTGCTCGATATTCTTGACTTTCCCGAGGAACCTCCAGTTGTGTTATAGGGGTAATGTATATGAACAATGTATGTTTCGGACAAAATAAAGCCAAAAGTTCGATTTTGGGAAAAAAATTTCCGTGGCAGAGCGACGGTGCGACTTCAGGACGACGCCATTTTGAATCCTAACCACCTGGCTAGTTTCGGATTAGCAGAGGACTCCGTCTTGAGTTCCGCCGGGGTAACCAAATTTGACCTGTCGCGACATTTCGCGAGTTTGCTGCCGCGGACAGCAACTTACAGTTGTGCGCCGAGCTAACGGACGTCATGTGCAAAGTGACCGCGCTTCCGCAAAGCGACTCTGACTTCGACGAAGACACTCCAGAGCGCCCGCAACCCTCAACGCAGGACATTGCCAGCGCATTGCGCATTGGCGTTGTTGTACAATGTTTACGAAGAAAACGTGACGTTTGGAGAGGTGCAAGCAGATGTTCTCCCACGAAGGAGTAATTTAAAGCAAGGAGCCATTGTCGACTTCTTCAGTCCTGCTTAATGAAATATAGTTTGTTTTTTTGCGAGTCGCGGATTTTTCGGACTGCTCTTTTATTCGGACTACTTTTCGTTTCCCTCCAGGTCCGAAAAATCGGTCGGCTACTGTATTACTATTATACGCGCAGCTGGATCGTCTAGCCGACTGCGCCAATACTAATGGAGCTAGCACAGTCCAGTAATGAAATGGATCCGCCTAGGGGAAATTTAAGAAGGCGGAATTTTTCGGAAAAACTGCATGAATTGTAGGAGCTTCATTCGATATCACGCATGGCAAATTCTCCAAGCACGACGAATTCAACGCGGCTTTCACGTTTCGAGCATGTGTAAAATGGTAAATATTTTTACTGACACAGCAAAAGCACCATACTTTTACGTTGTGACCTCGTAGTTTAGATAAGCGTGCGAGCATGCGTCTTACAAATAGGTGCATCGTCTTCATACATGGATATCCGATCCGAATAAATGCATTAGACAGCACCAAAGGCGGCTTTTCGTGCTAACTGACGCCTACGGGACATCGAGCGCTGGCTGGTCCATCTGAGAGAAAGAAAAAAAAAAGAAAAATTACTCCCACCTCCCCTCGCGGGAACCCCTGTGTAGATGCGACGCATAGGAAGTTCCGTTGTTGTTTCCGTTAGGTTGATTCTCCCATCGCGTGAAACGTGCCGTGAACCCCCTGCCGCGGCTATGACGCGACGTTGCGCGGCTTGACGCAACACAATCCACTTAATCCAATCCAATCCAACCCAATCCAACCAAATCCAACCCAATCCAATCCAAATCCAAATGAAATCAAATCCAATCCAATCCAATCCAAGCAAAGCCAAGCCAATCCAATGCCCCTTGCGAGCGAGTGTTCGCTATCGGAGAGGAGAGGGGGTGAGCGGCGGAGAGCGGCGGAGAGCGCAGCTCGCGCGGCGAGGAAAATGGGGGAGGGGTGTGGACGGACAACGACAACGCCGTATGGAGGGACAAGGCGAGTGAATGAGATGCCGTCGCATCTAAAACAGTCACGATTCAACGACAAAGGTGCGACGAGACGATGCGCAGCACTGACATGACCCATGGCCAGCGGCTAAATATACTAGCGATTATTTAAGTACTTTTCTCAGGCATAAGCCCGCACTCAGTCGACCTTTTTAGGGGAAGCCCCCAATGTGAAGAGAATGAGTGCCTGCAAAGCGGAAGTTTACACATATGGGAAATGCAGCTGTATACGACTACACAGGAAGACTTTCACATTGGAGGATTTCAACGGTTCGATGTGCACGTCGAGTTGTCGATCAATTTGCTCCCACACTGACAAACTGTTAGCATCCTGGTTACAATATTTCGCAAAACGAGTGCCCTATAAAATGACGATGGTCCCAGGTTCGAACCCACGACAAGGGCGAGGTTTCCTTCAAGCACGAAATTTTCTGGTAAACAGCTCTCCTTTGTAGTCGTGTGGTGGCATTTAGGACGCATGTAAGCTTTTTCTTTGCAGGAACATGCTGACGTACGTGCGTGTGGACACGCGCGAACACATACACATGCATACAGCGACCGCAGAGATGACAGACAAACGGACACTGACTGACTGACCCGCTGATATACGCATGCACACACAGACGCACGAACGTAGCAGACACTCATGGTTGCGGGTAGACCAGGCACACACGCACACAGAGATACAGTCGAAAACACATGCAAGCCCAGCAGAAAAAACTGGGTGAGCCCGTAGCTATTTGCTTCTCTGTTGAAACAACGCGTGAAACAGTAGAACCTACATACAGAATAACGCTAGGTTCCACAAAACTATTCTGTTTTGGAATAACGATTTCTCAGCTGTAAATATAGATCTATGATATTCCTGTCACGATCTGTCTGAGCAGAGAGATGGCGCAACTGCGCATGACCAGAGCGTCCCTGAATGACACGAACAGTATAGCGTTCGTCCCTCTGCCGAAGCAAAAATGTCAACAGCTACATTCTGTTTTGTCCTATCTCCGTGCTGCAAAAACGGGTCCTAACGGAAGTCATTCCGTCAAAGGTCGCTCTTCAACTGAATTCGGCATCTCTTCCGTAGAACCGGTTTTCGAAAGAACGGAGCACGGAAGGGGTTCCGTAAAACCGGTTATCGGCATAACGGACGGCAGTCCATTGTGGTAAGAGTTGGGGCCCGTTTTGCACCATGGAAAAATACCAGAATGTTAGATTTAACAGTGGCCTCTATCTTTTCAGAATGTTCTACACTTTTCACATATGTGCCTTTATGGCAGTCGAAGATGGCGTCGACCACATGCAGGCCAGGACTTGGGAGATCCGGAAGGACATGCGTTCTTTCCTCAACAGCATGAACTGTGTGAGCGTCTTCCATCAACACTTGCCCAAGCCTTCGGACAGTGTTCCTCCTTTCCGAGCGTAGTAAAGTTTCGTGTGTGACGAAAGCTGGTTTAAAAGAAGTGCGAGCAAAAACGTCGCGTATGCGAGTTTAGGGTACGCCCGAGTGCTTGTGTTCTGACTCGTGGTGTGTGCCGTTTCAGCGGTTCGACCGATTTCTCGACGGTGACATCAAGCCTACGCTGGAAAACCTAAAAGACACGTTCAGCTCCGGAAGTAAGCTGGCCGTCGATTTGGTCATACATGTTTGTGAAACATTAACGCAGATCAACAAAGCTTTTGTCTCGCAATTTCTGCTCAAATGTTGCTTTAGGAGGATATGCAATTGATGTAATAGTCGAAAACGTGGGGATACAATTATTTTAGTGCTACGAGCCTCACAAGACATGATGCGTACTTGCTGAACTGGTGAAGTTTTTTTTATGCTGGTAAACCATGCTTAAAACAGTGTGTTATCGTTGTAGTTTGTAATCAAAATCACAAAGCACACCCTTAATAAAAAAGGTCGCAAAAAGGTAGTAACGGCCGTATTTACTACACCTTACGAACCTTATTATCCCGCGGTACTCTGCCACTAGCAACTGCATGGTTAGGAAGTTAACTGGGTTTAGGAAGTAGCATACACTAGATTAAGTTCGTGCTTATGACTAGGTTATGCATGGCCAGTTAGTAAACGCATGTAGCTCAGAAGGGTGCTATCGCTAGGACTTCACTAGTGAAAAGGCTGGTTCTTACTGCCTGCATCAGTTAGTAACCCTGACTAGTGCTGCATTCACTACCTCCAATTACTAAGTACCTAGTGTATACTGGGACAAGTAACTTGTTGGTGTTCCGTTAGTGATTGCCACAACTGTTTTTTAAGAGTGCAGTCATACAGTGCATCCCAGTGTTAAGTGCTCAAAGCACCTAACCCTAGTCAGCCACTCGTAACAAATAAGAAAAAAAAAACTTGGTTGATTTCTCTGTCATAGGAATCGGTAAAACACGAAAGTGAAATGTGCAGCGAAATCTGCAGCTGAGCATGATTTGTGGGTCGGCGGTTGTCTTGTGGGTGTGCTTGGCGAGCGACGTCCTGCTGGCGGGTCACTTCGGCAAAGGTGTACTGGCGTCATTTCCGAGACGGATATGACGTCACTGAATTCTTGGTATATCACAACATAAAACACTTTCATGTTAAAATATAAAACCCAAAAACGAACAACCCTAAGTATAATGTACTCTTTCCCGCAAGAAGACCCTGTATGCCGGGGTGCACCCTTTACAGGCCGCTTGCTCCGTTGTACTGGGGTCATTTCCGTGACGGATATGACGTCAGGGAAATCTTTGTGCATCCGTGAATGAAACACTTTCGTGTTAAAAAACTCGCTAAATCAGTGTTACCCTTATCTTCCTGCCTTCATCCTTTCTTTTTCTTTTTTCTTCCTCTTCCTCAGTGATCAGCACATTCTCGGAACAGCTCGGACGGGAAGTGCAGGATGTAATAACCAGCACTCCTCTTAAAGCTGTTTACAGCGCAAACTTTGTCAACAGTAAGTGCTACTTACAGTCTTACAGTTTTTTAGACGTTTCTAAAAATAAGTCGAGAATTTACATCTGCGTCAACAAAACGTTAAAGGCTAAGCGTATTTCTTTAGTACTATTTTGTTGTTGTTTACTAGAGACACAAGTGTAGAGATAAACTTTCAAAACTAATTTGCCTCTTCGAGCATCACGGGAGCAGGGAAATGAGGAAGGAAACGCACTATTCACTTAATAAGAAAACTTACTAGGAAGACGCCGGGTGGATTTTTTTAGTCCTTGCCTTACCAGACCTCGAATTATTGGATGACATTCATTGCAACCATTCTGCGACTCGTTCACAGTGCTTGGCCCAACCGTCACTGCATACGCAAATAAGGCAAGTATTGTACGGCAAGTACTTGTCTCTCTCTCTCGCCGGTGAACAGCCACGAAAAGAATGTGGTAACAACGACAGAGAACTAAACTAGAAGGGGTTACTGCGAGGGTAGCTCGTGGGAGGCAAAGCATACAAATACATGAAGTGTCGTTAAACGAAGTGCTCAGGACAGAATACTAACTTCGTTATAAGCAATACTTCGTTAAAAGCGGATATGGTTTCCCCTAATAAAGCGAGACTTGGAATAAAACGACTTCGTAACGACGGGTTACTCTAACACACTTGTCGTGAGTGATCGTAAGCTCCGTCCGATGAAACAAGCCTGCGTAATTTATTTTCACAATCTCATTCACAATCTTTAGCGAATGAGCAACGGTTGGAAACTAGAATGCATTCAAACGGTACCACGACCATAGATGCCCAAACCACCGAACGGTGAGAGGTCGCCATTAGCAGCGGCGGGGTGGGCCACCTCGCCTGGGCTGATGCGGCCAGTGCGGGAAGCGATAACGGGCAGGCGTAATTAACACTTCTTTCTCCGTGGTTTTAACTGTAGAGCACTTTAGCACGCTGGATCCAAGTAGAACCACACGGTGTTTCGTCGTCGCGGTGGAACCCGGAGGCTTCGAAAGCCAAGCGGATTATATAGTCATAAGCATTTGACACTCGTGAACCGCTGGCGCTTGTCCTACATCTCCCCGTTGTTTAGCGCAAATAAACCTGTAGGTACATTTGAGGTAAAATATACGTAACTAACCGGCATCGCCCGCGTTCATTTAATTAGGAACGTTCATTGAGTTGGTTTGTACGATAGTACGCGAAAAAAAAAAGTGGCAGTGGAACGCCGGCACGTGCGGGAGGAAAAGCAAGCACAAAAAGAACGGGACTCCCGCTGGCGCCGTTTCACGCAGGGGGCGTGCGAGCACTGCGAAGGCGGGAGATTTGAAATCCATTGGGTGGTAGCAGTGAGTGGATAACGGCGCTACAGTTCATTATGGCGAATCACTCCTCTGCACTTGCGACAGCTTCACATTGAGTGGAACGGCTTTAATTTTTTTTCAGTGAAAACTGGACTTGGCGGAGTTAACCAAATCGTGGTTGTTCAAACCACCCAAACGTACATCTGGGCACCGCTCCAGCAAACAACGCCTTCGAGCAAACATCTTATTCTTATTTTTTGTTTCTGTTGTGCTTCTATCTCACTTCATTTCGGCGCCGTTCTCGTACACGAAGATTTAATCTGTCTTTTAAAATTAATCTCACGTAATTTTTTAACTAAAAGAACGCTGTATAGTTCAAAAGGACTGTGAGTTGGGCGAGTTGGTGAATATTCATCATCAATAATGAGCAAAAAAAAAACACAAAATGGTGAAAAACGGTCAGCGCTGCAGCGTTGCTGCTCTTCCCTGTCCGTTTCCCGCCATTTTGTGTCTCGTTTTTTTCTTTCCTTCACGATAAACAATTTTGAAATCAATGCTACTAAGTTCTGGTGGCTTGGAAGGTGCTGCCCATATATACTTTGCTTTAATCCTGTGCAGAAATGTCTCTCCTTTCCTTCGTCTGGCCTAACTAAAACGTTTTCTTTAAAGGGACCCTGCAACACTTTTATCATTTTTTTTTAATCCTAAATGCTTGCAGAACGTAGTCACCCAATACACCCAGTACTTAGATTAGGGGGTAGCAAAGTACTTCACCCAAAAATCACCGCTCTATGCTCATCAGATAACTTGGAAACTCGTTCAAAAGATTTTTCTCTTTTTCGCGGTCTTGACGTTCTTCGACCGCTCGAAATACGTCATTAAGGCCACGTAGCGGCTGTTGCCGGTTTTCCTTCAGTTGCAGCAACGAACGCTTTTCGATAGCAACTTTAAAAATAAAGCCACAAATACAAAGCAGAAATGAAAGGCGTATCTGGTGCGACGAGCAAATCACGCAGTGCCGCTCCGTGCTGGCGATGACTATAGCTTTCGCAGTGGTCGCAGACGCGAAAGAAAGAGTGAAAGCGCTTAGCGAAAGTGTTGCAGGGTTCCTATAAGGCACAGTGCGGGTCAAATTATTTTCAGATCAGCTTCATGTTATAGCAACACCAAATACAACTTGCCAGAAAGCCAAAAATAAGGTGCAAAAAAAGAAGTCGCGGGAAAAAATTCTGCCATGGTTCATCAGGATCTGCTTCTTATATAAAAAATCAGACACACTTCAGAGACATATAGGTGATAGCCTTACTGGCCAATTACCCTGAGTGGGAATGTGAGCATTCTGGGTACAAATGTTCGCATTTGTAGAATCAGAAATGTGCTGTTCCGCTTGTTATGATACGAAAATGACTGTATATGGTAAGTAAGGCAACGCTAGGCTGCCACTCGGCGTTTTTAGCAAGTTGCGATGGGTACTATAATGCCAAAGCCTATATTAGTTAGAACTAACGTGATTTAACGCATACTCTTTATGGCGAGAGGAAAGTGCTACAATCATTGTCCCCTTCTCACAACGCTGTAGGAGGAAGTGTCTGCAAGCTTGAACAACCTCCTGGACTCCGCCGCGAAGGCCGACGTTCAGGTTAGTGTAACAGCTGCTTTCGCACTGGGGCGCGACGTATTTATTTATTTATTTATTTATTTATTTATTTATTTATTTATTTATTTATTTATTTATTTATTTATTTATTTATTTATTTATTTATTTATAATAATGTGGGGTGAGCGTGGATGTTCATAGTTGGCTGCAGTTGTCTCAACCATTGCACATCCTTTTTTCCAGCCGTCTAGTCCTTTGTTATGCGTACACGATAAAAGACTTTCAAGATGGCATATACACCGCTCCCCTCCCCCCTAACCCCCTATCCCTGAAGTCACCAATTGCCACAAATGCAGCTTTTTTTTCGGGGAAAATTTGCCCTGCCGTGCTACGATATAGCATTTGCTTTACGGTAGAATATCTCTGCTTCAGTGGCGAGTGAATTTACACCAGAGTGGGATACATTTCAGCCATAATGACATTTATTTAGGTACAGCCCGCTCCTGTGTTCAGCAACCCTACATTTGTTACGGCGCCACTCTTCTCCCACAACTCCCACAAGACTATCACCACTATCAACCAAATCACGCACCTCATTCGGTGCATGCGCGGCTCCACCTTCAGCCTCAAATAACCCGACACCTGCAAACTCGTCCAAGCCCTCCTCATCAGTCGCCTCACACACAGCTGCCCTTCCGCCAACCTCGAGATACAGGAAGATAACAAGGTGGACACTCTTATCCGCAAGACCTACATCCTCCTCCGAGTATACAGACCGAAACCTACAACCACATCATCCTATCCCACATTTCCCCTTTTCTCTTCCCACCCGAATTGCCCACATTGTCGTATCGCTCTCAACACCTTCCACCTCATCTTCTCCTGCCCCCAACACCCCCCCCCCCCCCACCCCTCCTCTTTCCTTGAGAGAGTGGAAGTTAGAGCTTACCAGCTCCGCACCGGAGCGCCAAGTCGCGCTGGTGCGGCGCGCCCAGGAGACAGCCCGGACAAGAGGCCTCCTGGACTTATGAGGCTAACCACACCTTTCTACCCCTTCCCGTTAGGCTCAATAAACGTTTTACCAACCAACCAACCAACCTGTTAAAAAAAAATCTTTGAACTTTGGTAACCCAGAGGAAAAAAAAGAAAAAACTAGAATGAGCCCAGTCTGAGTGGTAAGAAGTTTCATCTTGCATATTTCACGAACATTAGTTCGTACAACAGTGTGAAGGATTAATAACAAGTTTAGAAGATGCCATTATATATCTTGTTTTTATCTCTATTGCGGTAGGTAGATGAAGTACAGGTGCCCCAAAAAGTAAACAGAGCACGGGTTTGAGATATTGAGGGGATCTCTCCGCCTTGTGCCCAGCCAGCAACCTCTAAGTGACTTTTCAAGGATGCCATTCTAGAATAAAATCGAGCCGCACATATTGTATTTATGCTGGCAGCCGCATAAAATAGAATTTATTCTAATTTCAAGAAGTCTTGCTCCGTTTACTTTTTAGGGCACCTGTACATGTTCTCTAATGACCAATAATAAACACGAAGCTTCGCATTGTCAGCGTTTGTGTAAGTGTTGAAAATTGTCAATTCCGGAATAAAATATCCGGCTACATAAAGCTACCTGACTTTTCCCTTCACCGCACCTTTTTCAGTGTTGACAAACAATTCGCGTGCAGTCGCCCTTCATATCGCGTAGCATGGTATGAATGTCATTGTGTTCAGGGAAAAGCGCCTTCCAGGAAGCTGCGAATAGAAAAAGCCCGCTGACGAACTGATTTTTTTTTTTTTTTTTCAGATTGGGAAGCTTTGGAAGGAACTGATCAACCAGTTCGACAGCCTGAAAAGCGATAGCAGACGAGGTGAGTTCTAGGTATTAGTTTCGGGAAGTTGGTGGTTCACTGGTGTGACCCGACCAGTTTCCCTCATCTGGGTCCTTGTTGTTGGTATTGTATACTACGAGGGGGAAGTTCTTTTCATTTTTGGTTTAATAGTCTCCAGAAATTGGTCTTTCTGCGTAGGCGTGGCTATATATTTCAGTTAAAGCTCTTATTTAACCAAATTTCAGTACAGCGAGGGTCAGCGATCTATGAATATAGCGCAAGTAAATTTGCTGCTTCTGCACTACAACGTCTTTTGTGTACGTTATTCTTGCCTTAGAAAATTCCGCAAGGAAACTGCGGTCATGCCATCTGACGCTGGTTGTACGAGGCTCCCTCCCAGGCTATAGTGGCAGCTGTGATAGGAGGAGAGTAGTTTTATCTTGCCGGATGGATTCGTAAAATATTTCATAGTGAAGAACTGGCATGGCAGTCGAGTGCTGCTATTTTGCGCTGTCGCCTTGAGTAAAGCAATCGACCAGTGATTTTTTGAACCAGATAAAAATTGCGTGAATATTTTAGCGAGCCCTCCGGAAGAGAGTTTCCGTAAACTCCGTGTCGATTTACCGAGTGATTGCGAGAAAGTGTTAGACAATCAAGCTTGTCCGAAAGTTTTGGTTCTGCAGAACCAGTCTTCGACTGTTTTACTTCGTCTTTTACCGTTGTAACTAATTGCTGATGAGGAAAGAAGGTTTAGGATTATCTCAATGCGCTCGAAATATCACTGCAAGGTTGATTCTGTGTATCGCTCTTTTCGAAGTGCGAACGCAGCTAAGTTGGACGAATCGGCGACTTTACGGAATACCTTTGTACAGCCTCGGCCTCAAAAGACATATTGGATAGGAGCTGTTCAATACTTCTGTTTTTCTAACCCAGCACGACTGTCATTCAAACGCGTAGCTCGTTACCCAGCGGTGCGGGGCTGAACACATTTTTTTATCACCTCAGAATATCTTTTGCATTTCAAATGCAGATGCAATAAAGCAGGTGGTCAAGATCGAGAGCGTAGCGGAAAAAGTGGGAAACAGCGTTCACCGGAAGATCACTGAGGTAATTGTCAACTCTCTCTCTCTCTCTCTCTCTCTCTCTCTCTCTCTCTCTCTCTCTCTCTCTCTCTCTCTCTCTCTAAAATGATCATTGTTTAGAAAGGCACTGACCAAGCGAGTAAACTTGCACACAGATGGAGGAGGTCGCACCAAGCTTCATTGTTCCAGCCTAAGCGCTGACCCCGACTACGTACTTCATACATCAAAGATCGAGGTTATCAACACTATCATGTTGACCAGCAAATCCAATTTTTTGTGCTTTCTAAGGATCGTTTCAAGAGACTAGTTCTGCCTCCTGCGAAATGGTCCATGGCGTTAAACGTTGGCTGGATTCCTGAAATAGTGAGGTTATGCAGGTAAAAGTGCCGCAAATTCGGCACAAATAATCTCTCTTTCGTGCAGGCGAGGGACATTCTGATCACGCACGAAATCACCTACCCGGGCTTCCTAGGGAGAAAAACGGACCCTTTCCGAGTGGGCAGGAATCGGCTGTGAGTGTAAATGTCATTTACTGTCTGAGAACTTTAACGCTTCGAACTTTTTCGCTCTCTCTTTGCGGGCACGAGACTTGCGTCTCCCCCTTTCATTCATTCATTCATTCATTCATTCATTCATTCATTCATTCATTCATTCATTCATTCATTCATTCATCCATTCAACACAGGGTACATTGCTTAGTGCTGTTTTTTTCTCAAGCGAGCAAGTAACAGTGGGCTGTTTCGACAACTGAAAATTGTCAGCGTTGGGATATCTAATCTCGCGTTATGACGCATAGCAGTCCCCCCCCCCCCACTTAGTTTTTTTTCTTCTCAATATATGCACTGCATTGTCCGTACCGCATACTTTTCGACATCCGAGCAGATGTCCTGTTCTGCACTCAACTAGGGCAGCCTAAAATTCGAATGTCGTTATTAAAGACGAGTCTTTCCTGGGCTGCTTAAACTCAAAATTTTGGTCTGTCTGTCTGTTGCCTGTCCTTCAATTCAGCCTTCCGGCTAAAAGTAAAGGGATCCGTGAACGAGGTGTCTATACAGGCAAAACTTTTACAAACCACTGAATCTGGAGTTACACTTCATACATATCAACATTGTTCAAGAAAAAGAAAACACTAGGCATATTTGAGGCAATACGTCAATACATAAGTGGCATTCGCAGTGTTCTTTTAATTAAACATACACAGCCGCTTGATTTTTGCGACAGGAAATAAAAAGTACTCGTTGAAAACAATGTTTTGACCCAAATACAAAAATCGCAGGCGCGAGTTTTTACCTTGTGGCAGTATTTCAAGTTCAGCAGTAACAAAAGGTTACAGTAGATGGCGCAAGCAGTGGAACGCGGGAAAATTGAATTGCCTTTCGCAAACCTTTTCTGTGTTTATCGTGGGAGGGCCGAAAGGGAAGCGAAGAGCATCAGAAGGAGGTGGGGGCGATAAGAGAGACATTCACGTGGCCAGAGCGGCAGAATGCTATCGTCTTCTGACGACATTTGCAGCGAAGCGAGCAGATACGCGGTCTTTCATTTTGCAAAAAAAGAAAAATGACAGCTCAAATAGGCGACGTTCAGCAAATAAGTGTGCTTTCTTCTTTTCAGGAGAGTGATAACCTTTGTGACGTCACTGATCGTCGTCGTGTTCGTCCTGGCAATGCTGGTCATCATCGCAATCGGTGTCTCGATGCGCAGCCCCGATACGATGCCCGCGGAGAGGACCAAGTTCTCCAACTTCGCCGGCTTGGCGATCATGTTGTGCGTGTTGGAGTCTTTATCGGATATCATTTAATTCAAGATATCCCGCGGTACCTTCGGGGGGATAACAGGGGTTTATCGCTGCAACCCGATATATATATATATATATATATATATATATATATATATATATATATACCAGCTTCGGCGGACCTCTGGTTTCTCTTTCATTGGGGCGTTGCCTTCGCTACTGTGCCAGCGAGGCCAGCAGTCACCCCCTACACGAGAAGAAAGCCTGTTTGTAGGGCCATCGCTCGGAGGTCGTTCTGTTGATACGACTGACCAAGATAAAGACAAGATCGTACAGGCCTTCTTAAGCCGGTCGCATAGACATTCGCTAGAGCCAGTCGCATGGCTACGATAAGGCGGTGGGTTACATTCACCGGCTTATCCCCTACGGCTTTAGTATTATCTTGGAGGCGTTTTCCTGGCTGCGCGCTCGAGTTTTCGTATATAGCCTTATGCGGTGTGTGCTCATCGCGCCGACAGGTGACAGCAGTTAGCGAATTAGGGTTTACAGAACATGCACACGCACCCATGCTTAACGTTGGTCGGCCTACTGTGCAACTAACTTCATTGAAACTAAGCTCAGGCCATATTTAATTGAGTTTTTTATGGAAATTAGGCCTTATTTAATTCGATAAAGCAGTGAAGCCATGCGATACCAGTCCCCCCTCCTCTCACCCCCCCAGAACATTGCTTTCACGATTGCCTACTCAACATTGGCTCCTACTCTTCCCTCTTCCCTTCCCCCTCCCCCCAACCTTCCCCAACCAACGTCGCTGCTCTCCTCGTCTGCTTGCTGATTTGTGCTGTTATCATGAGCCGTATTTCTTATGCACAAATGAACCACAAATCAGAGTTCAAAATTTGTTTACCTTAGATGGATAACGCCGTGAGTTAGTATAATTACCCTACCTGCCGTGATTTATGTTGTAACAACAAAAAAAATAAAGTTGCGTGACCATAGGCAACACGTACCGACAAGCTATTGCAATGAAAGTACGAGAGCAGACCACAGAACGCATTTATATTACGTAGGCTGTGACATCGATAGATTGGGAAGATGGGACAGATTGAAATTGAGCCTTGTAATTAGTTTAACAAAAGTATTAAATCATTTTTGGTGTCATTGAGCTTGCCTTAGGTACCTTACAGTACCAGAAATATTTCTTTTATGTCACCTAGTACGAAAATTCCGACTAAAGCACAGCAACGTTTATAGCGGCCATAAAAAGCAAACAAAACCTGGCAGGTGTACCAAACAAGTACTTTAAAATTAGAACAGTAATTCCGTGAGCTCCGCACGCCTCCTTGCTGATGCTTTCGGTATTGTCCACGACACATACCAAATTACATGCCAGAAATGTAAAAAAACAAATCAAACGACTGCTAGGGCACATTCTAGAGAAGTTGAATGCAAATTTGGGCGGCCGGCAAGAAGAATTCTTTTCTTCTCCCTGTCTTGCCTCAGTAGACGTACAGTCGCCAAAAGTGTTAACAACAAATAACGAAGTACCAGCCTAGGCCCAGAGTGGGAGCAAAAGATAGCCACAGGAGCATCTTCGGCGGCTGATAATCGTCGCTTACGGTGCTGACCTACTGCACTTTACGTCTCCAGCGCATACGCACAGCCTCGCTTACTAGATCGAGCACTACCGTAAGCTGGAACATTGTCCTTCGTTGTTGTTAACCCTTTTTATGTCTGTACAAGTAACTGCTCCTTTTATGTGTACAATTTCTTCAATGATTTCCGCGGCTACGTCTGTGTACTCACACGTTGCGTACAAACACAGCTCACACAAACTTACGACATTAGTGACCAGCCCCTGTGGGCTGAGCTCTAGCGCTTTTAAACGACGGACAGACTGGCGCGCTTTTCCAGCACAGCGTACGGAGCCCTGCCCGCGTCGGCGGTGCTACTCGTCATCGGCCGAAACATCATGAACCTCAGCGTGGCCGCCCAGGCCTTCATCTGCAACCCGTACTCAAGGAGGAGCCCAAGCCTCGTGGACCACGTAAGGAAACGCGTACGCGCATGGCGGGACACTTGGTGGCATCCGCAGCTAATTTTCTGCCACCGTATCCCACGCGCGGGGAAATGCGCTATACTTCAGTGGTTCTCGACCACGAACGTGCAGGGGACGCATCTTGGGATTACGGAAGTGGGGACCCCACGATGAAATATGTGTCACAGTGTTAAACAATTTGCGTTTGAAGCTAAAGTAGCCGATTTGATTTTCATTTTGTCTGGCGCCAATGTTTATCGGTGTCATGTGAAACAATCCGCTCTTGCTGGTAGAGTCCAACGCCTACTGCCTTTTATGTCAGGCGTTTTTACACAGCTGGCGTGTTGGGCAAAAAAAATTACGCCCACCTCCCCTCGCGGGAACCCTGGTGTGATGCGACGCTGAGGGGGGTTCAAGCGCAAGCGGAGAGCAACCGTCGACCGAAAGGCCGCCGGAGAGCGGCACACCGGTTATATGCGCAGCGCGCCCGGAGGAGAGGAGACCGCGGAGAGAGAGAGTACTGCACATGCGCAGCACCGCGCACAGCGCCGCCCACCGGCGGAGTGAGAGCGCGCTGGGCCGCACACCCGCAGATGTTGAGAGAGGGTGTTCGCTCTCACCTGGGCACGCGCCGGCGCCAGTGCGTCTGCCGCGGCTATGACGCAACACAATCCACTTTAATCCAATCCAATCCAAATCCGATCCAATCCAAGCCAAGCCAAGCCAAGCCAATCGAATCCAATCCAATGCCCCTCGCGAGAGAGTGTTCGCTATCGGAGAGGAGAGGGGGTGAGCGGAGGAGAGTGCGGACGCCGACGACGACGGACGCACGCAGGAAGGACAGGGCCGCCGACAAGAGATGCTCTCAGCGTCGCATCTAAAAAATGACTTTAAAACGCCTGTTAAAGGAACAAGTTTGATGTACGGCCACTCAACAAAGCCAATTTTTTTTTGCGTTGCCGGAAAGGTTTGGCAAAGAGGAATCAATGGGGGTGGTGGGAGTAGTTTTACGAAGCGCTTTGCAGGCATCATCAAAGGGCCTCATTTGAGAATCACTGCATTGCTTAATTGGCTTGGATTAACTGTTTAGCTGATAAGAATGAAAATTCACGTCTGGCCTATTTTTGTTTTTTTCCGTGCGGTGTTTCACGCAGTATACTGGTTACTTGCATGTTCGCAGTTAACTTTAGCGCAGGAACTGCGATGAATCTCTATTGGTGGTTGCCAATGGGCCAACAGGAGCAAATGACCTCCACATAGAGCGCCTGTAACCGAATGCTCGACTCGACAACAGGAGTTTGTGTAATCGGATATATAAACGTTTGCCTGCTGGTAGTAATATAAAAAATAAACCTGATCAACATTTTGAAACGTGTCCAGTGAACGTGGCCTGGGCTGTCGCAGAATTTTTTCACATGAAACCAGTCTGAAACTTCACTTTTGGCGGCCATAACGACGCAGTTGTCTTGAAGGAAAAACAAGTTTATTGGAGCGAACTTGTGCTCCCCTAACAACTCAAAAATACACAGGCAGCGAAGCAGCAGTCAACAAAGTGACGCGCGCAGGCGAGTGTCGGCGAATCGAATGCCGCGGCGTCTGCTCTGCAGGCATTTATCTTTCACCGCGGGTGTTTCTCGAACCGTCTAATTATATCGAAAACACTGTAGATCAAAGAAGACTTTTCTCCGCTAGAGGTGTTAGGGCGAAACATTCTTCTCATAAAATGGGATAACCCGTGCGGCATAAGAAAAAAAACAAAACAATGGAACATGCGCTTCACTTGGGATACAGATAACACAGCCCGGCGCAGCCGTGCGGTAAAAGCAAAAACATGAACAAGTCCAATGCATTGCTTGCGGTTATATTGTTTAGCGCCTATAATGTGCACCATAGAACCCTATGACGTGTGCCAAGCAGAAAAGTCTCTCTCGTTTCACAGATACGCTTTGCGGCTGACGTCGACCGGAAGTACACGGCGCACATACTGGACTACTTGACGTACCCGTCCAGTTTCAAGTGAGAGCTTCTACTTCCTTTTAAAGATGATAGCCTTTCTTGGGCTAATTATTCGCGAAAATTTTGGTCGGGCCACCCGTCCGTCCGTCCGTCCGTTCGTCCGTCCGTCCGTCCGTCCGTCCGTCCGTCCGTCCGTCCGTCCGTCCGTCCGTCCGTCCGTCCGTCCGTCACCCGATTTAGCCGCCCACGGCCAAAAGTTAGAATTGTTGAAACGAAGTATATACAGGCTGAGATTTCTAAAGTACACATTGTGGTAACATAGTTCATACTTGTCAACATTGCTCAGCAAAAGGAAAACTTCGGGCATGTTTGAGGCAAAACATAAATTCACAACTAATAATAGCACTGTTCCTTTAAAAGAAAATAGACGTCGAGTTTATCCTTGCGATAGCAAATAAGAAACTCGTTAGAAACAATATTTTAACCGAAATATTTAAGAAAGGCTGGGGCTAAGGCTCGAGCGTCAAGTACAACAGTAACAAAAGGTCCCAACAGATGGCGTGCAAGCAGTGCGAATACGGGGAAATTCAATTGAATTTACCAAACCTCCATTGAGTTCACCATGAGAGGATTGAGACATGAGAGGAATAGCGTTATAGGTCTTTATAGATATAACGTTATAGATATAGACTATCGTCTTTAGACGGTGGATGCAGCAACGCGAACAGATAAGCGGCCATTTTTTTGTTCCGAAAAGACAAGTTGACGGTACAACAATTTGAGTGCACCTCTTGACACGCATGACAGGTTCACAAAACTTTTCAAACTTTCCGGCTCGACTGTCTGCCGCCTAGTGAATCGTTTATGTAGCGAGCTTCACGATTTTTTTTTCTTTTTTGGCGTCCCACGAACGTGACAGGACGTTAGAAAACCCTTCCAAACTCGCTGCTTTATTTTTCAGGAAATGCGCAAGCACTCTCGAGATGGGCATCAAGAAGGACATCGAACCCCTTGAAACCATCGTAAGTAAGAGGCAGTCCGCACTGAGCGTGAGGACCTGATCGCACACTCTATGAATCAATCAGGGATCAGGGCAAAGGGCGGACAGGCATACTGCAACAAGCGCATCTTTGACTGCGTGCGCCATCAAATTCTGAACGAGCGCTTCGAAGAACTGTCGGACTTCTCTCTACATTCATGGGTGGGCCGGGTACTTACTGCGCATTATGCGGCTTCACGTTTATACACTATATTTTACGGGAACTACGCAGTGGTGCAGCCAGAAATATTTTTCAGGTAAGGTTATGCGTTACCAGTAAAAAAATAAAAAAAACGATAGCGTGCATCTAAGTGATACATTATTCATTTTTCTCCTTTAATACGGTCGGAAAGGTCAGTTGTGTCTTTCACTGTGATATCTACATAAAAATACTAGTGCTCACAGTACGCCGAGCACTTAATTCACGAAGAACATTTATTTTCTCACAAAGAAACTCGTAGGACAAGGAACGCAAACGTACTGGAACATCCCTGAATACTTGGGAGGATCCGTATAAAGATAGGGTCAAAACTATACATGAAACTTCTGTGGGTTTCTTTACAAGCGCACGAAAAACGGAGACGCAAAGAAACTCCAGCAAATTGGTGCCATCCGGTTTTAAAACAGGGTCCATTCATGTCGACATGCCGACACTCTTGTTACTTTAGTTGTTTTACACATTTTGATACTACATATATTCGGGGGATAAATAGTGTATGGGCGACAAAAACGCCGAAAAGAAGGGCAATGGCGGTGCAGCGCTTCCAAATTTTCAGGGGATGTTCTGACACCAAAACACCTCCCTAGCTACTCCCGTGTAACTACGTACAGTAGAACCCCGATTCTGCGACTTTCTCGGGACCGTTAAAAAGCGTCGTAAAATGCGAGCGCTGTAAAATCTGAACACCAACAATTACGCCGACAAATCAGTTTCGCGCGACCGATTTGCAAGAAACTTCAACGTCAGCTACAAACTAATGCTTTTCAGGGCTCGGAAACCCAACTCACTAAAATAAGTAAATGCGGAAAGAATAATCCAGTGCAGGTGCCAATAAACCTTGTACCGCAGTCCACTGCCGCGATTCCCACCAGCCAGTGCGAATCATGGCGCACATGATCACGACAAGCACATGTGGCAGCCTAAGCATGTCCGAGTAACCTCGTTGGCGATTCACTGCTGAGTGGGAGAAATAAACGCCTGCACTGCCCCTGCGACCGCTGCGCAACAAGGCAAGAAGAGGGGCCGGCGAGGAGAGGGGGAAAGCGATTGTGCAGAGGGGCGGGCGGCTGCGAGAGGGGAGCGAAACGAAAGATGAGACGAAGAAGAAAGCTATGCCGGAAAGAAAGAACCGACTAAGGGAGCCCAGGGTCTGCGGAACAGGTCCGCGGCACTTTTATTTCGTCCGCCTGTCGGTCGCGCACCTCGCGTGGGTCGTCGGATAACGCGGATCAGGCATGAAATCGTGTCGGATAACCAAGGTTTTTAATGCACTGTTTCTACATGGATTTCGCCAGGATTCGACTAGTCCGTCGTAAAACCCGGGTTGTCGTACAACCTGGGTTTTGTCGTACAACCACGTTGTTACCTGGGGTAACAACGTGATTATGACCGGAAGAAGGAGATGGTTGGCTCGGAGCACCATCCATCAATAGTAAATGATGATATCAAGAATGCAGGGTTCAGTTGTCCGCGTGTCTTTCGCACCGCAAAGTGTGAATACCGCAAAGTGACGAGTCAGTAAGAGGTCGCTACCGTTTCGAACACTTGCTGGGAAATTGGTAGAATACTCATTGGACACTGCGATTGGACGAGCCGGCGCACTGTGATTGGCCAAACGCTGACGTGGGTACTGACACCTCATTGCTCGCGGCTGGTGTTCTTCCCCCGTCTCTATAGTTCCACGACAATGATGATGCAGCCCCTTGGCCAATCTTGCGCCCACGGGGACGATGACGGCACGTCCATGATATGGATTAACTGATATGAATTAACTGAAATAGTGCCTTAATGAGATACATGGTGTCGTAGGAATGTGCTTAATAGGCGTTAGGGTCATTCTACTTTCATATCAGGCTTCTTACATTGGCCTTAGAAAAAACTGGCGCACTTTGAACCAGTTCTGCAAGGCGGGAGAAACAGCAGCCCCTCTCCCGTCCTCGGAGACCCGGCTGTTGCACCTCATATGGATATCCGAACTTGCCGCTGAAAGTCAGGCAGGGATCGTTTCGTCCGCAGGATTTCACATCTCTCCCAAGGTGCACCCCGTTAGCACGCGCCTGTACCCGCGGCAATAGGCTTCGCGAACTCGGCGTCTGTGCTCCCTACTTCAGGCGCGAACGCACGTCAACTGGCGAGCAGAAGAGCACGCGAGAGAGAGAGAGATACAACTTCTTTATTGATCCTGCGTGGAACCGTTAGGTCACCTACTGACGCCGCCCTCCAGCCCCCTGTGGGGGGGTGGGTAGCAGCGATTTCGGCCGCTGGCGCTCGATGGCCGCAAGCGCGAGCTCGGCAGCCATCTTCTGGTGTTCGTAAGTTCCGCTGGTCGCCGCGCGCTTCACACGCGGTGGTAGCGGGTCGTCCTCGTCTGCTAGTGGTGATTGGTGGCAACCCCACAGCATGTGCTGCATGGTCGCCCGAGCGCTACCGCACAGCGCACACGTGTCCGTTGGAAACAGTTCGGGGCACACGTGCTTGGCGAACACGGGCGTCCATATCGCTCGCGTTTGAAGCTGTCGCACGAGCACCCCTTCCCTTCTGGTAAGGTTCCGGTGTGGCGGCGGGTAGGCTCGACGCGAGAGATCCCGCCACCAACGCTGGGCAGAGTGTTATCGAAGGTCGAACTGGCCGACGCCGGGCACTCTTCACGAGGGCACGCTCACGTGCGCCTGGTATTTTTTCTTTGTATTTTTTTTCTTGTAGCGCTCGACGGCGGAACGAAAAGGTTAACTGCTCTGCTGTTAAAATGTCCTTGCATCATTGCATGTGTGTTTAGTTGTAAAGCCGACGTAAAAGGCTTCGGTGTATAATATGTATGTATGTATGTATGTATGTATGTATGTATGTATGTATGTATGTATGTATGTATGTATGTATGTATGTATGTATGTATGTATGTATGTATGTATGTATGTATGTATGTATGTATGTATGTATTGTTCTTTAGGAAGAGAGGAAGGTCCACCAGCAGGCGTAAATTGTCTCGCCTATGGGCGGACACGGAAAGCCCTCTGGTGTAGAGGACGGGGAGGGGGAGGAAACAGTGCATAGGAATAGGGGGATAGGGCGTCGGATGGTTAACATGGAACATATACAAAACACCTAAGCAAGACTAGCAGAGCGTGTTAAGCATTTATCCGGAAACAACCAGTTAGAGTTCTCTGCATTAGTTTGTTTTAAAGCTACTAGTACAGCACTTACCGCATGAAACATTGCCACTAAATATTCCTTGTAATCTCATAGTCGTACGCCCAGAGCTGTTGCTACAAGGGGTGTCAATTTAAGAGTATCACTGTTTTGGCGGGCTTTGTTGCATTCCTGTAGTGTTATGCAAAAAAGCGAACCAAATGACATGGGAGATGCGTAGAGATAATAGAGAGTTAAGGCGAGGGGGACGCACTCCACCGTAACGAATGCGCGGGCATGGCGAGGGCCGGCCCGCGAAACTGATCCACCCTAGCGAAACGAATGCGCAAGTGCCCAGACGGGTCCCGGTCAACACGCTACCAACGGAACAGACGGAGCATACAGGAAAACGCTCTAATGTACAAAGCATGCATAACAGGAAGAATACGGGAAAGTGGTTCCAACCAGAAAATTAAGGCAGACAACCTTGCGAGAAGCCCGGAATGAAATTGCTTTAGCACACGATGCGAGTTCTTTACATCAGGGGTGGATTGATAATCCGCTATGCAGAGGAAGTAGTGCAATACAATGGTGTATAGAAGTCTGCTGAATGCACTCGCGGAAAATGGAGGACATGATGAACATTATGACTAAGTAATGCTTAAATAGGTTATTGAAGAAAGATGGTATTACCATTCGTACGTCTCTTTCATATTTTATGGAAGGAAGCAAGATAAGCGATGCTTTCACTTCAAATGCCTGTTTGTGAGGCTTCTTAACGATATCAACCAGAGGACTGCGCAATAGAGTACCTCAATTTTGTTCTCGGCGGGCTGATAACTCCGCTGTACGCCGAAAGATAGCTCTATCTGTACAACAGTTGTCTGCTGTCGAACACAAGCGACACGTTCCCATGACGTTGCGACCGCCGGCTGTTGCAGTTGAATGCGTCGCCGTGCTCTCAATACTACCCAAACGGCGCGTTGCCATAACGCTGTTCCCATCGGCTGTTTAGCCACAGTGCTGACAAAGAAATCTAAAGCAGATACGTCGCGGGCTTTTCGTACAAAAGGAAGACAGAGAAAGAACTTACGCGACCGTAGCCGTACTATCATGCGGACAACGCAAGACACGTTCCGTGTTCATTTGCCTCTGCCACCATAGTGCACGAAAAGAGAGGTCATTCTTTACTACATTTCGGGAGGAGGAGGAGGAGGAATAACGTTTATTTTTAAGGGAAAAGGGAGGGGGAAAGGAGAGTGGGTGGTGGCCTCAGTCCAGGCCGCCTTCATGCCCCCCAGCAGCCCTCGCCCGGGAGATCAGGTACTCCTGATCCTCGAGCTGGAAGCTGGTCAGCCTGTGCTCCCACTGCTCCAATGTAGGTGATGGAATTGGGTTGGGATGTTTGGCGCACTCCCATACGAGGTGATAGGTGGTGTTTGGTGTATTGCATGTTGTGCAGTTGTAGGGAAAAGCAGTTGGTGAAATATGATGCAAAATTGCCATGTTGCAGTAAGTCTGTGTTTGGATTCTGCGCCAGATTCGAGAGTCTTGTGTATTGAGTGATGGGTGAGGAGGAGGGTAAAGGAGGCGCTCCCGGCGATAATGATATAAGATGTCCGTGTATGTTTTTGGGACTGACTGGCTGGGCGAGGCGATTGGAGGTGTGTCGTCGGCCTCCCTTGGGAATGCCCGGTGTAAAATGTCGCGGGCAGCGGCGTGAGCCGCCTCATTCCCCGGGAGGAAGGCATGACCAGGCGTCCAAACAATGTGAATGGTTGGGAGAGTTTTGGCGTGTTTTAGTAGTGTGAGCGCATGCAGAGATATTCGTCCTGATAGGTAATGCCGGCACGCCTGTTGAGAGTCAGTAATGACTGTAATAATTTGCTTTTTGCTGGAGGTGGCCGCTAGGGCGATGGCTGTCTCTTCTGCGACATCGGTGTCGGTTGTTCGGACTGTTGCAGCTGAGATTGATGTCCCTTTGGAACCCACGACCACTGCAACGTGGGCCTGGCGGTGGGGATTTCTTGCTACGTCTGTATAATATACATCCGGGTTGTCGGTGAATTTATTGATTAAGTATCTTATTCTCGCCTGTCTTCTCCCTTTGTTGTATTCCGGGTGCATGTGTCTTGGAATGGGGGCTACTTTGATGTTGGTTCGTATGTTTAATGGGATCCGGGTAGGCGCGTTAGATGGTGCAGGGATGGGGTAGCCCAGTTTGTCCAGAACCACCCGGCCCGTTGGAGTTAGAGCTAGGCGATTTAGTTGGCTTGCTCGTTGCGCTTCCAGAATTTCTCTCAAGGTGTTATGGAGTCCAAGCTTGAGTAGGTTGTCTGTAGGTGTAAAGGCTGGAAGTCCCAGGGCCAGCTTATGCGATTTCCGAATTAGGGCATCTATTTTAGAGTGTTCCTTGGGGCGCAGTTGGACGTATGGGGTGCCGTAGGCGATGCGGCTGGTCAGAAGTGCCTGGACGATGCAGCAGGTGTCCTGTTCTTTAAGACCGCTCTGCTGGGTGCAGATCCGTCGGATTAAGTGCATCAACTGCATGACCGTGGTGTTAAGTTGTGGTAGTAAGTCGGTACCGGAGCCGTCTGCATGAAATGGCACTCCCAAAATGCGAAGTGATGTGACTTGAGGTACCGGGCTGGACGCCATGCTGACGGTTGGGTCGGGCGTTGGGTTGGGTGGTCTACCTCGTGTGCGTGCCCGAAGAACCAGTAAAGCTGACTTGGTAGGGGCGCGCGCAAGGCCCCGTCTTTCCAAGTACTCCGTCACGCAGTCTATGGCCTGTTGAAGCCTGTCCTGCTGTTCTCCAGCTGATCCCGTGTTCGTCCAGATTGTAAGATCATCGGCGTAAAAGGCGTGATGTAGTTCGGGGATCTCTGAAAGCTGGGAAGGCAGTTGAAGCAGGGCAATATTAAATAGTAAGGGAGAAATAACGGAGCCTTGAGGCGTGCCTTTCGACGGTGTTGAGAATGTGCCCGTTTGTATTGGACCCAGTCGAATTTTAGCGGTACGACCTGACAGGAACGTGACGTTGTCGAAGGCACCTTGAACGTCTAAAGCCAGGATGGTACTGGGGGTGGTTTTGCTGAGGTTGTCTATAATTTCTTCTTTCAGCTGCAGCAATACGTCCTGGGTAGACAGATGGGCGCGGAATCCGAACATTGTGTGAGGGTAGAGGTTATTATCGTCAAGATGTTCTGTCAGTCTACGGTTCACCAGGTGTTCGAAGAGCTTTCCAAGGCATGATGTAAGCGAGATTGGTCGAAGGTTTTCAATGCTGATTCGTTTGTGAGGTTTCGGAATTAGCGTTATGTCGGCGTGCCTCCACTGTGGTGGTAGGGTGCCGGCTAGCCAATGTTTATTGAAAAGTGCCAGGATGGACTCCTGCGTGTCTTCGTTCAGGTTTCGTAGAAGTTTATTGGTAATTCTGTCCTTGCCTGGCGTGGTGTTACGGGTCAGACGCTCAAGTGCCCCCTGTAGCTCTTGCATTGTAAAAGGGGCGTCCATGCATGCGTTCGGCTCGCCTTGGTACGGAGGGTGATTTGGTTGCCGCTGTTCTGTGCCGAATAGTTTGTTTTGTATAGTTCGCAATAATTGGTCCGGTGGGTTTGGGTGGTTATGCATCAGGCGTTGGATCTGCTGTTGCGTCGTGGTCTTGGATGGTTTTGAGCCCAGTAGATGTCGTAGTATTTTCCACGTTCTTTTAGTGCTCAACGTGCCACTTAATTCACTACAAAATGTTCTCCAATTTTGCTTTTGCAGTGTTAAGGCATACTCTGCTGCCTCTTTGGTAATTCGAGCTATTTTTATTTTTATTTTTCGGTTGGTTTTTCTGGTTTTCCAGCGTTTGATTAGTCCTCTGCGTGCAGCCCATAGATGGTCGAGGTGAGTGTCAATAACCGGTGTTTGAGTAGTCAAAGTCACAGTTTTGGTGTGGCTTTGTATCACTTCCTCTATCTTTGCTGTCCAAAGTTCAAGATTTTCTTCTACAGGTGGTAAATCAGTCAAATCTTGCCGAACCGCGGGCCAGTCTGTGAGCTTGGCTTGTCCTAGGCCGCGGCGTAGGGTGCCGTGAGCCAGTGTCAGGGTGACGATATAGTGGTCGCTCCCAAGATTGTCCGGTAGCCGTTGCCAATCAAATTGGGTGACATGTCGTACAAATGTAAGATCTGGAATGGTGTCCCTTGACACACTTGTTCCCAGTCTCGTAGGATAGGTAAGGTCGTTGCAAAGCACAAGCTGGAAATTTTGTGTTGCTTGCAGCAACGCCGTTCCCTTCTTAGTTGCCTGTGGGTAGCCCCAGGAGTGACGAGGTGCGTTGAAATCCCCAAGGAACACTAAGGGGTTTGGGCCTGCCTTCTTGATTGCCTCCGCCAGAAGTGGGTTGATCTCCGTAAGGGGTTGGTTCGGTGGGCTGTATATGTTAAGGATGAATAGACTCCGCTGGCCAGGCTTCACCGGAATGATTTCTATGAAGGTATGAGCGATGGGTGAGGCGATTAAATGCTCTTGGGCCGTCAAATCTTTATTAACTAACACCGCCGTTCTGTGACTGCGATCACTCGAGTACGTTTCATACCCACGCAAGGTAGGTTGTGGCGTATCCGTTTCCTGAAGAACGAGAATTTCTGGAGGCGATGCCTTGATGTAGTTTTCTAATTGGGCTTTTTTACTTCGGAATGACCGGCAGTTCCATTGGTAGATTTTTATTTCATTTAATTTCCCCGCCATTCATCAGGAGTAAATTATGATGACGGTGGAGAGTCGCTAGCGTACTGCATCATCGGAGACTGCTGGGAGCCATCTTGGCGTGGCTTTTTGTGGGCTTTTTCAATGGTGGTCTCCAACTGGGTAATCGGGAGAATATTTTTTTTAAGTGCGGCGAAATTTAGGGGCTCGCCTCGTCGTCGTCGTAGCTCGCTCGCCGGATTCAAGTAGAGCCACAAAGCGTTCCGTCGTAGCGGCTGTCGTCGCGGCGTAACGCAGAGAATTCGAAAGCCAAGGGGTTTATATAGTCATAAGTGTTCGAAACTCATGAACCGCTGGCGATTGTCATACATCTCCCCGTTGTTTAGCGCAAAGAAAACTGCAGGTAGTACATATGAGGCCAAATATACGTAATGAACCGCCAGCGCCCGCGTTCATTTAGTTGGAACGCTGGTTGGGTTGGTTTTTACGATAGTAAGTAAAAAAATGGCTGTGAAACGCTGGCGCGTGCGGGAGGAAAAGCAAGCACAAAAAGAGCAGAACTCCCGCTGGCGCTGTTTCAGACAGAGGGCGCGCGAGTACCGCGAATGCGGGAAATGTGAATTGCATTGGGTGGTAGCAGTGAGCGGATAACGGCGCTGCAGACCATTATGACGAATTCACTGCTCTGCACTTCCGACAGCTTTCACATTGAGTGAAATGGCTTTAACTGTTACAGTTGTTCGCAAAAAAGCGTGAACTGCTTCCATGCGGATGAACTACCGGTGCAAAACGGCAATTGGTGGCATTTATGCGCGGGTTGCTTGTAACCACTGAACCAGCGAACGTTTGTGCAACGTTGTTTTATGCGCCTCCTCGCGACGTTTCAGGAAATGGGGCAAGTCAGGAAGGAGCTGTTGAAGGGACCGCCGCCAACAGTTCAACGGCACAGCGATGCCGACCTGAAAGCTCTGATGCAGTACGTTCTCGACTTCAAGGCCTTCGTGAACGAAGAAAGGCTGCGAATCAACATCGTGAGTCCCCGCGGCGCAGTCACTGGTGCCATTTCAAAACGTCTGATCGCGCTGTGCCTTCGAGAGTGACTCCTGCTGTGGTAGAACCAAAGGAGTCCTAGCGTTTTTCTCCCTCCGTTGGTCCCAGAAAGGCAGCTGTTTCCACGTTCTGTATTGTCGCGAAATGTATTTTTCGAGTGTCGCGAAGCCCTCGTTCAGTTTTTTTTTAATATTTTGTACCAACCGTCTTCGGTCGCCAAGCCCTGGTTTTTCTAAAAAAGGAATGCGGAGTACGCGCTGGCCGACCGGGAGACCCGGATGTTAAGGGGCACCATCGGCCCAGCTTGGGTTTCGGTGCGGCCGCGGCGTTCCATACCCCCCGTGGCGTGTGCGCTGGTCGCTTCCGGGCTCCGGGTCCTCGGTGTAGTTCAGACGACCTTTTTGTCTTTTACACTGTTTGCTAGTGTGTTTTGTCTGAACTACTTTCTTTGCACCCATAATTCTCTAAGCGCGCGTTTTCTAGTTCAAACCTTTTGTCTGTGCTTGATTCGTCCTTTTCACTTTGGAGGGAACATGGCTGATTGGTGTTTACAAGCGTCTCCCCTATTGGCTGCAGAAAGTGGGGCCAGAATGCGATTTTTTCCCACGAGTCCGCATGAAGCGAATATAAACCCTCTCGGCCGAGTTCACAGCGAGGGCAGAGGGCAGCGGGCGGCCTGCGCCTGGGCTCACTTCTGAAACTCTGCCGCCCGTCGTCGTGCCCTTTCACCGGGAGACCGCGATCCAGTCAGCCATGTCCCGTTAAGTACTCTTGCTCTCTCGACTGTTTTTCTCATTTTATGTAGTATGTGTATTCCTTAAAATTTGTAAGTGTTCAAGATCAGCCAATGGAATCAGTAAAGTAAACCAGTTAACCTTAAAACTTCTTTGACGTCTTGACTTCTTCACTGCGATCATCATGCTACCGTAGCAGCAGGTATTGGACAAATTGTGAACGGGCAATAAGAATGTTGAATTTTCAGACGTTTGCTTTTTTTCCTTTTTTTTTCAGGAGTCCGAAGCAGCCATTAGAGTAAGCAAAAGCCTGCACGTGTTACCTTCTTTTTACGTAGAGCGACGTATCTTGAATGTTGAGCAAAACGTTTGCCACGAACATCGCGGCGACGTTCTTTTCGTGTGCACCTTCTCGTATTCATCTTTTTAATACGAGGGTATGAATCCCCCGTTGCTTGGTTCAGTGGGCGACGCAGCGTCCCCAGATTCATGTAACCAAACAATGTGGCCGTAACCCTTCGGCAGATTTCTGCCTTCGCCATCTCTGTGAAATTTGAATCGACCGCCAGGCAGCATCTCGCGGGCGGTTCACGAGATGGCGCAAGCTCACCTAAAGCGCGCAGTTTGAACGTGAGGTATAGGAACGCAGCTAGAGAGACCTAAACGTCTGCGTCCACATCCCTTAGTCTAGTCTAGTCTAGCCTAGTACTGCCTTCGTCCAGAAAAGTGGTGTCGTCGTTCGGAAAAGTGGCGTCTTAGCAAAACCAGAGTCCTTCAATAAAACGAATCACTACGGACTTGCCGCAGCACTACGCCAAGGAGAAATTCTGCGAGTGAAACTAAGCTTAACGCAGCCATAAGGACAAAATACAAGTTTGTTTTATTCGAAAGATTTCGTGTTTTATAGTGTCCCCAGGGCTTGTCCGGATGCAAACGACGTTGTACTCACTGAGAAATTAATCAACTTATGTCGAAATTTTGATTTTCCCGCTAAATGGTGTGTTTTCGTGGTCCGCAATGACATCACAAGAACCGACCGCTCTGCAGCTGACTGGAAAGCCTTGTTTACCGTTATTCAACCTTGATGGCGCCACCATACCATGGCAAGCCGTTTTCCGCCTCTGGTTTGTTTTTGACCGTATTTGAACCCGGCTTGGTTTTGTTCACGGAGAAAATAATCGTTTCGTGAAACAGAGTGCTCGCTCGACAAATATGATACACCGTTGCTTGCGTCAATCGGCAAGTGTCGTCTAAAACTACCCCAAAGCCCCGCAGTCCTGTGCAGCTAAACCAAGCATAGTTCGCAAAGTACCAACAGCAGTACGCATCGGTACTTCTATGTTGACATGTGCTTTCGTAACTTCCCCTGCCGGTCCCACCATTCTTGCTGCTTTAAAAAAAATTCCCCCGCATTTCCCCGAAGGGGAGTATGAGGAAGTGCGAAGCACGGGGTGATGCTATGAGGGGGAGTTTGTTGAAGTTTGGTGGCATTTTGCCCGTTAGTTACATTAACACCTCCTCGTGATCACGTTCGGCTTAACACGCCTCGTTTGTCCCTCTGCGGAAATCTTGGTGAATTAACGTGTATGTTCGAGAGATGTTCGAGAGGGAATGTAATCACGCACACACACACACACACACACACACACGCAAAGTAAAGTGAAACGACAGTATTTATTTCAGCACTTGTTTGTGTTGTCGTTGTATGCGACGGTCATTACGACCGCCTTGTGGTCGCTAAAGTGGACCGTTAAGGGTTGTTGCACACGCAGTTATAAAGCCGCTATAACGCCGCTGAGTCGCCAGCGCACGCCGCTGACGACGTAGTTTGAATGCGTTAAAGATATAAGGCGCGTTACTAACACTGATATCAGCGTCGCGTCCTGTAACACGGCGTTCTACTTCTGGGATGAGCTGCAGTGCTCCTTCAACACGCGCTGGAGAATCACTTGGACAAATCTGAAGTTCCTAGACGCGGCCTCGGAACGCCCGCTCCTTCGCGACTGTGTCCACGTAATAGGGCTCCACTCGCTATGGAGGGCGAGAGTCGACGCCGTCGAATGTACTGAACGCCCCCGACCGGCGTGGCGACACTTCGTCCAAAAGACACAATGGGCAATTGCCGCCCTCGACGGGGATGAGGCAGACTCCGAGCTACGCGACGCACTGGATCGGGGAACGCGAGCACTCATGGATTTCAAGTCACAACAGCAGAGGAGATGGGACGCAATTTGAGGGCAAGCCCCGGGTAACGCTGGTGCCCAGTTATACCAAGAAATGGCTTTACCCAAGAGCTCTATTTTCTCCCTTCCCTCTATCCCGTTCACTTCAAACTTTGTGCAATGACACAGTAGCCCTGTTGGCAATCTCTCTTGCTTAAGTTTCACAAACGCTCTGTGACTTCGCGGGCAATACTCCCCGATTGGCTTACAGTTACTTGGCAGAGCATTCTGACCCTCTCTTTGCATGATAGCCGATCGCCTCACTTTTATGTTTAAGTGAAGCCATGTTCTGATGTGCTCGGAAACCACTGTAATCACTGCATACGGCTCTGTATATATTTGTAAATAAAGTTATTGTTACAAAAAAAAAAAAATCGCGTCCGTGGCTTAGTCGGTAGAGCGTCGCGCTGCGGCCGCAAAGTCCTCGGATCGAAACCTGGCTCCGGATGCTGTTTTTTTTTTATATAGTGTAGTGGCCTGGCTGGCGCGCCGAGAGAGGGTGTTGCGAGCTGGAGAGTAGTAAAGGGGCTTTAGGAGAGTAGGCGAGGGGGGAGAGGAGGCGCTATGCGAGCGCCCTCACGCGTCGGAAATCCGGCGCCGTTGCTAGGCACGGTAGCTAGCTCCGTTGCTAGGCTGCGGACGGAGGACGGCGGTGGAAGCAGGAGTAGTCCCGACTAAGAAGTGCTTCGCACTTAAAAGAATGCGCCCTAAATTTAAGTTCGTTCGGCAAGCGTATAAGATCTGCCTAATTTGTGTTTGCTTTTGCCGGCCTCCGCCAATCTCAGAGCTGGCTGGTATGGCATCATAGGTTCTGATGCTAGTAATGAGCTAGTGGGTCGCATGGCCTTCCCCTTTTTGCCTAATTGTACAGCTTATGTGAGCGAAGCTTACGTTAAAAAGCGGCGTCAGTATGTTTCCAACGAGGTAATCTATATTTTGAATGAACCAAACTTGTGTTTCGTCTTCATGGCTCCTTTAAGGGTATAAATATAGCCAGTGTGTCAACTTGCGTGTTTCGCTACATCATACACAAAGCGACATCACCCAGTGAAAAGTGATGCTCACGCATCTTCACATTATAAGAGAGATCTTAGATGCGCGATTAGACCCGCCGCGGTGGCTCAGTGGCTAAGGCGTTGTGCTGCTGAGCAAGAGGTCGCGGGTTCGATTCCCGACCGCGGCTGCCGCTTTTCTGATGGAGGCGAAAGCAAAAACGCCTGTGTGTTCGAGATTTCGGCGCACGTTAAAGATCCCCAGGTGGTCAAAATTAATCCGGAGCTCTCCACGCGCACCTCATCGCCTGCGTTGCGTCGGCACGTTAAACCCTACAATCAATCATATGCGCGCTTAGTTTTGCGTCCCCGGGGACATGTACATCCGTAAATGATGCACATAAAACGAATAGCGATAGCATGTACTTAAGCAATTTCCAGAAAAATGAAAATAACCTGTTTGCAAAATTGGGGTTTCTGTAGCCAGCGCTAACATTGCTGAAATTTTATCTTAGTTTTTGTCTAATAAAAACATTCATTGACCGACCGACAGACCAACCGGTCGGTTGGTCTGTCGGTCGGTCGGTCGGTCTTTCTTTTTTTAAGTGCTCTTCTCTAAGTCGTTCTTACCGGACTTATCTAAGTGGCCTCTGTCATTGCATGAGAAGCAATGAAATCTCCATGTATTCATATCGTTCGACAGGTTTCACAGTCGGTTAAAAAATATATCGTATTAGGGCTCCTGCAAACTATTCAGTAACCAACAAGATGCGCGAAATGCGAGCAGCCAGTGAAGCTACGCAAAACGCTAGCGAGGCCGGGAAAAGTTGCATAAACACTACTGCGCACAAATGCAGTCAGCTGTGTCGTGGCGAGACCTGTCTAATAAAAAGTTGCGGAACAGTTTACCTCTGTGCTGTGGTAATTTGGTTCTTGTACACGCAGAAACTCATAGGCGACATCACCACAACTCTTGCCGATGGCAGCGTGGCGCTCGCTACAAGAATGAGTGATGCTGTCGAAAAGGTTAGTGTATTTTGTCTGGCCCGTTTTGTAAGTTGAAAAATACATAATAAACTCGTTTTTTTTTTCAGGGCTACAGAAGCGTAGTGAGGAGAAAGGTCCTCCGGCTTGAAGCAGCTCTATCTGGCGTCAGGACCAATGTAAACTTCATTCATTATTTCTATATACTTTTGAGAGATATCTTTGCACCGTCGTCTAAGTGTGCGCGCGATTGGGAAGGGATAAGAAATTACGCGTCCATTAATACACTTCAGCGGGTAAACAGCAAATATTTCTAGATCGTGTCACACAAAAATATTACGGCGTTTCCTTCAGGCCTCATAAAATGCGCTTTTTTTCACCCCCGTCATGCTTGTGGTGAAACAAACAAACAAAAAATAAAATAAGCGAAATGCTAAAAGTCACACGTGATTTCGATAAAACAAGCCAAACAGCCTCAACTGATGTTACGCTACGACCAAAAGAAATACACAGGGCCAATTGGCACGTGAAAGTTAAAACTGGGACGTAACGGAAACAGGCCCAGGTTGAAACTGACCAAGGTCTGATCTGCATAAAAAATAAAGTACGAACAGCTGGTGATAACCGTGATACATTCGAGGGCACTGCTCTCCACGAACTGGTAAATTATACCGTATTTACTCGATTCTAAGCCCCCATTTTTTCCGCGATTGCGATGTCCAAATTGAGGGGGTGCTTACATCTGAAAAAACCAAATTCCCCCCGCCATTTTTTTTTTCGCGGCCGTACCTGGAAGAGGCTGGGTGTAAGGCATAATGTTTTATTTGGCAAACATTAAAGAGAAAAATATGTACAGACAGAGAACGCATCGCTTACGTCTGATACTCAGTCACCTTCACTACGATTCGAGCCCGTTGGGTATCTGGGGCCGCCGCTCTCATTATCCACCAGCAGGTCGTCTTCTGTTCTGTTGAAGTGGTTTCTAATTGAAAACTTCACAGCGGCCACGAAGTGAAGTCGGGCCCGCTTCCACGCGTCTGACATCCACCTTGCGATGGTTGCTTGCTTATATTCGCATGTGAACGTTTTTTCGTATTTTTTTCCCGAAAGTAGGGGAGGGTGCTTAGAATCGCAAAAATACGGTACCTGTATAAGCTCCGCGAAAGAGTGCCGTAAGTCTGCTTGATTCAACGGACTTTGTCCGGCTATATGACAAAATGATCAGGGTTGAGCGCAGGAATACCACCTTCCCAGCTAAGTGCACCACGGCTCAGGCTCTGCAAGGCAAGCCGACTCCGGTGCTCACATGATTCGTGCTCGTTCTTGGCATGCAGGTTATCGCAGCCCTTGGCCACTGCGATGAGCTGAAACAGGCGTACGATTCGGGAGTGTCCATCTTCTGCAACGTCATCCTGACCAACACGGTGAGCAAGTCCCTCAAGTTCAAATGCTCCGACCTTTATATATCGCGGTAACGTAACAGCCTGTCTATTTTGAAGCATTGAAAACGAAAGAGTGAGAACAGGCGTCTTTGTGCTGAGATCTTGCCTGCGTATTTCTCTAAAGCAGGTGTCGGCAATCTGCGGCCCCGGGGTAGTAGTATGCGGCCCCCAGCACGACGTCAGGACCCTCCCTCCCTTCCCTTTCCCTCCCCTGGTCACTTTCTATCTGAAAGCCGACAAGGCAGCTTTCACCAGAAATGGGGTTAGACGAGAACAAAGAAAGATCGCTTTCAGGTGGCATTGTCGCCCATTTTCACACTCACTTAGCCAGATGACGTCTTTATTTCCTTTTTCTGCACAGGTCCAAAACAGCCTCTCCCCCCCCCCCCCCTCCTCTCCCCCGATTTGCCGTCCGACCCCCGCCGCGTCGGTTCCATGCAACTCGGCCGTCCGCCTCCAAAGGCTGCCGACACAGCGACACCTGCTCTGAAACATCATTAGCGTGTGCCTGTTCGTGCTTCACGCAAACTTAGCGAGATCAGTTTTTTAATTGCTGCACGAGGTTTGTTTAGGGAGTCGAGGATATGCTGTGTACAAATGCTTTCATAGTGCTTATCATCTCTTAGGTGATGCTATCAGTCACATTGTACGCGGTGTTGAAGAATGCAGATATACTGAAAAATGTTCGTTTCCGCGACGATAATAGGTGACTTGCCTGTTGTGACCCCGAGAATGACCCCCATGGAGGTGAAAGGGTACAAATTTATGTACACCGTCTGAAGCCTGTTCTTTAAGCGGCCGCTACAGAGTTGCCTAAAGGGGAGCCCTGTACAGAAGCGTCATTGAGTCCCGCACTTTAACGGACTTTAACGGTCGCCGCACCTGCGATACCGCGTCCCCTATAGCAATTGTATTCACTGGCGAGGCGCGCATGCAGGCAACCACGTAGAACAGACTGTTGGGCAAGTTGGTGCATGTTTGGTAACTCTTAGAGCGCGATTTAACAAGGAAGACAGAAAGAAGACAAACACAAGCGCTTGTGTTTGTCTTCTTTCTGTCGTCCTTATTAAATCGCGCTCTAACTGTTATCAAATAGGCAATCCTTTGAGTGCGTCCGTGGAACCTTTTCTTTCCTCCATGGTCCGTGGCCTCCGAGATCGGCTGCCGGCGGCGCGCCGTTAACCGTTAGAACGGCGCGCCGCCGTAGCCATCGCGGAGGCCACGGTGCGTCGTTACTGGTTACGTCGGACTCCGCGAGATGACGCTACTCGTCCGTCCTAAATTTGTGTTGGACGTTCCAAAGTCTACGCCACCGAACGCAAAGTAACGTCTTGAGTCCAATGTGAGTGCGATTAATAACATCTCTGTTGACACGACCGTTGAGAATTGGGTTGAAACGGAGCAGTCGACGCACGCGGGTGTTTTTTCTTTTCTTCGGTGTGCGGGCGCAGTGGCACAAGCTGCGCCATGTCCGTGGCCGTTTCCAGTGTTGCCAAATGAAGAAATTGACAGCTAAACTTTTCAATGGATACCACCTATACGCCACGCGTGCTGAAGAGCAAAACGCCTCGGCTCAGTGGCCTTCCCGGACATCAGACGCGCATTTTTCTCGCAGAACGGATTCTGGGTGGCCCTGGTTGCCATTTCGCTGCTGGTGACCTGCGCCTCGTTCACGTCGATGCGGCTCTCAAAGAACTGTCTCAAGATGACCCGGCCAGAGTTCAACACGCCCGGAGACGACGATCCGGTGGAGCTGTCTGCCAAACAAAGCAGCAACGAGTGAGCGCCTTCGTGGTTAAGTCTAAAGGCAGGCTGTAATAAAACATGCATGCATTACAGTCATCACAAGTGTTAGCAACAACAAAGAATCAGCTGCCAAGCTATGAACAGTACGGTAGCCACAGGGGCGTCATATATGCGCCTGTATGGTAATACCAGGCACTATCGCAAGCTGCAACTCTGCGAGTACGCTGGCACCCGATTCTTTGTTGTTGCTAACCCTTGTAATGACTGTACATCTTACTTCTTGCGATGGAAATGCAGTAGACTCACGACAATTCAAACTCGAAGGAGCAAGGATTTTGTTTAAATTATCAGATGTTTAAATTATCAGAAGTTGTCGTAAATATGACTCGGGGCAACATATCAACTTGTGTTCTAAAGAAACATTCACATATATTTAGTAATACAATATTCACGCACAATACTGAAGTACTATTCACACTTTGAAAAAAAAATCACGTTTGTTGGCTGCTTCGTATTTGCATGAGAGTACAAAATAAGAAAACGCAGCCAGTTTATTTCGAGAGTTTTCTGCACTTGTCAAGAACTTGCGGATGCAGATAATCGGCTTTATTTGTGACTGTTAGTGATATAAGGATGCAGATGTGCAGCTAGAAGCGGCAAATGCAGCAAGGACAAGCAAAAAGTACGAATTAGCCGAATTTACGCAATGTAGCAGTTCAAACTAACCAGTTTTCAAATACGTTGAAAACATAGCGGACCAACCAAAATTTTGAAATTTGCTTGAATTGGCCGAAAGTTTCAATTATCAGAGTTTGAATTATGGCGAGTCTACTGTACATTCAGCAGAATGTATTACCATGCAAGAAGCAACTGTATGTATACGTGGAATGAGAGATTTGGCGTAGCTGATGTTCGCAGAACAAATATAGCGCGTACTTGCAGAGGTGGATTGGCCGAGGCTTGGTGAAATTCCTGATTCCTGATTCCTGATAACTTAAACGAATCAGTTGCAACTATTCAAGATTTCTATTCATTCAGTCAATGAGTGAATATGTCATTCCTTGAACAAGTGAATCATGTCGTCAAGTACCACGTTACTGAAACATAACGACGAAGTAGGGATTACTCAGAGAAAGATTGGTCAAGGCTGCTGAAACGGCTGCTAAAACAAGTTACTTCAGTTAACAAATTTCAGTCAATCAACAATTTCAATTAACTATTCAGTGAATTTCGTTTGACGTACGTTGCAATAAACAACAACACAAAAATGACCTACTGATTAGAGGATATCGAACAAAATACAGAAAATCCGTGTATCGGTAATTTTTTATGAAGCTCGCAATAGTTTCTAACGGCTTCTATTTTCGCACTGATAAATGCACACTGGCGGCAGAAAAGAGGCGCTGAACGTGAAGGAAAAGTATACACGACACTATGAAGCGTGCGCGCGTATACTCTGAAGCCTCTAGCTCAGTGTATATACCCACAGTGTTACACACCCACTACATGTAAGCGGATAGGCAGCGCGCATAACAGAAAACTTCGTTGTTAACTGCGCAACACTAAAGACCCCTCGGGCGTGTTTCCGTTTATTTTTCTGGTACGCAGCATCGCCGAACCGCACGTGCAAGTTCACCAACCGGGTCAGGGCGGTGACTTCCAGAGCCCGCCTACACTAGGGAACGATCCGGACGTGACGGTGGTCAGAAGCGTCCACAGTGCCAGATTCTACGACGGAAGCGGTGAAATCGTGTCCGACTCTGCTTACCGCGCTTAACCCTCCCCCCTCCTCCTCCTCCTCCCGCATTCATACACCATCTTCACAAAGACGCACACCAAAAACATACATTGAAAGTGTTTCTTCCTGTGTACGCAAAGTGCCTTCAAAGCTGTGTCCAATAAAATAATCCTCCTTGCGTTAATTTACTGGCAACCTTAGGGAATTGTGACCGAGAGTGATAGGCCGCTTAATAGAACACAGCCGCATCTTCCAAGTTGGCCTGTAATCAACTCGCTTGGAAATTTATAAAAACGAAATATGGATCGGAGGGGAAGAGGCTGGTAACCTTGCGAGATTTCAACATCAACTTCAAATGAACTTCGACCTCACCGCCTGACTAAGTCAAACTGGTATGATGTCAGAGGCTCCAACCCATGGAACGAATCAAGATGGAGGTTTTGATTTCGAGATTAGGCGATGACCAGGGGTTGAGGCCTCTGTTAACGGGCCTTAATTCCGCTGACCGCCAATATCGTGTCAGCCGTCATTTATGAATTACCCCAACTATACCACGCACTTTTCCATCTCAGGGACTACTCTGTGCGCATGTGCCAGCCTTTGCCAGAGCAGCAGACTCGCTGCCGTTGAGCGCACGAGTATAGAAAGCGACGAGCATCATTTTCTTTAACTTAATGGAGGTACGCATGGTTATCACAAAGCTGAAGACCTTCTGAAGCCTCCTATCAACGCTTATCTGCATGCGAGCAAAAACGAGATATACATTTCTAAACAGCGATGAGTTAATACAGAAGTCGAGGAAGAGAATTCGAACAAGCGCTACTGGCAATTAGCGTAGTTATTGTAGTAATTGCTTTTTTTTCTCTTGATTGATTGTAGGGTTTAGCGCCAACACAATGCATGCAGGCGGTGAGGCGCGCCGTAGTGAAGGGCTCCGGATTATGTTTGACCAGATGTGTATCTTTAACGTGCGCCGAAATACTGCACACGCGGACCTTTTTGCTTTTCGCCTCCATCAGAAAAGCAGCCGCCGCGGCCGGGAATCAAACCCGCGTCCTCGTGCTCAGCAGCGCAACGCCCTAGCCCCTGAGCCACCTCGGCGGTTTCTTTTTCTTGCCAATGGCACGCCCACGCAGGCATGAAACAAATGGCAACTAACGTGTTGAGCGAAACAAGACCTCCGTTCCCTTAATAGATTATGCACCCTCTGTCCTGAAACACAAAACACACCTATGCATTATGGCAACTTAGATATGCTCTCTCTAACGATTTTTAACGCTTAGAGGCAATAAAAACTCGGACGAAAGGTAGGTGTGGTTTACCACATCGTTCTTGCTCGTCTCTCTTGGCGCTAAGCGTTGTTAATATTGTACGCGAACATTTTAAAGAGAAGGTTCTGCTAGTAAACAGGATCAAAGAAGGGGTCTTGTTTCAGCAAACGCGTTAGGAACAATTCAGCGTTGGCTCGGGTCCACTTCGGCGTATATTGCCACAACTGTAAGCACATCATCAAAGCCGACTTCGCCAGTCACTTCAGTGCCAGCTGCCGCTGTGAGCTGCTGAGGAGATCATCTGTCTTCATCATCATTAAACCAACAGCTGGGATCATCATCATCCCACCGGGGGAAGAAGACGATGTTTAGACTCGGACACGGCATCTTACTGAAATTCACCTTGTTTGGGTTCCTTGGGACTTTCTAGCAAAGATTGCACTCTCTGGGCATGTAGTAGACGTCGTTGAACCGACACCTTTAATAACCGCTGCTAGGTACGGGTGGTTGTTGAAACTTCAAGAACAGAAGAGTCAGTTTTGCTGTCTTTAAGATACCTTAATCATCTAAAACTCTTATGAAAATCTGAATGGTGCCCTCCGCGCAACTTAGAGGTTGTTATTACAGCCCTACGTTGTCGGGTACCCCGGCTATATAGGTACTTACACAGGTCTCGTCTGGCACCAACAGCTCTGTGCAGCTATTGTAGCGAAGACGAGTCTACTATCACTCGGGGATTCCGAAACGGCGTTCTGCCGCCGGATGTATGCTCTGCCCTCCTGCGCTTCATTGAAAATTCTAATAGATTCAATTTATCATTGCGATTAATTACTCTCGCCTTGATTTTTGGTTTTTTCTCTGTCATTTATGGAACCGAAACTTTTTCCAACCGGTCTAAATTATCTTTTATAAGCGCCTCATAATTAAATAAGAATTCTGTTTATTTTCACTGTCTTCTGTTGATTGCCCGATGCCCTGATTGGGTATGCACCATTCATAAAGGCACAACAACAACAACGACGACGACGACGACACAGCAAGCACGCAGACGCTGCTGTCTTCACTTAACCAGCTCTTGGCAATAAAGCCAACTGTGCGACCCCTCGACCACTGGTATCTATCGCCTCACCGATGACAATATGGCATTATGTTGGCGCCATCGTCAGCACCATGCGCGTCATGTACGCCCCTCTAAAAGGTTTTTTTTCCTTCTTTTTTTTTTTTTTTTTGCTCGAGAAGATCGAGGCCAGCAGCATCCGGCAATTGAACGTACGCCACACGTACGCCACATGAGTTGACAAAACTTGAAGCTTCTAGCCTTTGTTGAGCTCATACCTTAATTACCTTAATTTTGAAACGAAACCTCAGCTGTTCACAGCTGTTGTACGAACACCCCCCGCCCAGAGACCATGATGGTCGAAAAGATGGCTCACACTGGCCTGACGCTCTGGCGTGAGGGGGGTGGTAGTCTTTTGATACATTGATAAACGTTCCGCGAATCAGTCAGTCTGTCGCGTATCCAATGACTCCGAAAAATATTATTGCCCTCTAATAACCGAGTCTGCCATCGTCAATGCGAAGAGTCGCACACCTAGGAGCAATAGAGGTAAAAAAAAACGAATTCACCTGCCATTTTGGTTAAAGAATGATGTCCTCAATATACATACGCTTATAGCGTACGAAACCTGTCTCTCATTCACGTTTTAATCTAATTCCTTGTACCTAACTGCCGAAGCATTTCCATGCAGATTCAACGAGGAAATTCATCTGTCCATCTCCAACGCTAATACATCAGACTTTCGCCTTCATACTTTGATGTCAGGCGACCTATATTGCCACTAAAGTATGTCTTCCAAGCAATGCTTTGGGCATAGTGGTGAAGCAGACTTAGAAGGGGCGCAGTGTAGAGAAGAACTGTCCACGGGTGCTTATGCATTATCCGAAAATTCCCACTTGTGAGTTTCTGATTTTTAATAGCGGAACTATTTAGGCTTAAGTTATAGCCATGCCGGGCGTCATTCAAATATCGTCGCAACTAAGCGAAGCGGAGGAAAGTTCTAAGCAAAAAAGTGCGACGAGAAGTGGCGAGGAGGCAAGGATCTGACGAGCAGGTGTGGGGACTGCGCGTCGCGGCGCAGATGTTCAGGTGGGGAGACCAGCGTCGGCAATCGGCTGCGCCTAAAGATAACGTAAGCTCTGAGGTGCAGATGTTCGCCTATTTAAGAGCGGAGCGTACAATCAGCGATAGGATGGGTAGACCTAAGAAAAGCAAAAAAAAAAAAAAAAAAAGCTAGTGGAGACCACCAGCTCCGCTGTTTCCTTAGACCTCACGCCTGTAGTGCGAAAGTGGCCGAGTTAGTTTTCTCTCATTCAATTTCCCTTGATATACTACAATCTTGGTTTGGGGGTATTGATAGTATATTATCCTGCATATTGTCCTGTATGTTAGGTGCGCTGTCTTTGCCGTGTCCCTGACGGGGTACGCGCCGTTTCCGTCCGTGCCACCATCCCCACCAGGGGACGCCGCAGAACTGAGAAGAAAACGAGGCCGAGTTGAAGACGCCCGCGTTCAACCATGGGTAAGCACAGCGTTTGGACTCTTCGCCTTTTCGCTCCTGGCAGCTGATTAAACGTAAGGCACGAAGATAGTCCGAGGTAAACTACGACGCGTGCGGTTATGAGAGTTCATTCTGTTGTCTTATTAATAGACGTGCGATGGCTCGTATGGCCAGTAGCCGCGGCTACGGGGATACGGCGTTTGAACGAATAAAGAAAACACGGGATAAATCGTTGGGAATATTTGACCGCTGCCAATAGACCTTTCCGGAAAGTTGCGCGCGCCCCCAAACGGCGGCCGCAAAGCAGCCTGGGAACTGTGAGCGCCGCAGCAGCCGCCGCCGCCGCCGCCCGGGCCGCTCTTCATGTAGCTCTACCGTGCCAAACCGTGCCGTGCGCGGCAGCGCCTGTGGAGGCAGCATTTGTTGACGGTGCAGCTTCGGCGTTTAACATTGTGTGATGCATGCAGAACATCTGCTATCCTGGACAGCTGTTTTGATAACTGGCTTCTTTTTCAAACTTACGCATTCTTACCACAGCCCGCATTTCTTCAACAAACTGCTGCATTTTGGGGAGTTGCAGTGTGTATCCCATCGATTCATGCTACACTATGTCTGTATTCGCTTCAAGTACTGTTGCCTAAGAGGTGGCAAGTCTCATTGAGCAATCCTGAGCTCTTTTGCTGTTTTCGGCTGTGTGTAAATATGAAAATAGAAATGTTTATTTCAGTCGAAAAAAGACGAGGCCGCTAGTTTGGTATCATTGCAATAAAAGACACGTACACTTTTATTCGGTTAGCAAAACTAACCAATACCGACTAAAAGGTAAAACTATTCAGAGGGCGCTAATACAAAACACGAGTTGACATTTCGCTTACTTATCGATTGAGAAGTGGTTCATGTGTTAAGTTGTTCAGGTAGCAACAAGTTTTCCATATCTGGTTTGGCTTGTCAGCCATCGCATTTGGGAAAACATACCACATGTAGTATTCTCAAGTTATTCACTTCTCGAATAACTCGCTCAACGTGTCTCCTCAGCGTGGCGATCTGCCGTGTGCGTGTTTGCTCCGCTACTGTCAGTTGACGCCGACCATTTAACATGGGGGGTACGTCTGTTCAATTTAACGCCAAGTTCACGGAGCTCATCTTCGATCAAAAATCCTGGGTCAGCTATGACGAGCTGTCTCCTTTGTTTTCACTCAGGAAGTACACCATACCTTAAAAGTGAGAAATAATAATTCCACAATGAACGACCGAAAAGAAATAGTCGAAATGCTGAACTCACAATGCCGCAGGAGACAGGCTGCAGGCAGTCGCTGTCGCTCGATAAACCGCATCGTTGTCTGCTGGAGCGAAAGCATTGCTTTATCGCCCTGTTACGCCCTTTGTGCTAAAATTCATTTCAAAACGGGCGTTGATTACTCTGAGCTGACAGGAGTATCTCGACAGTGCTGCATATCACTAGTTTGTCTTGGATGCCTGGAAGCGGGACGGGCGCTTAGGAAGGCGGTGTTTCGTTCACTTCGCGGCAGCATAGGAAACAAAAAAAAACGTATAAAAAACATAATTTACGTTATAATGCTGGGCTTGCCTGTCTACCGGAGGACACCTCTTGGCTAAGACTTGGTGTGTAAAAGTGGTCGCATACGGTCCATGTAACGTTTGCGTCCGCTCGCGTTGAAATGGGCTCCACATATCCTGTGATGCTCGGACGGCTCCCACAAAGCGAATCGGTCATCACGACCCTGGAGATTTATCCGGCGAACCCATTAATCCTTTTTAATTGTCTTGTCCTTCGGAAACTTGTGCAATGAAACATGCCGGTCTCGTAACGTATTGTTGTCCCAACCGAGCACACAGGACGTTTGTCCGCCTCCTGCAGCTTCCTTGGCGCGATATCGTCAGTATCGCGTAAACTACAAACGCTAAGGCAGGTTGTAAACGAGTGTAGCTTTGCACACGCGGAAATGCATCACGAGTAGCGTGTGCACTTGATATGGGCTTCTTCGTTTTCCCACTCGGCTCCCCGCGGGCTGCCGGAAGCAAGAGCTGGTTATTTGTATTTTTCTCGGGTAGCCCAAGTGTCACATTTGTTCTCTATTTCCTCGTGTTGAGGAATTTCTCTTTTCCCGCGGGCAGCCAGAAGCGCGAAGACGCTTTTCAACTGGCAGCAGCTGGTTCCACTCTCCAAGCTAGCAGACGACGTTGCTAGCAGACGACGAAAGGTTCTCACGCGGTGCCAGCAGTTTCAGAAGGATGGGGAGTTTATTTCTTATTTTGGGTTCTATGGTTTAAAGATGCTTTAATTGATGCGTGACATAACTTTGAAAGCACAGCATTTCATTGACGGGCTCACTCCGCGCACGCGGCGCGCGGCGCCCATGCACCCCGTCGCCGCCGTCGCCGCTCGCACCGCCCGCGCACGCAGTTCCCATGACGCCTTGCGCGGGCCCGCCAGGGGAAGGAGCGGCGCTGCAGTTTCTGGAAAGGTCTATTATAGATCCACTGGAAAAAATTCCAAATGCTGGTGCACCAAAGACATCACTGACTACGTAATGGTGCAGAGAGAAATTTGCGCTAAATATTTGAGGGACAAAAAGCCGGGTTCCATTCGGTTAGATCCTCAACCACTAACCGCGTGACGTGCAAGAACAGGATCTACGTGACCACGTCTCATTGTTGGGTATTTTCGCTTTTCCTGCGCGTACCAATTGACAGAAATGGACAGGGCCAGAACAGGGGAGAGAGGAGGGGGTCTGAGGGGGGGGGGGGGGGGGTCGTTGGTGATAAGGATTTTCTCGTAAAGGCGTTCGCGTGTGAAAACTGGCCCGCGTGAGTGCACGGTGAAAGTAAAGTTGCAAGGGGTAACCAATGATGTGGCAACCAGTCCTACTAATTTTAATTGGACAGGTGAAGTCAGCAATGGCATGCCGACATTTCGCCGTCGTGAACCTGACCTCCAAGTAGCCGGTGCCTGTATGCTCTGCACGTGACATCTACTTTGCCCTACGACCTTTGAGCGAAGCGTGGAGGCAAAGCCTGTGCTGACGAGTGTTGAACTCATGTTCATCTGAAACTTTTGTGACGTTCGTGAGTTTGCAGTGCACAGCGTCATCCCCTGCGCGGTTCTTCCGGGCGCTGTTCCTCAGTGCTGTGCTCCTGCTGCCATGTGGTTAAGCAGTGTGGGACGTTCGCGATTTAAAGGTGGTGTTCCCGTGTTTGCCGAAGGGGGGGGGGGGGGGGAGGGGGGGCACGGTAGAATAGGCGACCACTGTCGTGTTCTAGTGGCATGCTCTAAGGTATTCTCGTATGCTGTGCTCTCATATGCGCGCTCCATGCGTGTGTGGACGTGCGTTGCCATGTGGGTACGAACTGGCCGAACTGTCATGAACTGGCCGAACGCGAGCCATTATATGGGGGTATTTATTTTTGAATTCTACAAAATGGATTTTTCAGCAAAAAAGATGTTTGGGTTCAGATGTGCAAAAATAATGCACCCCTGTGCATTATTTTTGATTGGCTGCAACCCTGCCATGGAGATGCTGGAGCGGGTGTTGTTCCCCAGGTCATTCTTTTTATTTTCGAGAGGAGGGGGGGAGGGGTGAGACGGGGACAGCGAAGTGGAAGAATTGGCAACCAACGAAGCCTGTGGAAGGGGGTTGGAGGAAGACTGTGCTCTGGGGGAAAAGAGGGCATCCATGTACATGCGGGTAAAAGCTCCCGAAAGCGTAGTGTTTTTCCGAGTGAATTATATGTACGCTACACACCACAACACCCTGCCCTACGGCTTGTCTCACAGTGCAAGTGTACCTTAGGAGTCCAAAACCGAGAAATACGGAATTTGATTTGCGCATGCTGACGTGCGCATTCACCAGAAAAAAAAAAAATAAAAAAAAACGTTTGTTGTAATTCACATAACCTATGTAAACTCGTTAATTTTCTATCGCCCTGCTTCTCTTCTCTTGACGTCTTCGCAGTTTTTCTTTCCTCTTTGGTAATTTCACATGTGTTTGTGCGGAGATAGTGTGGTATATTATTTTTGTTTTGCTAAATATGCATTGTGCCATGTCCCCTGTTACGTTTTTTTAAAGGTATATTACTATAAGGTATACTCTCTATTACCAGGGAAACCATGAGAATTACCGTCAGAAATTTCTCAGAGCAGTCGCTTCTTATTGGCTAAGAACGCTACCCGGAGATTCTACGCGATAAATATTCCCTAAAAAGCCGTGTTTGCAATTGTTGCTGCAGCGCTGTGGTACAGTAATTGGTTTCAAACGAGAAGGCTCAGCTTTGAGCCTGACAGTGCGAGTTTTTTTTTTTTTTAGCTTTCGGAAGTTTTTAGTCACCGTGACTTTCTTAATGCTTTTTTTACTCTGGTTTTTACTATATCAAGAGATCGATGCACAGGATTTCTAGAATAGGTTGAATTACGTTTAATACAGGCTGTATTCTATGTCGTTGGGCTGAGTTAGGTTAGGTTTCTAGCAGTTTGACAGGATTTCGGTAAGTTATGACGTGTTCGGTTACGTTACGTTCGGTTCGGTGAGGTTATGTTACGTTAGGTTACGTTGAGACGTAATATTATAAACCATATTTTAGGCCAATTAGCTTTTATGGAAACTGTCGTGAGAATTTCCCAGAGGTAATCCTCACGGCTGCCGTGAGTTTTGACACAGCCTTATTATAATTGCCGCCGTGGAATAAAAGCAAACAAACGCTTGAAGTGCCAGCTATGACCTACGCGAGCACGGAGTCACATTTACCGTGTTTGTGATAACATTGAATCACGCCTCTTCTCGTTTCAGCTGAAACGTCGGGTAAATAATTCCACTTTATTTTAACATATCCTTGAACGCCATGACGTTGTACTGTGTGTGTTATTGCGTGCGTGTGTTCACATGTCTGTGCGTATGCGGGTGTCGTGCGTGCGCGTGCGTGTATGTTGCACTCAACTACTCAGTATCATAAGCACATATCATAAGGCTGAAAGTTAAGCACCCAAAGTTTTAGAGGCTGGAATTGAACAAAAACGGTGTATGTATTGCTCAAATTACTCACGCTGGGGAAATGTTAATTGCTCTAAAAATTATACAAAGCTTGTTAAAAAATTGACACCGATATGATTAATATGCCTAGCTTCCCCCCCATCTACGGTTAATCTTTATGCCTATAAGAGTGAAAGTTACGTAGCATAGCCCTTACATAAACTAATTTACAAAGTGTAGAGGATGCTCTCTACATGAAATATGGTCGACCTGTCATTAAAATTCCGACAATATCTTGCCAATGCAGTGCCTCATTTCTGGTATAATCCGTCTTCATTCCAGATTATTCCGAGATCTCGATCAGTACGATTATGTCGTCGAAGATGATGCGGGATTCTGTAACAGAAAGTAAGCAGATTTTCCCTTCCAAGTGATTTCTAACATTGTTTCGAAGCTCCCATGATTCCTTTGAATTACCTTTTCCCTCAGATAAATGTGTAATATTGAACTGCCTAAAGCGGCTCACAAATTTACAGTGATAACTTCTGCAGCAGAACTTGCGATGTTGTTAATGCGAAAGCAATAATTAACTCTGTGGCGCACTGACGGCACACGAAATGGCCGACGGATAATATACAAAACTGCCTACGGCTCAAAAGGATAGGAAACGGGGGAATTGTCTTGAAAAGGAAGTCGGATAAACTTCGGTACGGGTGCGATTCGAACCAGGGACCTGCGGAATGCGATGCCGGCACGCATTTCCATCCCCACGGCAACTTCAGCTGATGTAAGGTGAACCAGTGAATGCCTTGTGGCCTTCGACTTAAAAACGTGTGTTATACCCGTGCCACAGGTGCACAAAAAATGACAGTAAGTGCTTAATGCCTTAAGTTTTAATGCCGTTAATTCGTTGCTACACGCAAAAATCGAAAGCCATTCAATCTAATATCATTTTTGGTTTAAGGAGATCCGCACAACTCATTCACCTTCACGAACCCCATGTATCTGCCTACTCTCGAACGCGATGAGCAGCAAATGAAACCAACGAAACTCTCAGCACCAGAGTGTTGACGCGGACATGTAGCTGAACTTCGAAATAACACGATTTTTTGTGCACTCATGGTGGCGAAGTGTTGAAGAAGACAAAGTTCACTAAAACAGTGGCAAAAGGCAAAACATCGTATTACTCGTGTTAAATTTTTCGGATTTGTCTATTGCAGGCGGCGACGGCAGCGGCTGAAGCCACTTTTAAAAACAGCTCCCATCATTTTTAAGAAAACACTATTTTTCATAACGTTTTCTTTCATACGAAACATTTCAAACCCTTGTAAGACGTTTTTCTCTACGTTAAATACTTCTAAAATATCGGTGAATTTCTCGTTTTGGTCATGATCACCATCATGCCTAACATGTTTAATGCCTTTGCGTTTTCGCATGTAGCACGGCCTGCCCAATTAATCTCATTCGGTATCTTAGGCCTTAGTGTCATTTTTCATGTACGTGTGGCACGGGTAATAGAGGTATGTCTGAAGGCCTAGACCAGTAATTGGGGAATGCTAATTACGACAGTAGCTGCTGGATGAGCAGCAGAGCATACGTTTCCTCTAAATGTTCTCTTTGCTTGGATGATATTCGGGAGGGGTAGGGAAGTAGGTATCGCAACTCTGTAGGTACGGTAGAGCAAATTTTAAGGGTTTTATGGAAGATGGAGGAAGGGGGGTGTTGTAATCACCGCTTAATTCGCTGTGGGCTTTCCTATAACCCAGAGTCTGCTATGACAGACTGCACTGTTTTGTTATTTATTAGTTCATTTGAGAATACTGCAGGCCAATAATAAGTCCCAAGGAGGAGTGGGTTCAAACATATATATATATATAGAATACATGACACAATTCGCAAACACAAGGTCACACACGGTTAAGAATGAATGGATGTTCGTACCCAAACTTTAGTAAGAGAAATTCTTTTGTAATTCAGTCATGAAATCGGAGCAGAGGAATATTTGTGCAGGAAGTGAATTACAATACTGAATTGTTTGACGGAAGAAACTGTACTTATAGCTACCTCTTTTTTGCGAAGATTGGAGCCAATGAATGCTGGTGATTATGACGAGCCCTCATCGTTGCGAGAGGTTATGCAAGTTCAGGCGGCTATAATTTATTGTTTCCTGCGAGGCAGTTATATAAGATTGCAATACTACTAATTTTTCTACGAGTTTCATACGTCTGAATGCGACTGGCATCAATTGACTTAGTTGGGCAGTCCTCCCTATTGTACCTCCCCAATATAAATCTCACGAGTTTGCGGTTGACTCATTGTCGTTGCATTTCACCTTTTCTCGTGAATACATTGTATTCTTATGACTGCGTGAGCTCAAGAAGTGAGCGGGAATCGCTCTCCATGAAAACAGGCACGCTACCAGGTATTTAAACGTGGCTCGGGAAATGCAGTTAAGTGACCCACCATGAGAGATTAGTAGCCAAAGCGTTATGCTGCTCCGCCTAAGGACGAGGGTCGTCCACGGCCGCGTGGCCATTTTTGTCATGGAGGGGAAAAAGAAAAAAAAGTTTGTGGAAATTCAGAGAATTATTTATTAATGCGCAGCATTGTGATGCCGCTTGTCTTGTGTGTTAGTTTTCATAGCCACTTTTTTTTTGTTTTTCTAAATCCTCTCCGACCAATTATCTCCATTTACGCTATCATAACGATTCGAATTGAAAATTCAACGAAATGTGTGTTATTGTGGTAATACAGGGCGTTATACGGTTCGCTATTTTCCGTTACTTAATATTTGTCTTCTCTTTCAGTTCGTCAAAATTTCATTCGACCAATACCTCCACATACATTGTTATAACGATTACATTTGGTACTTCCGGTAAACCTGCCGCAGGTTTTCCGAAAGTTCCAAATGTTCCGCAATAATGTCCCGCAATAATGTTCGCAATAAGTTCCAAAAGTTCTGCAATAATGATTATTGCGGAAATCCAGGGCCTTACATGGTCCTCCATTTTCCGGAATTATTTTATATATTTCTTATTTTTTAGTGTTTCAAAATTTGTTTCTACCAATAATCTCAATTACGCTAATATGAAAATTATAGGTGGAACTTCCGCAAAATCAGCAATATTCTGGAAATCCAGGTTGTTATACGATTTGCCATATTCGATATTTTCTCATTTTTGTTCTTTATTTTTTCAAAATATCGTTGGACCAGTTGTCTCCATTTACGCTATTATAACAATTGTTGGGGAAACTTTCGCGATATCTGCAGGACGGCCCCAGGCTATACGTTCTGCCATTTGTCGTAATTTCAGTTATTTTTATTTTTCTAGTTCAAGGTTTCACACGGCCAATTATCTCCATTTACGTTATAATAACGATTACACTTGGAACTTCCCCGGAATCTGCATTATTCTGAAAATGCAGGTCGTTACACGGCTCGGGAGTTTCTGTAATTATTTAAATTGTTTTTTAGTTTTCAAAATTTTGTCCACCAAATTATCTCCCTTTTCGTTATTATAACGATTACGTTTGGAAAAGTTTCACGGAATTTGTTTTGGAAATGCAGGGCGTTACCCGGTTTTCCATCTTCCGTAATTATTTTATATTTCTCTTATTTTTCTAGGTTTTCAAAATTTCGCTCGGCCAATTATCTCCATTTACGCTATTTTAACGATTACAGGTAACACTTTCACGTAATCTGCTTTATTATAGAAATGCCATGTGTTATCAGTTTAGCCAATTTCTGTAATTTCTTATATGTTTCTTATGTTTTGGTTTTTCAAAATTTCATTCGACCAACTATCTCCCTTTGCGTTATTATAACGATTACATTTTGAACTTTCGCGAAGTTGCATTATTGTGGAAGTGCAGGGCGTTACACATTTCGCCATTTTTCGAAATTATTTTATATTTTTCTTATTTTTTAGTTTTTCAAAATTTCGTTCGGCCAATTATCTCCATTTACGCTATTATAACGATTACGGGTAAAAATTTCGCGTGATCTGGGTTATCGTTAAAATGCCATGTGTTATACGTAAAGCCATTTTCCGTAATTCCTCGTATTTTTACTAGTTGTAGTTTTTCAAAATTTCGTGCGACCAATTATCTCTTTTTACATTATTTTAAAGATTACATTTGGAACTTTTTTTAAAATATGCATTAGGGGGGGAATGCAGGGCGTTACACGGTTCGCCAGTGCCCACAATTATTTTATATATTTATTTTTTTGTTTTTCAGAATTTCGTTCGACCAATTATCTCCATTTACGCTATTATGGTGACTACAGGTGGAACTTCCACGATATCTGCATTTTTGCGGAAATGCAGGGCGTTACACGGTCCTGGCTGTGGGGGTACTAGGCAAGAATGCAACCCATTAAAAACCCCGGTGTGTCGACATTACGTCGCTCGTTAAGTATTACTACGGCGCACCTCAAACCCTACACAGGAGTAGCTGTCGGCGCGTAGAAACCTAAAAAAAAAAATCGCGCCAATCCACCCCGTGAATGTGGTTGAAAAGCAAAGCTGTAAACGGCACCCATAACGATTACCCGTGCGACGTCACTTAAATTCACTCACATCGCTCTACTAATAGTAAAACGAGAGATAGGTGAAATGCACTTAACCACACCATTTATTACTTCAAAGAGATATTCTTGGTAAGGTTAAATTAATGCATGATGCATGAACAGTGTTTAGTTGAGTTGTAATGGTGTAGCACAAGAGTGGAAACTTTTTTTATAAAATTAAAGTAAGCTCCAACCCGGTGTTAGACGATCTGACTTCTCCGTCTCTGCGCCGCGGACGGAAGCGACGAGATTTGCGGCAGAGAAGGGGGAGGAGGAGGAAGAAATACTTCTGTTCAGATTTCTGAACGACCCAGAGTGCAGCTCTAGTGATTCCTTCTTCTGTGGGGCCCATATGCAGTCCGCGCGGCCTGTGTTCTGTCCACCCGCTGAAGCTGGGTAGGCATAGAGGGCCTGGACAGCAGCATCTCCCATTGTTCTTGTTGGGTAGTTGACGGAAAGAGAGGAGGGTGCTCAGGGCTAAAGTCGCACACCCCGATTACGCGGCGGAGTGTTCCTACTTCTGAGCAAAATTTACCTTCAGTATCGTAGCGATTCGGATGCATTAAGTGAAGAGGCGTAGGCTGTGGGAAGGAGCCCGGATTGTATGAGCCGTTGTTGTTCTCTGGAAAGGTCAGTGTAAGGCGAAGGTACGGTCTGTGTCAGAAGGTGATAATGCGGTTATCTCGCTGAACGTGACAAGCGGGTGTCTGTCCTCGTGCAGCTCTATAGCACGGGAGGTAAAAGCGCAGGCTTGTTGGGTGGGCGTATTTGTTGCCCTCCGTTGAGGCGTGAGAGGGTGTACAGATGAGCTGAATGGAATCGTTTGGGGAGGGGTTTTTTAGCACGCGCAGTGCAGGTCAGGACACCCAACCGGACTGGTAATTCCAGTAGGCTTGCTGGGAATCGGTGACTACCCTCCGAACCCCTGGTTGTGTGAGAGCCAAGTTGATGGCTGTCTCTTCTGCTGCCGTCATTTCTTTGGTCCTAAGCGAGGTACACGCAAGGAGGTTGGTTCTGGAGGTAGCCACGATGATGGCGTATTGCTGCCCTCGATGTTTGGAGGCGTCTGTGTAGATAACTGCATGATTCCCACCGAGGGTGGTGTTTAGCGCTTGAGCGCGTGCTTTTCGGTGACCCTCGTCATGTGAGAGGTTCGTATTTTTAAGCAAAGGGAGCATCTTTAGTTTTAGTCGCCAAGAGTCTGGGAGCACGCCAAGCGGAGTGACATTCTGGGCTGCCCAGCCAATCTGGTGAAGCATGCGGTTACCCACCGCAGTTCTGAGTGGGACCTTCTGGTTTGAAAGATGGCCTTCTATCAGCTCTTCCACCGTGTTGTGGAGCCCCGTGCTAAGCAGCCTCTGTGTGGACGCACTCATGAGAAGACCAATGGCCTGCTCGACCGCCTTTCTAATCATATATAAAGCTTCTCTATATGTACTCCTTGACGAGAAGAAGACAGGGGGTTGACGTAAGGGACTCTCGAAAAGACAAAAGCTTCAATTAATTGAAAAGTAGCGGATTCCTTTAGGCCTCGCTTCTTGGTAGCAACTCGCCTGATCATGTGTATGATTTGATTAATGCTGTTTTTGAGGCGCTGCAAGGAGACGTCACTCTTGGTGTTAGCCTGGAGATGTAGGCCCAGGATCGTGATGCTGGGGCTTGAAGTGATGGCCTGGCCATCAAGGAGTATTTGAATGCATTCCTTGGTTTGGCGTGAGGGCGGACGACAAGGAGTTGTGATTTTTTACGTGAACACTGGAGGCCACAGGCTTGATAGCACATTGGCGGTCTAGAAGTGAGATGCCATGCATTGGTGTGAGCTTCCTTTAATTTTTGTAACTCTTAGCACATGAGCAAGGTGCGCACAGGGCCGCTAGACGGGCGTGAGTGGTCGCGTGAGGCTTTCACGTGGCATTCAGCGAGAACGCATGGGGTAAACCCGTAGATGTGCTTGGTGAGTACACCACCTGTCTTCCCCGTCTTCGCGTGGGCTCGTAGCTAAATCGGTAAGACAACGGGCTCTCGCTTTGTTAGTCTATTAGTTCCAGGTTCGATTCCCGGCGGCGCCAGTAAATTATTTTATTTGTTCGCTGGAGTTTTCTGGTGACACCAACGGTCGCGAAAGAACCCTTGGGGGTAGAGGTAAAAAGCTTTGCTTTAAAACACAGTATATCGCAGTTATGGGAGACCTCAATGCTAAAGTAGGCAAGAATCAGGCTGGAAGCAAGGCAGTTGGAAGCTATGGTCTGGGCTGTAGAAATAGCAGGGGGTACCTACTAGTCGAGTCAGTCGAGTTCGCAGAACGGAATGAGTGAGTGAGTGAAAATACCTTATTCGATCATCCGGCGGACGACTATCCTAGCCCCACGAGGGGAGGGTAATCGCGATGCGGCCACACATCATCTCGGCGTGGTGTCCTTTACTCGGCGAGCAGCCCTCACTACTCCCGCCTTCTGGCACCCGCGCCCGCCCCTGTGCTGGGGTGGTAGCGAGCACCTGGCGCTTTCGCTCGGGCGCTGCTTTTCGAGGGCAGCCGAAATCCACTGGACGGCCCGTGTCGGTTGTTCCCGTTGGTCGCTTCCCGCAGCGGCCGCAAGCCACGGCGGGATCGTCGTCACTGTCCGCGCCTCTCTCGGATTTCGTTCACAGTCCCACAAAATGTGGGCCGCAGTAGCCCTTTCCGATTCACACACGCGACACAAGTCACTCACATATACGCTAGAGCACACGTGTTTCATGAGCACTGGCGTGGGTAGCGACCCAGTCTGCAATTACCGGAACGTCACCGCCTCGCTTCGGGTCAGGCCCGGGTGAGGCGGGGGCATAGTCATGCGCCCTAGTCTATACCAGTTCAACACTTCACTATACTCCGTCATCCTGTCTTTGGCTTCGCACCACCACTCCTTCGTCGAGTCGGCCGGTTGGGGGGGCGGTATGTGAAACCTCGCGCCGCCTCGTTGGCCGTCTCGTTGTGGTTTGCGTTGCCTCGGGCTGACACGTCCCTTCCCATGTGGGCCGGGAACCACTTTACAGCCCCCGCTCTGTTCGTTGGGTTCACCGCGCGCAGCACCTGCACTGCTGCCACACACACACTGCCTCTGGCGTAGTTCCGCACTGCGGTCCTGGAATCGCTCAGCACGGTCGTGCATCCGGGGTGGGCGAGGGCCAGGGCGATGGCTACCTCCTCGGCCTGGTGCGCCGACCGTGTCCACACGCTCGCCGCCGCCTTCGTCTCGCCGGTGACCGCACTGACCACCGCCGCGGCGAAAGCTCCCCTCCTGTCCTGATATTCCGCCGCGTCCACATATACGGCACCGCTGTCTCTGGCGTGGAGGTCGATCAAGGCCCTGGCCCTTGCCGCCCTCCGCTCCCTGTTGTACTGAGGATTTACGTTCTTGGGTATCGGGCACACTTGCACGTGTCTCCGCACACACTCTGGTACCTCCGCTCCTTCCGCAATCTCCTCGTCCGCTCTCCTCAGCTCCAGTCCTAGGTTACGGAGCACCTGCCGGCCGGTTCTCGTGCCCGAGAGCCGCTCCAGCTGGGCCGTTCTCTTGGCTTCTGCAATCTCCTCGAGAGTGTTGTGCACCCCCAGTGACAGGAGCTTCTCCGTGCTTCCACAGTCGAAAAGCCCGAGTGCGGCCTTGTAGGCCCTTCGTATGAGCACGTTGATCTTGTTGTGCTCGTGTACCTTCCAATTGTGGAAGGCCGCCACGTAGGCAATATGGCTCACGGCAAAGGACTGGACCAGCCGCGTGAGGCTGGCCTCTTTCATGCCTCCAGCCCTTCTGCTCGATACCCTCTTTATGAGGCGTATGGCCGTGTTGACTTTGGCGGTTAGGTGGTTGATGGTTTCGCCATTGCCTCTGCCTCACTCTAGGAGCATGCCCAGCACCCGGATCTTTTCGACGTGCGGGATCACCTGGCCGCCGCTCGTTCGTACCATGATTTTCTCGCTGTCCCTTCTCGGGTTTCGCTTCTTCTTTCTCAGGCCCCTCGGTGGCACCAGTAGCAACTCCAACTTGCTCGGTGAACACACCAGCCCTGAGCCGTCCAGTTGCTCCTCGATGGCGTCCACCGCCGCCTGTAGCGTGTCTTCAATGTGGGCGTCGCTGCCTCCCTTTACCCAGAGCGTGATATCGTCGGCGTAGATGGTGTACCTGACCCCGCTGACGCGCAAGAGCCGTTCAGCCACTCCGATCATCACTAGATTAAACAGCAGCGGCGAAATGACCGACCCTTGCGGGGTCCCCACGCTGCCAAGCTTCTTCTCCGGTAGCTCAAGGTCGCCAGCGTGTATTTCAACCGTGCGACCCGACAGAAAATCTCTGATGTATCTGTATGATCGCTCGCCCATGTTCAGCCTCGACACCTGCGCCAGGATCGCAGAGTGCGTCACCTTATCAAAGGCGCTCTGCAGGTCCAGGCCGAGCACGGCACGCCGCACGGTTGTCCCTCGTCCTGGTGCTGTCGTCCAAAATTTCGCTCTTGAGCTGGATCATAGCGTCCTGGGTGCCTAGCTTGCTCCTGAAGCCGATGACCGTGCCCGGGTAGAGCCCCGACTCCTCCACGTACCGCTGCCACCTGTTCATCAGGACGTGCTCCAGCACTTTGCCCACGCAGGACGTGAGCGAGATGGGCCGGAGGTTTCCAATGTCTGGCGGCTTGCCCGGCTTGGGGATCAGGATGTTTTTGGCCGCTTTCCACTGCCGGGGGAGAGTCCCAGCCCGCCAGCAACGGTTGTAGTAGTCTGTCAGGCTCGCGATCGCTGACTCGCCATGATTCTTCAGCACCTTGTTCGTCACTCGATCTCGTCCTGCCGCCGATCTGGTATTGAGGTCATGCAGGGCCGCTCGGACCTCCCATACCTCAATGTCTCTGTCGAGGCTCGAGTTGGCCGCACCCTGGTAGTCCGGGTGATGCACTGTCGGGGTGGCCGGCAGGTACTTGGCGTCCAGGCGCCTTCTCACCTCGTCCTCCCCGCATTCCGTGACCGCTGCGTGCATGATCCTGATTAGCCGGTCTCGCTGTTGCGACTTGGTCCTGGTTTCGTCCAGGAGCTGCCGCACCAGGGTCCACGTCCTGCCGCAGTGCATCTGCCCGTCCGCCGCGCTGCAGATCTCGTGCCATCGCTGGGCGCCCAGTGTTGTGCAGTGGGCCTCGATTACTCGGTTTAGCTCCGCGATCTTCTTTCGGAGTTTCCTGTTGGTGCGTTGCGCTTTCCACCTCTCCAGGAGTGCTTTCTTGGCCTCGATGAGGGCCAGTCGGTTGTCCACTCGCTCGATACTGGCATCCGTCTCAATCTCTCTGGTCGCTGCCACGGCCCGCTCCATGAGCCCCGCCGTCCACTCCTAGATGTCCACGATCACCACCGTCTCGCCCGGTAGGGACCCTCGGAAGGCGTCCCAGTCGGTGACTTTGTGCCCCCTGACGCAGTTTCTGGAGTTGGTGACCGTGTCGCCGCTGCTGAGCGGGACGGCGATCTCCACGATGTAGTCATCGCTGCCCAGCTCGTGCCCCGTGTTCCGCCAGCCAAAGTCCCCCGTTTCCGCATTGTCGCTGCCGCCGCTCCGAACGAACGCGAGGTCCGGCGTCGTGTCTCGGGTGACCGAGTTGCCGATCCGCGTTGGGTCCGCCGGGTTGGTGATCAGGGTCAGCCCAAGGTCGGTCGCGCCCTGCAGGAGGTCCCGGCCTTGACCAGTGTCCTGCTATAACCCCTGGCCTGGTTCGGCGCGTTAAAGTCTCCGCACACGACCAGTCTGTTGCTCGGGCCGGCGATGCGGTTAGCCTTGTGGAGCAGATCCTTGAATTTCTGTTTCCTGTGTGCCGGGCTGCTATAGACGTTTAGTATGAATGTGCTCTCCTTCCTACTCTTCTTCCCGGTTACCACCTCGACGAAAGTGTGCTCAGTCAAGTGTTCACGCCGAGTACCTCGTGCTCTAGGAAAGTGATGCACTTTCTCACCAGGGTGCAGGCCCCTCTGCCGGTGCTGCCGGTAGTGTCCCGCAGGCTCGGAGGGCTGACGCTCGCCTTGTAGCCTGGGAGCTTGACCTCCTCGGTAAGGGTCTCCTGCAGTAAGATGACGTCGGGCCTCACGGTTGTCTGTTCCAGGTGTTGCTGCAGGACTGCCTTATTTCTGACGAAGCCGTTACAATTCCACTGCCAGACTAGGAGGCCTCGCGTGGTCCCTACTGCTGTAGCTGATGTTGTTGCTGCTCTATCCATGCTTGCGGTGGGTGGTGTTGCTGGCTTGGTACTTGTCCTCCTGACGCCTGCAGCGCCGCCATGATTTGTTGTAGAGCGGTGTCAATGTTCGCAAAGTGTTCGTTGAATGCACTGATTGTCAAGTTGTGTTGCTCTTCCATTCTGTTGAGCCTCTCGTTGATTCTCCGCTCTTTGAGGCTTTCGGTGGCTCTCTTCTTGGGCACCGGTCCCGCTGCCACGGTCGTCCTCTCGTCTTCCAGTCTCCTCTTCCATAGCCTGAGGGGCTGCGGCAGCCGGGGTCTGCGCCCGCTCCGCTTGTTGATGCGGCAGCTGCTGTTGTCGCCGCTCGCATTGCCGCTCCTCCGCCAACTGTTGTGCCGGCGTGGGTCGTCCCGGTAGACCCAGCTTGAGCGCCATCACTTCCTTGTTGGACTTGTCCAGCTCCGCGACTTTTCTGTTGAGTAACTCGTTTGTTCTGGTAAGCATGACTACGTTCTTCTTGAGTAGGTCCATCTCCTCGTCCCTCTTGTCGCCTTTCTTGTCCCCGCTGTTACCTTCACCGCTCCGCCCTTGGCTCTGCTGCAGCGATGAACCCCTCATCCTAATTCCTGCTTTGGTGGCGTCCGCCCAGCTTACGCGCTCTCCTGACTTGGATCTGCCGCGCTGGCGACTCGCGCTTCGGCCCCTGCTGTTCTTCCTGGAACGTGACGTGCTCCGCTCGGTAGCAGCTGTTGTTGCTCTCTCCACTGACGTCCTCAGTTCCGGAAACTCGTCTGGGTTCGGCAGCTGCCGTCTTGCACGCTGCTCCTCCATCTTCCTTTCCCACTGCCGCGGGGTCACCACGTAAGGTACCTTGTACCGACGCTTGCAGTCGCGATCGCCTGTTGGGTGCGGCCCCCCGCAGATCCTGCAGTTGACCTTACAGTCGTGCCCCTCGGTCGGGTTGTTAACGCCGCAGTCGGAGCACACTTTAGCGCTGGGATTGGGACATACGTCCCTCCTGTGTCCGACCCTACCACACTGTCTGCACACGTCAATGTGCTTGCGGTACAGGCTGCACCGGAGGAGTACCGTTTCATAGCACACATAATTGGGCACCTCCAGCCCCTCAAAGGCCACGATCACCGTTGTCGTATTGCCAATGCGTTGCGCTCCGCGAGCCAGCGGGTTGCGCGGGTGGACGATGTTCCGGTGGATTTCTGCCGTCCTGTCCTCCACTGGAACTCCTCGTATTATTCCCTTCACCGTGCCGTCTGGCGTAGTTTGGTATGCTCCTACCTCATGTACGCGATCTCCAATGCGGATGGACTGAATTCTGGCGTGGGCCCGGGTTCGTCCCTCGTCTGGGGTGCTCACCACCACGATGTTCTGGTGTACATTCGGGCAAAACGTGTCTGCCGCGCCGTCTTTCCTTGATACCCCCGCTGCCGCGCGAATGGCCGTCGCCACGGTCGCCTGCAGCTTGGCAATGTTCAGGCCTCCCCGAGGCCTGACGACGACTTTGATGTCTTCGCGTGGTAACACATTCGGCATTTTAGACGCCCTTGCCGTGGAGGCGATGACTCTCTTGGCGTACTGCTTCCTTTCTCGAGGCCGAGATTGCCGCTCTGGTGTCGCCGGCCGCGCAGCCTCCTTGCCTTGGATCTTAGGTTTTCGGACCACGTGCGTCCAGCCGGAGCCTTCTTGAAAATCCTCGGGTAATTTCTTCTCCCTCCCCTTCTACTTGCATCTGACTAATGCCGGGGCCAGACGCCGCAAAATCCTCCACCGGAGGCGCCGTCTCCCTCGTAGAACAGGAAGCCATTACGTAACCGCCGCTGGCCGGCTAACCCTTGATTTAGGGTTACCGTGGCCGCCGCCGCTTCGAAACTCCCCGGGGTCGTAAAAGGAGAATTAACGGCTTGCCTGGGGGAAATCTGGTCTCCCGGTGATCGCGTGGAGAATCTCTGTCGATTGGTACCAGTTTCGTGGCCTTGAATGCACTTGGCGCGTCAGAGGACCGGTATTTGCTGGAGCCGACGTGAAGCACGACTGCATCGGCTGGCCCCCTGGTGGCTTAAGCCGCAGAACGGAATAATCTACGCACCATGAACACATTCTTCTTCAGACGGGAGAACCGCAGGTGAACCTGGAGGATCCTGAATGGGGAGCATAAAAATGAAATAGACTTCATATTGCCGCTAACCATATTGCCGCGAGCTGCATATTGCATACTGCATATTGCGAGCTGCACTTCATATTGCCGCGAGCTGCAAAAACGCCTGCAAAGCCCGCCCGTGCTCGCTCCTTTCGACGAAAATGCCGAAACGGAAATGCACACGGACGCCAGTGATATAGGCTTGGGTGCCGTCCTTGTCCAAAAGCAAAGCGGCTGCGAAAGGGTAAGCGCCTATGCCAGCCGTGGTCTGTCGAAGGAGGAGAAAAACTATTCTGCCTCTGAGAAAGAGTGCCTGGCTATTATATGGGCGATTTCAAAATTTCGCCCATACGTGTATGGAAGGCCATTCAAGATTGTAACAGACCACCATGCGCTGTGTTGGCTCGCCAATTTGAAGGACCCCTCTGGCCGTCTTGGGCGGTGGAGCTTGCGCCTGCAGGAGTTCGACGTTACAGTCGTTTATAAATCCGGCAGGAAACACTCCGACGCCGACTGCCTGTCCCGCGCCCCCGTCGACCCACCACCACAAGACGCTGATGAAGACAGCGCGTTCTACGGGATCGTGACGGAGAGCGACCTAGCCGCCCAGCAGCGTGCCGACCCCGACTTACGCGTCATAATCGAGTACCTCGAGGGATGCAACGTTGCCGTTCCTAGGACCTTCAAACGCAGCTTACCAGCATTCAGCCTGAGAAACTCCGTCCTCGTGAAGAAAAATTTCAGCCCCGGAACAAGAGCGAATTACCTTCTCGTCATCCCCGCGGACCTTCGTGACGAAATTTTGGAAGCGTGCCACGACGACCCGTCTTCCGGACATCTCGGCACAGCCCGCACGATTGGAAAAATCAAGGCGAGGTACTACTGGCCCGGCCTTACCTCTGACGTCACCCACTACGTCCGGAGCTGCCGTGACTGCCAGCGACGAAAAACGCCGCCGACAAGACCCGCCGGACTTCTGCAGCCGATCGCCGTCCCATCGAGACCATTTCAACAGATTGGAATGGACCTTTTAGGCCCGTTCCCTACGTCACGATCACAGAACAAGTGGATTGTCGTAGCGACAGACTACATGACGCGCTACGCAGAGACCGCCGCTCTTCCGAGGGGGACTGCACAAGAAGTGGCAAAGTTCTTTATAAGCCAAGTTGTGCTGCGACATGGAGCCCCGGAAGTCCTAATCACCGACCGCGGAACGGCATTTACTGCGGAGCTGATGCAAGGAGTATTACGCTACAGCAACACGGATCACCGAAGAACGACGGCGTACCACCCCCAAACGAACGGACTAACAGAACGTCTGAACAAGACAATCGCAGATATGCTGTCAATGTACGTTGACGTTGAACATAGGACTTGGAACGAAGTGCTCCCGTATGTCACGTTTGCGTACAACACGGCTATCCAGGAGACGACGCAGCTGACGCCGTTCGAGCTTGTCTACGGTAGAAGGCCGACTACGATGCTCGACGCCATGCTTCCGCACGTAGAAGACGACGACCTCAACGCCGACGTCCACGGATATCTTCAACGTGCGGAGGAGGCCCGCCAGCTCGCTCGAGTTCGTATAACGGACCAGCAGCTGGTGGATGCGGGCCGCTACAACCTCCGACGCCGAGACGCCGAGTACCAACCAGGGGATCGTGTGTGGGTTTGGACTCCCATCCGACGACGCGGACTCAGTGAGAAGCTCCTGCGACGGTATTTCGGACCCTACCAGATTCTACGACGTGTCGGCCAACTTACCTACGAGGTGATCCCCGATGGTGATTCCGGAACATCACGACGACGCACGCGGCCCGAAGTCGTACACGTGGTTCGCTTAAAACCTTTCTACGGGCGATAACGAATTTTATTTTTATTTTCGGACTGTCGCTTATGTTAGCATCGGGTCGATGCACTCTTAGAGGGGGGGTAATGCCGCGAACCATACATTGGGTTTGTTTATTTGTGTTTTGCTTTTACCGCCCGGCTGCGCCGGTCTGTGTTATCTCTGCGCCAAGGGAAGCGCGTGTTCCATTCTTTCTTTCTGTGCCGCATGTGTTATCTGTCGTGATAGGGAGAGCATTCCGATCTAACGTGAACAGCCCAGAATAATCTTCTTGGATCTACTATGTTCTCGATGTGAATCGACGTTTCGAGAACCACGCGCGCCGAAAGATAAAAAGCCTGCAGTGCGGACGCCGGAGCATTCGATTCGACGACACTCGCCTGTGCAAGTCACTTTGTTGACCGCTGCTTCGCCGCCTCTGTATTCTTTTGAGTTGTTAGGGGAGCACAAGTTCGCTCCAATAAACGTGTTTCTCATTCAAGACAACTGCATCGTCCTTGTCTTCGCGACAATATTATGCGATAACCCTGGCGTCGTGAAGGATGTGGAAGTGCTCGGAAGGGTAAGGTGTAGTGACCACCGTATGGTAAGATCTCGAATTGGGATAGATTTGAGGAGGAACCGCAACAAGCTAGTGCGAAAGAAACCGTTCAATGAGCTAACAGTAAGACGGAAAGGCTAAGAATTGATCGCGCTGCAGAACCGATATTCAGCTCTTACCGAGGAAGCAGAGTTTACGACACACGAAGCCCGCGACAATCTTCCCGCCCCGCATTACCACGCAGGGTGCTGTAGAAGTCGGGGGCACGATGGCTAGACAGGATACTGGTAAACTATTCCAGGAGACGAAATACTAAATTTGGAAACGGCAAAGCATGACAATCTCCATCTCATCTGACAGATAGGACTAGCGGAGCTTTCGAAGTTAATAAGCGTAAGACAGCTGACATACGGAAGTATAATATGGGGAGGATCGAATATGCTGTAAAGGATGGAGGCAGCTTGAAAGCAGTGAAGAGGCGTCTAGGGGTGTGGAAAAATCAGATGTATGCACTTAAAGACAAGCAAGGCAATTTTATCACAAATAAAGATAAAATAGTTATGGTAGCCGAGGAGTTATATAGAGATCTGCACAGTAGCCGGGACGTCCAGGATAATGCCGAACGAGAAAGTAGTTCAGAGGAGATAGACATCCCACCAGTAAGGACAGAAGAAGTAAGGAAGGCTTAGAAAGAAATGAAAGGGGAAAGCACCTGGTGAACATAAGATAACAGCAGACCGTTTGAAGGATGGCGGGCAAATTGCGCTAGTAAAAGTGGTAAACCTGTACACACATTGCCTGATGACCGCGAGTGTATACTGGAATCTTCAAAGAACGCGGACATCATCCTAATCCATAAGAAAGGTGACATGACGGACTTGAAAAATTACAGGCCGATCATCTTACGGTCAGTCGTCTACAAGGCACTTACCACGGTAATCGCTAACAGAATTTCTGCCACCTTAGATTTCAGTCAACCTAAAGAACAAGCAGAGTTTCGTAAAGGCATTCAACAATGGACCATTTTCCCGCGATCAATCAGGTGATAGAGAAGTGCGCGGAGTATACTGAACCCCTATATATAGCCTTCATAGATTATGAGAAAGCATTTGACTCGGTCGAAACCTCAGCAGTCATTCAGGCATTACGGAACCAGGGTGTATACACGAGCATTATATAAGAATACTAGAGGATATCTACAATGGGTCCACAGCTACCATCGTCCTTCATAAGGAGAGCAGTAAAATACCTATAAAGAAGAGCGTCAGACAAGGAGACACAATTTCTCCAATGTTATTCACAGCATGTTTACAAGAAGTATTCAGAACATTGGATTGGGAACAGGTGGGAGTAAGGGTTAATAGAGAATACGTCAGTAACATCAGATTTGCTCCCTAAGTAACCCGGAGGGCGAATTGCAATGCATGCTTATCGCGCTGGACAAACAGAGTAGAACAGTGGGCCTGAAAATTAATATGCAGAGAACTAAAGTAATTATCACCGGAAATTTTGAAAAACTGAAAAATAAAACAGTGCAAGGGAAACGTGCAACACCCGGTATTTCCACAACAATGAAGACTTCGCGAAATTTCCACCTGTAATCGTTATAATAGCGTAAATGGAGATAATTGGTCTAACTAAATGTTGAAAAACTAAAAAAATAGAAAAAATGTACAATAATTACGAAAACTCGCAAACAGTGTAACGCGCTGCATTCCCACAATATCGCAGATTTCGGGAAAGTTCCGGATGTAATCGTTATAATAACGTAAACAAAGATAATTGGTCGAACGAAATCTCTAAAAACTAAAAAATAAGAAACGTACAAAAAATTACGAAAAATGGGGAAACGTGTTACCCCCTGCATTTCCACAATAATGCAGATTTCGCGAAATTTCCATCTGTAATCGTTGTAATAGCGTAAATGAAGATCATTGGTCGAACGAAATTCTGAAAAACTAAAAAAATAGGAAAAACATAAAACAATTACGGAAACTCGCGAACAATGTAACGCCCTGCATTCCTGCAATATTGCAGATTTAGGGAAAGTTGCGATGTAATCGTTATAATAAAGGGAGATAACTGGGCGAACGAAATTTTGAAAAGCTCAAAAATAAGAAACGTACAAAAAAAATACGGAAAATGGGAAAACGTGTAAAGCCCTGCATTTCCACAATAATGCATATTTCGCGAAATTGCCCCCTGTAATCATTATAATAGCGTAAATAGAGATAGTTGGTCGAACGAAATTTAGAAAAAATAAAAAATAAGAAAAAGAAAATAATGACGAAAACTGGCGAGCCGTGCAACACCCTGTATTTCCACAATAATGCAGATTTCACGAACGTTCTACTTTGAATGGTTATAATAGCGTAAATGGAGATAATTGATCGGACAAGATTTAGAAAATCCAAAAACTCTGACTGTAAAAACTCACACTCAAGACAACCGGCATAAGAAGGCGACGAGATCATTCTCCTAATTTCTGCAGAACTTTTTTGGGTGCCAAAGTAAATATATCACTTGATGTCCTTCCTTCCCTTCCAGTGCACGGGGAGTACATTCATTCATTCATTCATTCATTCATTCATTCATTCATTCATTCATTCATTCATTCATTCATTCATTCATTCATTCATTCATTTGTGTCCAGCGCTCGTCCCGTATGGAGTCACCTTTTTACCTCGTTTTAGCTGCGCTGCTTTAAATGGCCTTTCATGGCTAGAGCGACTAACGAGGCTACACTAATGCATTGACAGCCTCACTCATCTGCCGAGGCAAATATGATATCTGATGAACACGTCGTGGCACAGCAGTGTGGCCGTGCTAGCATGATCCGATGAACTTCATATAACGAAAACTGAAACGGAAAATTTCGTTTTCAGCCTTAGCACCACCCAGGTAAGTTCGACTGCAATCATGTAACCAAAGCCCGCTTGCTTTAGTTTGTCCGAATAGTTTATGTGGTTGAATTTGTTCGTTATTCTCAAGTACCCTGCAAAGTATTTTCCAATTCTTTCAGGGAACGGTAAGTATTACCCCAGGGGGTTGCCGAGTTTTTTTTTTTTTCGTTTAAAACGAAGCTTTTTTAAGGCGAAACTTTTTACCTTACCCCTAAGTGTTCTCTCGCGACCGTTGGTGTCAACAGAAAACTCCCACGAACAAATAAAAGTTAATGGCCCTGCCAGGAATCGAAATTGGAATGAATAAAGAAATAAAGAAATGGAGCGAGAGCCATTGACTTACCGATTGAGCTACGAGCCCATGCAGAGACGGGGGAGGCAGACGGTGCAGTCATCAAGCATATCTGCAAGTTTACCCTGTGCGTTCTCGCTGAATTCCACGTGATAGCGTCACGCGACCTCTCGCCCCACTGTGCGCTCCTCCCATGGCACGTGTAACGGCCATTTGCATGCCATGCGCATGCAATAGGAGTTAATAAAAAAATTACACCACCTTCCCGTAGGGCAACCCTGAGTAGTATGCGAAGCAGGCATGGGGTCGATTCAAGTGCCCATTAGCTTTCAGTTCGTCGTTTCCGGAAGGTTGAGGTACGTAGCTACAGTTATATTTACCGTTTGGTTTCCATGGTAACTACCACACTTTTCACTTACCCGAACTACGAAATGGAAAATTGCGTTGACCCCATGGCTGTTTCGCATACTACTCAGGGTTCCCCTATGGGAAGATGGTGTAATTTTGTTGGAGGGGGGTGGGGGTTAGAGCGGCGAGGCATTAAAGAGAGAGATAGAGAGACGTTGTACGTGGTATGAGTTTGTCTTTATTTAAGCATTATCATCATCATGTTCAACGTAGGTTACGTCGAGCTGTGGTTGGCGTTCCGCTTTGATTATGACCGCCTTATGGTCTGTGAAGGGCTGTTGTAGTGAATGGACCTTAAGGTTGCTGAAGATGAGGTCGGTGCACGTTCCCCGGATGGTTGTGGGATGTTGTAATCACGGCCCGCCCAGACTCGCCGACGCACGCCGCTGCCGACGACGATGAAACGTCGAAGGCGCGTGAAGCGTGCTCGTCTCGTGCCAGCCCAGGAAGACACCGGCAACACTGTCGCTCCAGGAGCCCTTAAAGGGTAAGACACCACCGGGCGTTCAGCAAGCCGAGCATGTGCAGTGGGGGTGTGGGCGGCGAAACAATGACAATCACAAGGGAGGGACATAGCCCCGACCATGAGATGGTTCGCATCTAAAATTAAAGGATGATGACACCAACGCATGGCATCTCACTTCTCCTTCGCCTCTGCCGACGATCTCGTCACCTCCATTGGTGGCGGTAGAGACGGAGGAGAAGTGAGATCGTCTAACACCGGTTTTGAGCTTCCTTTGATTTTATAAAAAAAGAGTTTCCATTCATGTGCTTCACCAATACAACTCAACTAAACACAGTTATTGAATCATGCATTGATTTAACTTTAGCAAATAATATCTCTCTAAAGTAATAAAGGGTGGGGTTATGAGCATTTCACTTGTCTCTGTATTCACTCTTTGTAGAGGCACGTGTGGAATTCAGCTGACGTCGCACGGGTAATCGTTATGGGTGTCGTTTACAGCTTCGCTTTCGAACCATTTTCGCAGGGCGGATTGGCGCACATTTCTTTCTTTCTTTTCTTTTCTTTTTGTTTCTAAGCTAACCTACTAAATACCAACCTCACCTGACAAAACTTAATTTTGTTTCCTGTTTGTGGGTGTAGTTTTTCAGTAGCATGCCCATGAATGTACGGAAAGAATCTGTCTGTGCTTGGGACTCTACTGTTGCAACTTTTCGTGATCTAATTTTCCATGCAGATTACATACAAATATCGCCTAAACTGACCTCGTACGTTTGCGCTACGCGAATAATTTTGCGATAGAAGTCGATGGATTTGCCAGTATGAGCAGAATGTTCTTCTCATATGATCACGGCCGACGACATGGTCTGCGTGGTTTATTAAAGACCTTTGGGCCCGCCAGATGTCACCTCGCAAGCGTCTGACGAAAGCGGTCGGAGACTTTTTCCGCAGAGTGTGTAGCCGACTTATTCGATATCGCTCATATTCGTTACCAGACGAAAAACACATGTCGGAAGCATGCGTGCACGGTATTCCGCTGGGCATATATATAGTAAAAAGAGCCCGAACACGTAAACGCCACAAAAGTACGCGTTGAAAATTGGTGCAATGCGTTACCTATAGTGTGCCTAATTTTTGCAACATGTTCACAGTTCACGCACTCATATGAGTAATTCTTGCTGATAACTTTGCGGGAATAACAGGTATTGTAATGGTTGTAAAAAAAATGGCGCTGATTGCACTAGTCCAGCCGGGATGGAGAAACAGCAGAGCTGTCGGCCGCTCTCCCGTCGTCGGAGACCCGGCTGTTCACCTCACATGGATTTCCGAATGTGCCGCTGAAAGTTCTGCATGACTGGCAGGCCCGGATCGTTTTGTCCGCAGGCTTTCACATCTCTCCCAAAGTGGACCGCGTCTGCACGCGCTAGAACCCGATGCAAAGAGCTTCACGATCTCGGCGCCTGGGCTCCCCAGTTGAGGCACGGACGCACGTGAACTGGCGAGGGGAACACCACGCCAGAGATCACGCCGTGAACTCTGGGCAGAGTGTTCTCGAAGGTCGAGCGCTGGCCGACGCCGGGCGCTCCGTATTTTCTTTGGTGTTTTTTGCGAGCTCCTGACGTGGAGCAAGCCCACACGCAAGCCTGGGCGACGCCAGTGTACACGAGCGCTTATAGCATGGGTTGCAAAGTGACGTCACGGATGGAAGGGCGCCGGTGAGGCTCGGCACGGCCATGCGGAGGCTAGCGAAACGAGCGCGAAGCTATGCACACCTGCCCCGAGGGGTTGCTAGGCAACGCGAGGTGACGTCATCGCTCTGCGAGGTTTTTCGGTGCGACGGATGGATAACGCTTGGCTTAAACAACTCTCCTGTAAAAAACCTTTAAGCAAGGTGCTTTTTATTTACAACGTTGATGATGAGATGACCGTCTTGGTAATTTGCAGTTGTTAACTTGTGTCTGACGACTTGTGACGATCATTGCCGCATTTTCGATGCATCATCGCAATTTTGTAGTATTTCATTTTGTTTGCAGGTTCTTTCCAGATGCACTGTACAGTTTCGTATTCGTTAGCACGAATAATAATTGCCAGCCCTTTTTTTTTTTTCTTAAGTTGCGTTGCTGACGGCCTGTGCCGTTAGAGCAACTGCGTTAAATCTGCAAAGAATATCCGCCCCGCCAGTTGTTGAATTTGCGCCTAAATAACAGTAATAAATGTATATTTCACTCGAAATAAATTTCGTGAGACGCACAGTCATTAGATAATGGTTGTCCATCCATCCGGTTCAAATCCAAATTTTGGATAATTCAGGCTGATTGCCCCCGTTCAATCGCGTCCCCACAGCGGCCCCCGTTATTTCTGACGAAAATTTGCCCGTCCACCGATATTTCGAACTCAGCATCATCGTGCATTGGGGAATCTCAATGACCGGGATTCCTCATAGGCATGGTTTTCAAGGAACATGCCAGGTAACGTGCCAGAGCCAGTGATTTTAGGCAAAGGGAACTGTAGATGCACTATCATGGCCATTACTGCCATGAATGTTCGTGACTGCTTAAAAGCAAGTCACCGCGGAGGGATTACTTTTAAACGGAGTCGCGTACGCGCTACAGATCAAAAGTTGAAGTACACTGCGTACGGGATCTGGTACTACAATGTCGTGGGTGTTGTAGTATTGGCGGTGAGATCTTTGAGTGGCGCCCCCTGGCTCTGACGTCGGCTTAGGGATTCGCGCCGCTGTCGTCTGCTACACTCCGCTTGTGAAGGGCAACAGTGCCTGGGCTAGAAATCGCCCGTTTCGTTGCTGTAGTGCATTAAAAAGCGTATTTCTAGCGACTCAGTTATTTCGCCAGCTTCTGACGCATCTGAATAATTTGAAGCTGTATCCCCCACAAGTTTGCAACGCACGAAGAGATAGAGAACAACTTTCTTCAGAGTATCGGTCATAAGATCGTGTGTAACTCGTCCTTTCTTGCTTATTCGCGAGGATCAGTGATCAGAGCTTCTCGATAAGTATTCAAAATGCGTAGGCTTCCCTGCAGTATTTTTGAGATGCTCCTATGAAGACTCAACAGTCTAATACTACGTACCAAGCAGCGGCCTCTACACGCTCATCACACAGCAGGAAATAAAGCGGCTTTCTTCTGTTTCTTTCGTTGTTGTCTTGTATCGGATTAATGTTTCTTGATTTTTTTCTGCCCAACGCAATAATTTTTCTGCGCCGTCACCAACTTCTTATAAGGAGGTTTCGGGATGTTTGGGAGCCTCACAAAAGTCGGGTGGATATTTCCTTCATTTTGTATGGCATACATTCCCTTCTTCACAAATTGGCTTTCATTACGGTTGCGTGCAAGAAGGTGCATATCCGCAGCGTGCTTTGTTTACTCACATGCAAATACAATGAGAAGGTTTGTGCTACGCCACCGCGATCGCGCCCTAAACAACGTGGTCCACAGTACTCGAAGGCGGCTTTTGTGCTCCGAATTTCTATCGTAATTATATCGTTATCATAACGAACTGACTCTCAACTCGAACAATGATGACATGATTACGGTGTTGAAGGCATGATATACTCGCTAACTAACATTATAAATAGTATACCTGTATATATTACAAGACTCGAAACCGAATAAGAATTCCAAGTAGCTCTTTATTGCTTTTCAACCCTTCCAGGCGCGAAGAACAAATCCTATTCTACTCGGGATGGCGTTGTATGATTTGAAGAAAATTACTTTTACTCTCTTGTCCTGGACTGAGGACCCGGCCCACTAAGTTTTCCTCTCCTCCCCTTACTCCTCCTCCTCCTCTTGAGTGCAGTTTTCCTATAACGCATATCCGAATATCGGGAAGATATGGCTGTGCAAAATGTTCCGAAATATCCCTCCAGGTCTTAACAAACATATATGTGTTACTATAAATTTAACGAAGACGTGACTCGTGCTCAATAAACCTCCATACTGGTTAGATGCCTGGTATAGAATCAGCACGCGCGTATATACACACTGGGTTATTTGGAACTCAACCTACAGTTTGTGCAGTCTATAGTGCATGTCGGCAAACTTTCATGCCTTGACAACGTAAAGTGATGTGACAAAACGCGTTCGAGCGTTCGGCAAGGTTGCAAAAACTGTTTTACCTTACATATGATTACCGGAAATCGTGATGCCTTCTGCCAAAGCCGACAGCCCCGAAGGCCTAGAATTTGTTTTGGTCTTCCATTTTCGCTCTTGTCAGTTATTAGCAGCTGACTGTTCCTTTTGTTCGAATGCTTACATGAGAAGCTGACGCCTAGCTCCTACTCTTCGCGCTCCGCACAGGACCGGCTTCGCAAGGAATGGGGTGGCGCCGGCAATGTTTCCCCCGTAGCGGTATCCAAAACTATACTTTAATTGACACCATGAGCTAGTGTATGCGATTTTAAGCCCATTATTATGATAAAAAGTTACCCACACGCCAATTCTGGTGCGGACAAGCATCAGACGTTGACCGAGCGCAAAGAAACAGCAGGGAGAGCGATCCTGAGTGAAGCAGACGACAAATGCGAGAATCCCTAAGCTGACGTCACGGAGGCGCGCTTCGCAGCGCCGCCTGTGTTCGCGCTCGCCGCCAATAGATGCCAGGGACGAGTGATTTCGCAGACTGAGGCATTATCGAAAAAAATACGCGCCAATCCACCCTGTGAAGGTGGTTGGAAAGCGAAGCTGTAAACGATACCCACAACAATTAAACACGCGACGTAACTTGAATTCCCACACGTGGCTCTACAAAGAGGGAAACCGGAAACCAGTGAAATGCACCCGCTTTATTACTTCAAAAATATATTCTTTGATAAGGTCACATCAATGCATTATCCATGAATGGTGGTTGGCTGAGTTGTTTTGGTAAAGCACATGAGTGGAAACTCTTTTTTGTATAAAATGAAAGGACGCTCAAACCCAGTGTTAGATGACTTCACTTCTTCACCATCTCTGCCGCACCGACGGAGGCGACGAGATCGGCGGCATCAACGGAGGAGAAGTAAGAAGTAGTGTGAGCTTCCTTTAATTTTTACTAAGTCCTAGCGCATGCGCAAGGCGCGCAAACCATCGCTACACCCGCCGTGGGTGGTGCGCACAGCGGCGCGGAAGGTCGCGTGACGTTATCACGTGGTATTCAGCGAGAACGTAGGGGGTAAACCCACAGATGGGCTCTGAGTGCACCGTCTGTCTCCCCCGTCTCCGCATGGGCTCGTTGCTCAATCGGTAAGACAACGGGTTCTCGCTCCGTTTCTCCATTCGTGCGAGGTTCAATTCCTTGCGGTGCCAGTAACTTCTTTTATTTGTTCGCAGTAGCTTTCTGTTGACCTCAACGGTCGCGATAGAACCCTTGGGGGTAGAGGTAAAAAGCTTCGCTTTAAAATTAGATGGCGAGAACCTTGCCGTATAAAGCGTGTGAACGACGCAAACTGTTAAATGGAAATGTTGATACGGCTATTTCCGTTGCTAGATCAAGTGCGCTTCCTTTTCTTTACCATATTCGCGAAGATGTCTTTTTCTTTACTGCGTATTTTTGCCATGCGGCATATGAACAAAAGAAAACAGTTACAATGTCACTCACCGTACGTTTAAGCACTAAACGAACAATTTGGTACACAGCTGTTAAGATGAGACTTATGAGATAACGGCAGATTGTTGCATCAATCACAAGTTGGAGCCGAAGAGTAGTTCGTGCCTTATATGAGCTAAAAAAAGTATGATTAGCTGTAGTTTTGTTAGGTCGAACTTCGTTCGTTAGAAGTACCTTACTTAACGAGAATATTGTACGAGAACTTCACTTTCCCGCCTGTCCTTGCTTCGTTACCTCCTTAAAAAATTCATCCGGACACTTAACCCTGCCGTCATGCTTTGCGAATGACTTCGCTGCTCCTACATTGTATTTGCGTCTGTTTCTTCGCTTTGGTTTCTTCGTCTTTGGGGGGGGTGGGGGGGGGGGATTCCTTCGACAGGCTCCTTTCCTGCTGCATCGTGTCTGTGTCCCTTCGCTCTCGCTTGCTCAGACTGTTTACGGCACGGCTGCCCCAGAATCAGAGTTCTGCGCGGATGGCGCGCACCCGTTCTACTTCCGTGCCGTCACGTTCACGGGTCACGCTGCATGCAGTATTCCAACTGTTGTTCCGTTGCTGGCAACGTGTGGATGTAACGTGGTGGCTACGCTGTCAGCTCCAAACCTGGACGCTCGGGTTTTATGCGAGCTCAAATGTGTTTTTTTTATTCCCTCATATCAGCGGTGGCCACTTTCTGTAGTGAACAGCGACGTCAGTTTCATGGTATACAGCGGCCCAAAAGAGCACAAACACACTTTCAGAACCCTGTTTTTCCTAGCCAAACAAGAAGCGAAGAATCATCCCCTCCTAATAGTCGGAGATTTTAATGCCCCACACACTGCATGGGGCTATTCGGCAATCACCACAAAAGCACGCTTACTGTGGGAGCATACACACTCGCACATGCTCACTCTCGAAACACCACCGGACATACCAATAAGAATAGGAAATAGCGCACAGAGAGGTACCACACCGGACCTTGCATCTACTCACAACATAAAAAATGCCGGTTGGAACAACACGCATAACAATTTAGGCAGCGACCTTTATATCATACAGCTTAGCATCCCATCCTGCGTCACCCCTCAACCTGAACGCCAACAAAAATGTATAACCGATTGGCATGCCGTCAGGATATCCCGCAACCAATGCTATGAACAGTCCTCTGAACAACCAACCCTAGACACATGGGTTGTGGAACTGATTAGTGATAAGAAAGCGCATGATCAGCTACTTGATCCAGAAATTCAGGCATACATGATATACTCGCGCCTCCATAGCGTGTGGGAAGCACTACGTAGCCTACGAGAAAGGTGGAAAGCCACTAAACACAATAAACGACTAAGAAAGAAAATAGCTGAACTTGCACACAAGACAGAAAAATATGCGACTGAACCCGTAGATGGGGAGAAATTTGCGATCAATTAAGGGGAACACTCAGTATGAAACGCACATGGTCCCTGCTTAGACACCTACTGGACCCGTCTCAGTCCAAAACAGCGCAAACTAATCGCATGACACAGTTAATACACATCTACTCTGGTTGACAACAACAGCTCCTGACAACTCTCAGAGAAAAATACATTCCCAGTGGTGAACAACGCCCCCTTCCAGACTATCGGGGGTTCCTAATGAGCACCTAGATGCAGATATTAGGGAGTCGGAAGTCAGGGCAGCACTTATTAATCCCAAACTAACTCAGCCCCGGGTAAAGATGGGGTAACCAACAAAATGTTACGTAATCTAGACAACTCTGTTACCACATTAACTTAATTCTTTAATTAACCAACATTGGAATGCAGGTACCCTGCCTCAAACGTTGACTCACGCAAATATCTCTGATTCCAAAGCCTGGCAAACCCTTGAGCATTGATAACCTTAGAGCAATATCACTCACATCTTGCATAGGGAAACTTCTCGAGCATATCATACATTCTCGCCTCCTCAAACTCATAAATCAAAGAAACTTTCTCCCATCCACAATGTTTGGCTTTCCTGCTGGGCTTTCAACTAACGACATTCATCTTCAACTTCATAATGACGTCCTAGCCACACCACCGCGGGCCGACACAGCTGCAATTCTAGCCTTAGACCTTGCAAAGGCCTTTGATTAGGTAATATTACAGGGCCTTTCTACTATCTTCCCCGGCATAAAAACATGCAACTACATTAGAGCCTTCCCCACCTCACGAACAGCGACGCTCCTCCTTGGCCCTCTAGAAACGGAAGAATTTAGCTTACCATCAATAGGAACACCGCAAGGAGCAGTGCTTTCACCGCTACTCTTTAACTTAGCCCTACTTCAAATCCCGAAAGCACTGAACAAAATACCAAATCTTCACCGTAGTCTCTATGCGGACGATGTTACACTCTGGACCAAGGGGGGCAGTGACGCCGAAATAGAAGAAATTCTCCAAGCTGGTGCGATAACTGTAGTAGAGGACGCTGCCCTCGCTGGCCTCCAATGCTCCCCCACGAAATCTGAGCTATTGCTTCTACCCCCAAGGGAAAGACAACATTGGAATCCAAATATCCATACATTGCGTCGACCCCTATACCCATTGCCTCAAAAATAAAAATTCTCAGACTCACTATTAATCGCTCCAGAACTACTACGGACTTTATAAAACAACTTTTTTCTCACGTCACCCAAACCGTCGGGCTAATTAAACGCATTGCTACCCGAAATAACGGCGTTAAAGAAGCTGATCGACTACGTTTAATCCAAGCATTTGTCATCAGCCGTATTACTTACTCCCTTCCGTACCTCCTCCCAACTGACACGGACCTAGCGAAAATAAATTGTCTGATACGGAAAATCTATGAGTTTGCCTTACAACTCCCACCCGGGCACTTCCACTGCCAGGCTTGAGGCCACCGGTACCTACACCATGGCACAGGAGCTCATAAAAGCGCACCGTATAGTACAATTGAATCGACTAACGAAAACACTTCCCGGACAGCATCTGCTTCAACGCCTCCAACTCAAAGCGCCCATCATCACAGCTTCCAAGTCTTCTATCGCACTGGAGATTCACGCTGACATCAAAATCCGCCCCCTCCCTCGAAATATGCACCCTGATGCACACCGGGGCCACAGGATGCACAGGGCCAAAAAGCTTGCTGAAAAGTACCCGATACGCCCAGACACAGTGTATGTCGATGCAGCTGAATATCGGCACCGCAATGCATTCGCTATAGCGGTCATCAACGCCCCAAACAATCCGCCACTCAGTTCTCTCACGATCCGCACGGCAGAACCAGTCACGGCGGAAGAGACTCCACTGCTATTTCTTATTTACATCAACGATTTACCTTTATCAGTTACATCTCACATTCACTTGTTTGGCGATGATTGCGTCCTCTTTCGTGAAATATCTAATGACAATGACCTATTAACCCTTCAATCCGATCTTAACGCTATTTCTGTGTGGTACAAAACATGGGTAATGGAACTTAACACTAACAAATGCAAGTTTCTTCGCGTATCTAGAACTAACCGTTTATTGCCCACTTGCTATCTGAACGATGCTCCATTGGAATCTGTCAGCACTTACAAATATCTCGGAATACATATTACTACCGACCTCACTTGGTCCGTGCATACTGCGTACGTAATTAATAACGCTAATGGCATGCTCGGCTACGTACGTCGAAATTTCTCACAGGCTCCCTCAACATTAAAACTGACTCTTTACAAAACGCTAATCCGTTCCAAACTGGAATATGCTGCATCAGTTTGGGATCCTAACCAAGAAAATCTAACACACTCACTTGAAATGGTCCAAAATAACTCTGTTCGTTTTATAATTTCTAACTACAACCGGACTGCTAGTATAAGCACTATGAAATCCAGCCTCGGATTACCTTCCTTATCATCTCGTAGAAACTTCCTTCGCCTTTGTCTTTTTCATAAGCTTTTTTTTTGTCACAGCCAGCTACGCGACGAACTCATTCTGCCTCCTCGGTACATTTCAGCTCGCATTAATTATGTCCATAAAGCCGGCTTTCCGTCCTGCAGAACTAACTCCTTTTCCAGTCATTCATACCGCGTACATCACAAAAATAGAACCACCTACCCGCACTGACGGCAACAATTTCGGACCACCAACTTTTTAAAACTGCTTTGGCTAACATTGTATAATCAGAAGCATTGAAGTACATTGCATTTTCCTGTTTTTGTTCTGTTTATTATTTTTCTGCTCTGTTTTATAATATGTTTGTAACTATTGTAACCCACTCCCCTCATTAATGCCTCTGGCCCTGAGGGTACCTAAATAAATAAATCGCAGTAGCCCTTGCAAGTCGGCCGCCACCCTCAATCATATTTTATGATTCGAAACGGCCATTATAACAAGAAAAACAGCGCAAACGACGGGACGAAGAAAGGTAAGACTAAACCACAGGCGCTGACGAACAACTGGGCGCTTTATTGCAGCAGAAAACATA
>NW_027526335.1:85831522-85841522 GCF_048455015.1 Haemaphysalis longicornis
TAGTCATTTGTCCGCATATATTAAAATACTCACGCGCTTTTTGTCTCAGTACGTTAAATTCAATTACATTTAATGGTTGTAGGTGTACGTGGGTAGCGTGTAGGTGTGTGTGTGTGTGTGTGTGTGTGTGTGTGTGTGTGTGTGCGTGCGTGTGTGCGTGTGTGTGTGTGTGTGTGTGTGTGTGTGTGTGTGTGCGTGTGCGTGTGCGTGTGTGTGTGTGTGTGTGTGTGTGTGTGTGCGTGTGTGCGCGTGCGCGCGCGCGCGCGCGTGCACAACCGCATTGCAAACGTAAGCACATCATCAAAGCCGATATCGCCAGTCACTTTAGTGCCAGGTGCCACTGTGAGCTGCTGTGGAGATCATCTGTCTTCACCACCATTAACCCAACACTTGTGATCATCATCTGACCGTGGGAAGCACGCAAGCACGCAGACGCTGCTGTCTTCACTTAAACAGCTCTTGGCAATAAAGCCAACTGTGCTACCCCTCAATCACTGGTATCTATCGCCTCACCGGTGACAATATTGCGTTTTTGGCGCTATCGTCAGCACCATGTGTGTCATGTATCGCACGTCTGAAACGTTTGACAGAGGCCAGTATCGAGCAATTGAACGTACGCTACACGTACACCACATAAGTTGACAAAAATTGAAGATTCTAGCCTTTGTTGAGCTCGTACGTTAATTTTGAAACTAAACCTGAGCCCTTTATAGCTTTTGCACGAACAGCCCGCGCCCAGAGACCGTGATGGTCGGAAACACGGCTCACATTGGCCCTAACTCTATGGCGCAACGGGTGTGGTAGCCTTTTGATACATTGATAAACGTTCCGTGAATTCGTCACTCTGTAGCTCCGCAATATAATATTGTCCTCTAATAACCGAGTATGCCATTGTCAATGCGAAGAGTCGCACAACTAGGAGAAATAGACCTCAATGTTTCACCGTGCTCAAAAAACGAATTCACCGGCCATGTTGATTAAATGATGTCCTCAATATGCATACGATTATAGCATACAAAACCTGTCTCTTCTTCACATTTTAATCTAATTTCTTTTATCTGACTGCCTAAGCATTTCCATGCAGATTCAACAAGGAAATTCATCTGTCCATCTTCAACGCTTATGTGTCCGACTTTCACCTTCTTGATGTCAGACCACCCATATTGCTTCTAAAGTATGTCTTCTAACAATGGATTTGTGCATAATGGTGAAGTGGACTTCGAAGGGGCGTAGTGTAGAGCGGAACTGTGGGTGCTTATGTATTATCCGAAAATTCCCATTTGAGAGTTTCTCATTTTAAAGCAAAGTTTTCTACCTCTACGAGCGAACGGTTCTTTCGTGCCGTGCGGGACAACAAACTCCCAACGCGGCGGAGAGGGTGTGGGAGGGTTTCACTCAGGGAGCATGTTTAGACAGCGCGGCGAATTTACCCAGCGTTCCCCGCGCGCCGCAGCTGCTCAGCTCGGCGGTCGCGTCGGGGGGACCATTCCGTCGGCTGTGTCGTCTGCTTTAGCGACGGTTGTTTTGGGCCTGTTCTGGCGCAGCTTTGCGTCCATTGCGCACATCCTTCGCACGACTTGATTAACTTGTTCGACAGCACCTGCTGGATAACCCGGACCCGACGCAATTAAGTAGTCGTACGGCAAAGATACGTTAAGTAATGGTTTCCAGGGCAAGAAAACAGTACATAAACCACATACAGACATCCAGCCGCTGTAGAAACGCCAGAGAAACGCACTGCTTGCCACGAATGGGACACCGTTGTCTAAATTGGTGAATACCAATTTGGGTGTGTTTTAAGAGGTATTACAAAAGGCGAAAGGAGCAACTGGTTCTGACAAATAGCGATTATAAAAGTTCTCTCAGCTTTCTCGCCATTCTCAAACTTTCTAAACTAACTAGTTTAAACGCGTATAAATTGGAATCGCTAGGCTCACATGCCGAATTGTTTCGGCGTATACACTTGTGTCGCACCGTGGTGTCGCCCCATTCTAGCACATCTGGATGGCTAGGTTCTGCTGTCTCACCCTTCGAAAGGCGCTCCTCTCTATTTTCTTTCTGCCGACGCACGGACGGGCTACAGCGGCGGTGTCCGCCACTCTACCAGGCCTTTTCCGACGCTGTGCTGCGTTTTGGACGCCGCCCCCGCGAATCCAAGGTAACGGCTGGCAGAATGTCTCGTTTTACTTTTTTTAGAGCCACGTGTGTGAATTCAAGTGATGTCGCATGAGCAATCGCTGTGGGTGTCGTTTACAGCTTTGTTTTCCAACCGCTTTCACAGCGTGGATTGGGGCCAATTTTTTTAACAGAGGAGCTTTTTAAGCTTAAGTTACAGCCGTGCAGGGCATCACGCAACAATCGCCGCAGCTAAGGGGAGAGGAGGAAAATGCTAGGTTGAGAAGAGTGAGGAGACGTGGCAATGAGGCAAGGATCCGACGAGCAGGTGTGGGAAGTGCGCGTCGCGTCGCAGATGTTCAGGTGGGGGGAGAAGCGTCGGGTATTGGCTGTGCCTAGTGACGGCGTACGCTCTGAGGTGCAGGTGTTCCCCAATTTGGGAGCGACGGCGTGCACTGAACGGAGTCAGTATCCTATCCACCGATAAAATGGCCATACCTAAGAAAAGCCAAGTTAAGGCTAGTGGAGACCACAAGTTCCGCTGTTTCCCTAGAAATCCCATCTCAATTGCGAAAGTGGCCGAATTTGTTTTTTTTTTGTTTTTTTTTTTTTTCATTCAGTTTCCCGTGGTATTCCACACCCTTGATTTGGGAAACTGATAATATACTATCCTGCATACTGTACTGTATGTTAGGTGTGCTATCTCGTCTTTGCCATGTCCCTGACGGGGTACGCGCCGTTTCCGTCCGTGCCACCATCCCCACCAGGGGACGCCGCAGAACTGAGAAGAAAACGAGGCCGAGTTGAAGACGCCTGCGTTCAACCATGGGTAAGCGCAGCGTTTAGAATCTTCGACTTTTCGCTCTTGGCAGCCGCTTGATAGTAGGGCACGAAGAAAGTCCGACGTAAACTATGACGCATGCGGTAATGAAAGTTCATTGTGTTTTTTAATAGACGTGCGATGACCCGTATGGACAGTGGCCACGGCTACGGGGATACGGCGTTTTAACGAATACAGGAAACACGGGATAAATAGCTGGGAATATTTGACCGCATGTGCACCCAAATATAGATTCACAGAAAAAAAATTTAAATGCTGGTGCAGCAAGGACATGCATGACTATGTGGCGACGTAGAGATATATTTACACTGAATATTTGAGGGACGAGAAGCCGGGTTCAATTCGGCCAGATCCTGAACCACTAACGGCATGATGTGCAAGAACAGGATCTACAGGACCACGTCTCATTGTTGGGTATTTTCCCTTTTCCCGCGCGTTCCAATCGATAGAAATGGCCAGAGCCAAAACAGGGGAGAGGGGAGGGGGTCTGAGGGGGGGGGGGGTGTCGTCGGTGACGAGGATTTTCTTGTAAAGGCGTACGCGTGTGAAAACGGGCGCACGCGAGTTCACGCTGAAGTATTCTAGTAAAGTTGGAAGTGGTAACTAACGATGTGGCAACCAGTCCTATTAATTTTAATAGTCAGGTGAAGTCAGCAATAACATGCCGGACATTTCGCGGAAGTGAATCTGGCCTTTAAGTAACCGGTACCTGTGTGCTCTGCACATGTCATCTACTTTCCCCTACGACCTTTTGAGCGAAGCCTGGATGCAAAGCCTTTGCTGATGCACGTTTGAACTGATGTTCTTTACAACTTTTGTGACGTTCGTGGGGTTGCTGTGTGTGTACAGTCATCCTCTGCGTGGTTCTTCGGGCGCTGTTCCTCAGTGATGAGCTCCTGCTGCCATGTGGTCAAGCAGCGTGTTCGCGATTTTAGAAGTGGTGTTCCCGTTTTTTTTTTTTTTTTTTTTTTTTGGGGGGGGGGGGGGGGCACGGTAGAATCGGTGACCACTCTCGTGTTCTAGTGGCCTGCTCTAAGGTATTTTCGTATGGTGTGTGCTCATGTGAGCGTTCCGTATACGCGTGTGGACGTGCGTTCCCATGTGGGTACGAACTGGCCGAACTGCTATGAACTGACAGAAAGCGAACCAATATATGGGAATATTTTTTTTGCAATCCACAAATTGTCTTTTTCAGCAAAAAGAATGTGTGGGTTATAACCCCTGTTCATTTGTTTTTGATTAGCTGAAAACCTGCCGTAGAGTTGCTGGATCGGCTGTTGTTCTCCAAGTCATTCTTGTTATTTTTGGAAGGCTGGGAGGGGGTAGACATGGAAAGAGAATTGGAAGAATTGGAAACCAACGATCCCCGTGGAAGGGTGTTCGAGGGAGGCTGTGCTTGTGGGGGAAACGAGGGTATCCATGCACAGGCTGGAAAACGATCCCGAAAGCTAAGTGTTTTATCGAGTAAATTATATGTACTCTACACACCACCCTAAACCTGCTCTTGGGCACGTCTCACGTTGCCAGTGTACCTTCAGAGTCTAAAACCGAGAAATTTGGAATTTGATTTGCGCATGCTGATGTGCGCATGCACCAGACCAACGTTTGTTGTAATTCATGTAACCTATGTATGCTCGTTAATTTTCCATCAACCTGGTTCTTTTCCCTTGACATCTTCGCGCGATCACGAACAATGCGCGTTTGATTGCTGTGTAGTAATGCCAGTTTTTCTTTTCGCTTTGCTCATTTCATATGTGTTTGTGTGCAATTAGTGGGGTTTATTATTTTTGTTTTGCTAAATATACGTTGCGCGTTGTCCCCTGCTACGTTACTTTTCAAGGTATATTACTATAAGGTAGTGTCTATTATCACGGCAACGGGGAGAATTGCCGTTAGAAATTTCGCACGGTAGTCGCTGCTCATTGGCTAAGAACACTAACCGGAGATTCAAAGGATAAATATTCCCTAAAAAGCCGTGTTCGCAGCTGCCGCTGTAGCGCTATGGTGTAGTACTTGGTTTTAAACGAGAAGGCGCAGGTTTGAGTCCAACCCTGCGATGTTTTTTTTTTTTTTAGCTTTGGGAATTTTTCGGTCATTGGGATTTTATTAAGGCTTTTTTTACTCTGGTTTTCACTATATCAAGAGATCAACGCACAGGACTTCCAGAATGTTTTTATTACGTTTATATAGGTTGTGTTCTGTGTCATTGGGCTGGGTTAGATTAGGTTTGTTTTAGTTTGGCTGGATTTGGGTAGGTTACGTTAGGCTCGGAGAGGTTATGTTACGTTAGGTTACGCTGGGACGCAGTATTATAAAGCAAATTTTTGGCCAGCCAGCTTCTATGGAAACTGGCCAGAGAATTTCTCGGAGGTAATTCTCACGGCTGCCGTGAGAATCGACGCAGTTTTTTTATAACTGCCATCATTTAGTAAAAGCAAACAAACGCTTCAAGTGCCGGCTATGACCTACGCGAGCACGAAGTCACATTTACCGTGTTTGTGCTAACATTGAATCATGTCTCTCCTCGTTTCAGCTGAAACGTCGGGTAGAGTATTCCGCATTATTTTTAACATATCCTTGAACGCTCTGCCGTTTTACAGTGTGTGTTATTGCGTGCGTGTGTTCACATCTCTGTGCGAATGCGCGCGTCGTGAATGCGCGTGCGTGTAAGTTGCACTCAACTACTCGGTATAATAAGCACATCTGAAGACTGAAAATTAAACACCTAAAGTTTTAGAGGCGGGAATCGAGCAAACACAGAGCATGTTTTTGTTCAAACTACTTACGTTTCGAAAATTTTAACTCCTCTATAAATTATACGACTTTTGTTTAAAAATTGAGACCGATACTATCAGTATGCTTTTCTTCAGCCCATATACTGTGACCGTAATATAAGAGTGACCGTTACGGAGGATAGTCCTTACATAAGCTAATTAACAAGAGTGTAGAGGATAATCTCTACATAAAATTTGGTCGACCTGTTATTAAAGTTCTAACAATATCTTGTCAATGCAGTGCCTCATTTTTGGTACAATGCGTCTTCATTCCAGACTATTCCGAGATCTCGATCAGTACGATTATGTCGTCGAAGATTATGCGGGATTCTGTAGCAGAAAGTAAGCGGAATTTCTGTTCCAAGTGACTTGTAACTTTGTCTCGAAGCTCACATGATTCCATTGAATTAACTTCTCCCTCCGATAAATGTGTCATATTGAGCTGCCTAGAGCGGCTCACAAATTTACAGTGGTAACTTCTGCAGCGCAATTTGCTATGCGTTGTTGTTAATACGAAAGCAATAATTAACTCTGTGGCACACTGACGGCGCACAAAATGGCCGACAAAAGGGACACAAAATTACCTACGCCTTAAAGATTAGTAAACGGGGGAAGTTACTTGAGAAGGAAGTCGGGTAAACTTGGGTACGGGTATGATTCCAATGAGGGAGCTCCGGAATTCCATGCCGCCACGCATTCCCAGCACCACCACAGCTCAGCAACTTCAGCTGATGTAAGGTGAACCAGTAGATGCGTTGTGGCCTTCGACCTAGAAACGGGTGTTAGAGGCATAAAAAAGGCCTACATCAGTAATTGGAGCATGCTAATTACGATAGTAACAGCTGGGAGAGCAGCAAAGTATATGTTTCCTCTAAATGTTCTCTTCACTGCTTGGCTGATATTCAGAAGGGGGTAAGGGCGGGGGGGGGGGGGGGGGAGCAGGTATTGCACCCTCTGTAGGTACGCCAGTGGAAATTTGAAGGGCCATATGGAAGACGGAGGAAAGGGGGGTGCTGTAATCGCCGTTTAATTCGCTGTGGGCTTTCCTAAAACACAGAGTCGGCTATGACAAACTATACCGTTTTAATATTTTACTAGATTAGTTGATAATGCTGCAGGCCAATAATAAGGCTCAAGCAGGAGTGGGTACAAACATGGGATACACGACACAATTCACAAACACAAGGTCAGACACGGATAAGAATGAATGGATGTTCATCGCCAAGCTGTAGTAAGAGAAATTCTTTTTTATTCAGTCGTGAAATCGGAGCGGAGGAATATTTGTGCAGGAAGGTAATTACAATGCTGAATTGTTTGAGGAAAGAAACTGTACTTATAGCTATACTTCTTTTTTGCGAAGATTGGAGCCAATGAAGGCTGGTGATTATGACGAGTCCTCCTAGTTGCGAGGGGTTTTACATGTTCGGGCAGCCTTAATTTATTGTTTTCTGCGAGGCAGTTATATAAGAATGCAATGCGACTAATTTTTCTACGCGTTTCCAATGTCTGTATGCGATTGGCATGCATTGACTGTGTAGGGGAGTCCTCCCTTTTGTGCTTCTGAATACAGGGTGATCAAAGTTAAGTTGACAGGTTTTTTTTTTTTAATAGGCGCTTAGATTTACGCGAAGACCACTTCTACAGTGAGTTTATGTGCCCAGGAGGACACATAATTAGGAGGTAATTATTGATATAGGTGGCATAATTAACCAAAATTGATTAATTAACTTTTTAGTGGGTGCAGTAACCCGGCATGTTTGTATTGGAAAGTTAGACGCAATCGTGTTTTTACGCAGTTTAAATTGGCACAATTCTTCTAGCGCATTCGTAGTCCGAGATATCGAACGGCGAAGTTTAATTGCCGTTCGCATGATTACGCATGCTAGAAGTCAGGACCGGCGCATAGCTCCTCCCTTTTGTTCTGTGTTTTGATAGCGGTTCCGGGTACTGCAGATTGCGATAATGCCATCCAAGAATAAATGGGTGCCAGTTATCACTACACACCGTATACAGCAGGCACGTCTCAGAAGGGAGGAGCTTTGCTCCAGTGCAGACTGTCTTGCACGCGTAATCATGCGAACGGCAATTAAATTTCACCGTTTGATATCTCGGACTACGGATGCGCTAGAAGAATTCTGCCAATTGAAACTGCGTAGAAACACGATCTCATCTAACTTTCCAATACCAACATGCATGGTTACTGCAGCCACTAAAAAGTTAATTAATCAAATTTATTTTATTAATCCTCCCAAATCAATAATTACCTCCTATTTATGTGTCCTTCTGGGCGCATAACCTCACTGTAGAGGTCGTCTTCGCGTAAATCTAAGCGCCTGTTTAAAAAAAAAACCTGTCGACTTAACTTTGGTCACCCTGTATAAAACTCACGGGATTGCGGTTGACTCGTTCTTGTTGCATTTTGCCTTTTCTCATGAATGCATTGTATTCATATGCCTCCATGACCACAAGAAGTTGGCAGGAATCGTTCTCCGTGAAAACAAGCAAGCTACCATGTCTTTAAACGGGGGTACTCGGCAAAGAATGCTACGCATTAAAAACTCCGGTGTGTCGACATTTCGGCGCTCGTTGAGTATTCCCAGGTGGCCAAATTATTCAGCAACCCTACTACACTACGGAGCACCTCAAGCACTGCACAGGTGTAGCTGTCGGCGCTTAGAAACCGCCAAATAAAAATAAACTAGCATATTCAAGGCTCAGTAGAAGCAGAGTCTAGACCAAAACATTTTTTTTTATGTGCAACTTAACATCGCTTGGAGCTATGAGCAGGGGTGACACGTTGCGAACTTTAAAACGAAGTTTCTTTTTTCTCAATTTACAGATTCTAACGAAAGAAGAGACAACAAATATTTCAGTTTCGATAGATTTGATATTCCGCAGCAATTTTTCACGAGGCGTATTTTTTGCGAAGTGAAAATGACCTACGAAATATGTGAAAATTAAATCCTGGCGAAAATTATCTTGGGTCTTTTTGCGGCGTTTGTAAAGTATAATTTGTTTTAAATTACAATAGTCTTTTCGGGTTACGCAAATGCAAAAATGTCAGTCCGTCTGTATGTATGTGTGCATGTCTGTCTGTCCCTCGATTCTTCTTTCGCGCCATAAGTTAAAATAATTCGTCCAGAAGAAGTTACATACATGGAGAACCGTTGCAAACCACTAAAACTGCTGGCGGAAGTCAAGCGTGTCCCCATTATTATGCGCAAAGAAAACCTCCGGCCAATTTGATCCGAATGTAAGTGCAAAAGCGGCAGTATACGTGCGCGTTCTTTTTGTAATAAATGCACGTTGGGCTGGTTTTTGCGACAGCAAATTTCACACACAGGCCCCAGCTCATGAGAGATACAAGCAAGCGTTAAAAATAACGGAGCTCCGCTGTTCCAGGCAGAGCAAGAAACACAGTACAAAGAAAAATATGCGTGTCGCCCCAATAGATGACACGCGAGCAGTGCGAAGGCGGGAAAATTGAATGCATTGAACAAACATTCATTCAAATCAATCATAATGAGAGGAGCGATAGCGGAGGGGAGGATAGTGAGGTGTGGGAGCGGAGAGCGGGGAAAAAAAAGCATACGTGGCAGAAGCGGCGTTTGACCAGCACTTAGATACGCTGCCACTTTTCGCGTTGTGGTTTCTTTTTGGCGCTTGTGCCTCTTTTTTCTGTTTTCTGTGTGCCGAAGTAAATATATCATTTGCTGTCCTTCCTCTCCTTCCCTCGCGCGATGAGTTCATCCTCTCCCTTCAAAATTCATTCATTCATTCATTCATTCATTCATTCATTCATTCGTGTCCAGCGCTCGTCCCGTACAGCGCGGGTCCCTTTTGCAAAAAAAAAAAATGTATGGAGCAGAGGCGTTCCCCAGAGAACACATTAGGGCACCCTAAACAGCTGTTGCAGCCAGCGCCACTTATAAATTTTTATATCAAATTAAACTGTTATTTGGCGAGTTTTGTAAAACTTTATAACATAAAATAAAAATTAAACTATTTAAGGCAATAAATAAAGCTCATTTAACAAACAACACTTCTAAAACCAACTGATAAGCAGCGGCCGCCAGGGGCGCTGCTTAAAGCACGAGTTTCTCAGCAGAAATTTTCATCGCAAAAGGGGCCTCCCTAATCGGCCCCGAGCGGCACACCTCACTTTTCTAGTACGCTGTAGCCTCAGTCTGCTGAGCCAAATATGGTTTATGATGAACACGCAAAGCAGCGCTGCCGTGATAGCATTATCTGATGAACTTCCTATACCGCG
>NW_027526335.1:85849022-85859022 GCF_048455015.1 Haemaphysalis longicornis
CAGAGCTTGCTGTCTCCTTTTTAGACACCATCCAAACTTTCACAGATTTTATAGCACCATGGCATCTCCGCCCTGTATCATGCGACACATCTTTCACATATGTAGATAAAAACTGAGCTCCCACATGTGCAATTCTGCAGCACTTCTAGTATTTGCAGCAGAAGCATCAGTGTTCTGAATTTTATACGGACGCCTCTAAAACTGCCACCTCTGTGTCCTGCGTGGCGCATGGGCACGGCCTTAATGTCACTAGAACTCTGAATAGTAATACTAGTATCTTTACGGCAGAGGCTTACGGTGTACTTCTTGTTGTTAATCATATACTTCAAAGCCACATCCCACAGCCCATTATTTATACAGATTCCCTCAGTGTTGTGCGGGCATTGTCATCGACAAAGTCTTCGAAAAATCACGTTGTAAATCTGATCATCAAGGGTATTATGTCTGTGTATGTCCACAAAGTTGAACTGGTCCTTCGCTGGGTCCCTGGCCACTGTGGTATAGTCGGAAACGAAGCCGCGGATCGAATGGCTGCTGCTGCTACACTCTTGAATACAGTAGACATAACCACATTACCGCACACCGACGTGAAGCCACACATCAGACAACAACTTCGCAAAACATGGCCAACACACTGGAGTGAACAGACAACAAGTAACACGTAATAAAACCACACTTGGGACCATACACCACCGAGAAGTCGCCTTGGCTAGATTACGAATAGGGCACACGCACACAACGCACTCGCACCTGCTCACTGAATCGCCAAGACCTGTGCAGCAGGTGTACAGAGGCCCTGTACGTGATCCACATCCTCATACAACGCAAGGGACTAGAAACAACACGACACTCACACTTCGCACAACTATACAGACAACACATTCCGCTGCACCCATCGTACTTTTTAGGGGACGACCCCATGGTTACTCACAAGCGTACTTTTAAGTTTCTTAGCGATGTCCAGTTTTTACACCTCATCACTTACCATGCATGTTGACACCCTGGCCCTTTACACCAGTCACCTACATTGTCTTTTATGTCGTTTCACACATATTTTTAGCTAAATGTTTTGCGTTTTCTATCACTTTGTTCTTATAAAATAACTTTTCGTTCGCGCTCTTTGCCGTAGTCGGCCAGGCCTTGCTCCATTAAACTCTCAACTATCATCATCATCATGCAGTTTCGCATTCGTTAGCACGAATAATTGTCAGCCCTTTTTTTTTCTTCGGTTACATTGCTGACAGCCAATGCCCTTAGAGCAACTGCGTTAAATCTGCAAAGAATACCCGCCTCGTCAGTTGTTGAATTTGCGCCGAAATAACAGTTAAAAATCTATAATTAACTCGAAATAAATTTAATGAAACGCACAGTTATTACCCATCCATCCTATTCAAATCCAAATTTTGCATAATTCAGGCTGATTGCCCCCGCTCAATCACGTGTCCACAGCGGCCGCCGTTATTTCTGGCGAAAATTTGCCCGTCCACCGATGTTTCAAACTCTGCATCACCATGCATTGGGGAATCTCCATGACCCGGATTCCTGATAGGCCAGGTTTTCAAGGAGCATGCCAGGTAACCTGCCAGAGCCAGGGATTTTGGGCAAAGGGAACTGCAGATGCACTGTCCTGATCATTACTGCAATGAATGTTAGTGCGTGCTTAAAAGCAAGTCGCCGCGACAGGGATTAAACGGAGTCGCGTACGCGCTACGGATCAAAAGTTGCAGTACACTGCGTACGGGATACGGAACTACATTGTCGTAGATATTGTTGTAGATTCCAGGGGGAGAGAGAGAGAGAGAGAGAGAGAGAGAGAGAGAGAGAGAGAGAGAGAGAGAGAGAGAGAGAGAGAGAGAGAGAGAGAGAGAGAGAGAGATGACATTTATTTAAAGAGCTCCCTCTTATGGGGTGGTGGAGGCTGCCCACAGGGCCGCAGCGACCTGGAGGCCTCGGGAGGTGACTAGCACCTGGTCCGAAACCTCGGAGCTCCGCATGGCCTGCTCCCAGGCCTGGGGGGTGGGGAGGGGTGGATAGGGATTCTTGGTGCACTGGCAGAGGGAATGAAGGTGCGTGTCGAGTGCACCACAATGCGGGCAGCGAGGTGAGGGAAGCAGGGGGGGGGGGGAGAAGTTCTGTAGGATCGCGCGGTGAGGGAACGTGTGCGCTTGGATGATGCGCCACATGCGGGCCTCCTCTGGTGATAGGGAGCTGTGGGGGGGGGGGGGGGGGGGCGGGGGTGTTCGACGGTTCAGTCTGGGGTGCAGTGTAATGTCGGTGTATGTGTACAGGGGGATGGGGATGCTGTGGTTAGGAGCAAAAGAAGCAGGAGTCCGGGTAACGAGTTCTCGAGCATGTGAATGTACTGCCTCATTGCCACCTATGCCAGTGTGGGTCGGAGTCCACAGCAGCTCCACAGGATCCTGGGGAGGGTGTCGGAGGATGATACGGAGAGCTTGTGGCGAGATACCTCCCTTGAGGTAGTTGGAGAGGGCATGCTGGGAATCGGAAGGCATGGTGGTGGGTTGGGGCTGTTGAACTATGGCGAGGGCGATGGCAACTTCCTCTGCCACCGTAGGAGAGAAGGTGAGGACAGACATGGTTGTGGGGTGGGGAGGACCGTGCATAGAAGTGGCGTAAGCCTGATTGTTCGGGTATTGAGCCGCGTCCACATAGATGGTAGTGGGAAAGGGTGGGTGGGAGATGATGTGGCGCTTTGCACGTGCCATGCTGCGGCCTGCATGGTGGAGAGGGTCCATGTTGCGAGGAAGGGGTTTGATGAGGATTAGGCGCGTCGTATGTGTGGGGGTATAAGCAGTGGGGGAGAGGGAGTTTGAATTGGGTTGATATGGAGGGAGGCTAGGATGGGGTGTCCAGTGGAGGAGCGGGAGAGACGGAGGATTTGGGAGGAGCGCTGCGCTTCGATGAGTTCTTGTGTAGTGTAGTAATGTTCCATAGCTGTAAGGCACGTGGTAGAGAATGAGAGAATAGACTTTATTGGGTTCCAGCATGCGGGATTCCCTCCGGCCGCGCAGGGCGCGGGGTTCACCCTATCTCTCGTTACACTAGCAGTCCTAATGTCACGCGGGCCTAGACCTCAAGGCCTTCGTGCCCCGGCGCCGCTCGGGTTACTGAGGGTGTACCCCTTTCGCCTTTGCAGCGCCAGTGCGACCTCGAGCTACCGGACGGCCCTTCGCTGGTCTTCTGGGTCCGTAGACCCCACACGCTGTTCTACTTGCGGCGGTAACACCGGACCGTCCGCGCTGTCTGCGTCACATCCCCAGAGTATGTGAGCCGGGGTGGCTCTCGCGCTCGCGCACACACTGCACATTTCACTCACGTAGAGTTCGGGGCACACGTGTCTCGCTAGCGATGGGGTCAGCACAGTCTCGGTTTGGAGCTGGCGCAACCTCACCGCCTCCCACCGGGTAAGATCCCTGTGCGGAGGCGGGAAGCCACGCCGTTGCTCCCTGTACCACGCGAGGATGTCGCCGTAATCGAGCAGCTGCTCCTCGCCTTCTTCTTCGGTCGCCGTCGCGTCTTCGGAGGCGGGCGCGGCCGCGGTCCGGCACGTGGCGAGACCTCGGGCCGCGGCATCCGCCTCCTCGTTGCGGTTCGGAGATCCTGGTATCAGGTCCCTACCCATGTGGGCCGGGAACCATTTTAGTGTCAGCCTCGACTTGGACTCGTCGCTTGCCAACGCCCTAGCAGCCGCCCCGCACACGGCTCCGCGCGAGAAGCTACGGATGGCCGTCTTGCTGTCACTGAGTATTGTCCGCACGCCCGGGAAGCGCGCCGCCAAGGCTCCTCGGCCTGGCTCGCGCTCCGCGTACGCACGCTGCATGACGTGACGATCTTGCCCGTCGTTGCGCCGACCGCCGCCGCCACGTAGGCGTCCTTGTTCCTGACTTTGGCCACGTCCACGTAGACGGCGCCCTCGTCGTTCTGATGTTGTAGCAGCAGCGCCCTGGCTCGCGCCGCTCGTCGTCCCTCGCTTTCGCCGGGACCCATGTTCTTTGGCAGCGGATACACCACCAGTCTTCGCATGGTTGACTCCGTGAGTGGAGACGTTTCGTGGTCTTGTTCCTCGGGGGAGGACAGGCCCACTCGTTCCAGCAGCCGCCTGCCGACCGCGGTGCGGCCCAGGCGTGTCAATTGAGCAGTACGTTGGGCCTCGCCGATCTCCGAGAGCGTGTTGTGCGCTCCCTTGCTATCTCTGGGAGCGCACAACACGCTCTCGGAGATCGGCGAGGCCCAACGTAAGGCACGTGGTAGAGGCATGGGGAGGTAAAAGCAACGCGTGGCTGTAGGCTTTCAGTATAAGGCCGTTGAGTTGGTTGTGCTGTATTTGTGTGAGAGGGGTGAAAGGAAGGTGGTAGGTTAATCGGCTGATTAGAAAGCTTTGGAGAAGACGTATGCGGTCGGTCTTTCCCATGCCGTGTTGGCGGTTTCCCACCCGGCGGATAAGGTGAGAGGTTTGGGCTACGTATTGTTTCATGTGAGTGAGTGCTGTGTGAGGGGAGCGAGTGGAGGGGATGTGGAGCCCTAGAATACGGAGATGGGTGGTTTGGGGGATAGGTGTGTTGTATGCATATAAGCAGATCTTAGGGGGGGGGGGGGGGGGGGGGGGGGCGTTTTGTGCGGTGGCAGGACGAGTAGGGCTGACTCGGTGGTGGAGCAGTTGAGTGTGAGGGGTTGGGTGCACACTGAGGCATTATCGAAAAATTAGGCGGCAAGAACCTTGCCGTATAAAGCGGTAAACGACGCAAACTGATAAAAGAAAATGTTGATACTGCTGTTTCCGTTGCTAGATCAAGTTCGCTTCATTTTTTTACACTAAGCGCAAAGATTCCTTTTTTTTACTTCGTATTTTTGCCATGCTCCACATGAAGAAAATATAAAACAGCAGGTAGAATGTCACCCACCGTACGTTTAAGCACTAAACGGACAATCGAGTACGCAGCTGTTAAAATGAGACTTTTGAGGTAACGGCAGATCTTTGCATCTATCACAAGTTGGAACCGAAGAGTACTTGCCTTCTGTTCGCTGAAAAAAAAAAAAAAGTATCTTTAGTGGTTTTGTTAGGTCGAACTTCGTTTGTTCGAAGTATTTTACTTGACGAGATTGTTGTTCGAGAACTTTCCTTTCGCGCCTGTCCTTGCTTCGTTAGCTCGTTAAAAAATTCCTCCGGGCACTTAACCCTGCTGTCATGCTTTGCGATACTCGTCAATGACTTCGCTGCTCCTACATTGTATTTGCGTCTGCTTCTTCGCTTTGGTTTCTTCATCTTTGGGGGGGGGGTTCCTCCGACGGGCTCCTTTACTGCTGCATCGTGTCTGTCTCTCTTCGCTCTCGCTTCCTCATCCCTTGGCCCTAGTTACACCAATAGGCAGACTGGTAACACTTTAAGGCACGGCTGCCCCAGAATCAAAGTTCTGCGCGTATGGCGTGCACCCGTTCTACTTCCCTGCCGTCACGTTCACGGGTCACGCTGCATGCAGTATTCCAACTGCCGTTCCGTTGCTGGCAACGTGTGGAGGTAACGTGGTGGCTACGCAGTCAGCTCCAAACCTGGACTCTTGGGTTCCATGCGAGCTCAAATGTGCTTTTTTTAAGTGCAGAGCACTTTAGGCGCTCGCCTTGTCGTCCTCGCTCGCTCGCTGGAACCAAGCATATCGCCACGGCATTACGGTGTAGTCTGTCGCGGTTACTTCGCCGCGGCGTGACCCAGAGGCTTCGAAATCCAAGCGGCTATGCCAGGTTATACGTAGCGTGAGCTAAGGTTCAGTTGGTTATTGTTACCTTTCCTGGTTGTCTAGGATTAGCTGATTATCATGCTTACTGCTGCTTATCATCCAATCCAAACCCGATCCAATCCAATGCAATCCAATCCATTCCTCGCGCTTGCGCAGCACGGCTTTCCACGAGCTACGCGAAAGTGGCGAAGCTCGGCCAGTGTAGCATATCCAAGAGCTCAAGCTGGCGGATGGATGCGGAACTCTGCTCCCCTAGGGGAGCTCTAGCTCAGGAACTCTAGCTCATGCAGCTCAGGTAAGGCCCCTGCTGAGGCCCGCTGTCTGCACTCGCTTTGTTTTTGACCTGCCCCTGGTTTATTTTTGTTATCGTTTACAGTGATCGTTTCGTAAAAGATGGGGTATGCTTGACAAACAAGGTCACGTAAGACAACGTCGGTTATGGCAATTCGCCAGTGTCGGGTGAGACAACACCAAAGCACCGGGCTACTGTGCAGCTGTAACAAGCATAGTGCACGCAGTGCGCACAGGCTTCTACGTTTACCTGTGCGTTCGTAACTTCCATTGTTTACCCCACCATTCTTACTGCCATAAAAATAATATGCATTAAATTAGGCGAAAATGGCTCGTTCTGCACGCTAATAAGCCCTGCTTAAGTTGCGTTTGCATTTGCCGGCCTCAGCCAATCGCACAGCTGCCCATAATACGTCATAGGCTCTAGTGCGAGAAATAAGATATTGGGTTGCATGGCCATTCCCCTTGTTCCCAATTATACAGCTCATTTGAGTGAAGTCTGCGTTAAACGTGGGCTCAGTGTTATTCTAACGAGTCAATCTTTCAAATGAACCAAACTTGCATTGTGTCTTCACGGCCTCTTTAAAATAAACAAATAACACGTCCCCGTAAGGGGGAGTTTACGCGGCCGTTCAACGGAAGAGACTTCGTTTACTAGCTGAGCTGCTTTGGCATCCCCATTACTGACAGCGGAAGGAACCGGCTCAGTGAACCCTAAAGCGCGACACTGGGCGCGTTTAATGACACTCAGCATGAACTTCTCCAGGTACTTTCCTTTCTCCTTGCTCGTGCACGTGGAACAGACGAAATCACCCATTTAATAAAATAAGACCGTTCCTCCATGGGAATAACAAAGACGTAAATAAACGATGAACACATAAAACAAGGGTGGTGTTTGCGTTCGAAATAAAGTCAAATGGTTGGCAATTGAAGAAAATTATATGAACTTGTCCCGACATGATCTCAACTGTTACTTAGATCAGCCTGTGGTAAAATACGTATTTCACAAAACTCGTGCATTTTTGTTGGAGCAGTAACTATTGGCTCGCTGTAGGCATGTGAAGGATATTTCGAGAGATCAATTCTACTTGAGCATTTCAATTACACCAGAAAAGCTGCTGCAGGGAGCACAGCCATCACACCTGTTGCCCACCTCTTTTTTCCTTTTTTCCCCTCGCAGGAAAGGGTTCCTGGAGAAGAACGTGTCGCTCATACTTCCGCTCGTGGGCGCCTTCGTGTTCACCATCGCCGTGGTCTCCATGCTATACTTTTTCACCGGCGGCGGTAAGCAAAGCGCCTCCGAGAGGCATTAGGGAACTCCTGAACGCGCCTTAGGTGCTCACCTCGATGCGAGGTATGTGTAATTGCTGTAACCGTCTGTAATTACCATAAACGCACCTGAATTTTGAAGCTTCCAGCCGTCAAGGCTATATCGTACGTGCCTCAGGAATGAAACGCAAAGAAAAGCACAGCAACGCAGATGCTTCACCACGGACGGCGGCAGGGTGGCCGCGCTTCCACGGTGTAGCAGTGTCACCACCGGAGCGCCGTATGCAAGAGAACGATGGGAGAGGGGGGCGCGCACTCTTACCTCACCTAGTGGCGCAACAGTTCCGAGCGACTCAGGGTGCTCTGCGTGACACATTATCGCCGCACTCACACTGTTGGCGCTGCGGCCGCGTCTGTCCCATGGCGACGCCCAGAACACCGGCACGTCCGTTCAGGGTCATGTCATCCCCCCGAACGTTCATAAAATAAGGCACCAAGAACGATAAGAGGAAAAGAGAAGGAAAGAGAGGGTGGGTGAAAGGGAGGGAGGGAAATATAAAGCTAAAGGAAAAGAGGAAAGCAGAAAACTACAAATATCAGAATAAATGTAGAATATAGGGTGGAATAACACTACACGGGACTATCAACGCCGATTGGTAAATACTAATGCCGCGGAGTGAATATCTTGGTTTTGTGTACGTTCTAAATAACAAGCACGTTTTACTGTTCTTTTTGTCAAAGCCATGTTTGTTCTGCCACGGCCGCTCGATGGAAACTAGACCTAGTTTCCATCGAGCGGCCGTGGTTCTGCAAAAGAAGAAAAATTTCAAACTTTCGCGCAGTTGCCGGAAATGCTGTACACATTAAGGATGGAAATGTAGAAAATTGAAAAACGGTTCCTCAGACATTCAAAATTTACGTAAGTAGAATAGCATACGTAACTCATACCGTACGCGACAATAAGCCGAATGCATTCCACTTCCTACTTGCATCCTACTTATTATCACGTACCTCTCCCAACGATACGATCTAAAGTGTGCATGGATTTTGCTGTACAATTTTGGTGGTACCTATGTCACACCGCAAGCCACGAAACTTACTACACGGCATTTTCAGTGTGTAGGCTAGGTACCGCACGTTAGCCAGAGCAGGCCATGGTTAGTTTTATACGCACTGCATCTATGGCGCCACTGAGCTGCCGCTCGCTCAAGCAGGACCCATATCCATTATTCAGTTCTTGCGGTGCAGAGGGCTCCCCCAAACGTTCTGGTTCGAAAATACCCCATACACCGTCACTGGACATGTTTGGCAGCGTAATTGCAGGCTGGTGATGTGCCTTAGCATGCATTGGATGCTACCATGTCGGATGTGCCAAGAACGATGACATACGATCTGAGGAGCGGTCGGATAATGGCTTGTAAAGGCTGACCGCTAGATACGCTAGTTTGTTTGGACGACTGCAGCTGTTATTCTACCCTTTAAAGGAAGCCCCTTGCACGGCCGTGTTATAATTTTAACATCACCTCTTGGGTGAGGCGGCAGTCGTGGACGCGGCCTACTTGCAAGTTCCGGTTGTGTTTCATCGATGTGATTCATTGCCTGTTGTGTGGTGGAGGGGTTCGAGCTACTTTGTCTTGCTTATTTAGTATATGAGCGCGTCCGGCGACTTATCTCCACCCCACTTGTCCTGCTGTTGTTTGTTTATTTGCTACAAAAGGCCCAGCCGAGTACGGGAGAGCGAGGAGCGAAGAGCCGTCGACCATGGACGCCGTGGCAGCGTTCCGCAGGGCGCTCCAGGACGAATACAACGCAGACAGGTCGTCGACGCCGATCAAGAACACAACGATGAAAACTCTCAGGGGCGGGTCCTGGAAAGTCTCTGGGAAGGCGGTTAAGGAGATTGAAGAACCGAAACTGGACATGGAGAAGGCTAGGAACGCGAAGGCGGAAACAGCGGAGGAAGAGACTGAACGGCCAACCAGGGAGGCCACAAGCAGCTTCTCGAAGAAGGCCGCCGCGATGAGTACGATGAAAAAGCCGGCAAAAACGAGAAAGACAGCGGCGAACCAAACCACGGATGTTCGTACCAGCGAGATGGATGACGACGAGACGGAGGAGGATTCGGGGCCGACGTACAGTTCACCTGATGTCACAAACATGACCAGGTGACATTTCTTGAGCGCGTTGCCGATGGGGACGGCGCCAGCGCCTCTTGACTGTTTAAGCACATTGCAGAAAAACTGTGTATGTATGTATGTATGTATGTATGTATGTATTTACGTTGTATGTATGTGTGTATATGTATGCATGTACGTATGTATGTATATACGTATGCAAGTATGTATGTATGTACGTAAGCAAGTATGTATGTATGTATGTATGTATGTATGTAAGAGAAGACAAACTTCGAACAAGGTAAAAGCACGATTGTGGCCTACGTTTTAGCAAAGAGAACTTGCTTTCCTCAGGGCAATCTCTCGCCTGGCAGGCACGGTTTATATAGGGGTAGGTAGGTATGTAGGTATGTATGTATGTACGTACGTACATATGTATGCCCGTCCGTATGTACGTATGCATGTATACATGTATGTATGTACGTATGTATGTATTCATGAATGCATGCATGTAAGCATATATGCCGATCTTTCTTGAGAAAGATCGGCATCCGATCGAAACGTCGACCAATA